>NC_137603.1:4161464-4283964 GCF_963280865.1 Gymnoscopelus braueri | reverse complement strand
AATTCAGGATTTACTTGAGTAAAAGTAAAAAAGTATTGGTATCAAAATGTACTTAAAAGTACCAAAAGTAAAAGTACTAACATGTTTGAAAATAGCAGATCTACAAGCTCACAATGCGTCGCTTTTGCGAGGCGTTGTGAGCTTGTATATCTGCTATTTTCAAATAGCCTACTGTATGTATAAAATAGGGCTAAAGTGGTTAATGTATGTTTTATAACGTAATGATGAGTAACTAGTAACTAATAATTGTAGTGGAGTAAAAGTACAATATTTGCCTCTGAGATGTAGTGGAGTAGAAGTAAAAGTGTAGACAATTGGAAATACTCCAGTAAAGTAAAAGTACCTCAAAATTGTACTTAAGTACAGTACTTGAGTAAATGTACTTAGTTACTTTACAGCACTGATTATATGAAGATAAGGTTGAAAACGGGTGAAGTCGTCCTTTGAGGCAAAGAGTCGTTCTAAGAGAGTGACATCTGTTTGGGGGGGGGTGGAGGGGTCGATGTTAATATGAATACGACAATATTACATTCAATCTAATTATTAGTCACTGTTAGAGTAAATTTGTATTTTTTGTAAGAGGTGAGAGAAAGACAATACGTTTTAAAATAGGTCTTGTTTCTTAAATCCTTGCTGAAAGAAATGACAGACAAGAATATAATACTGTAAGTTACTCATGTAATTATGTATATGCTGTATAGAAGTCACACGCACATACACACACGCACACACACACACACACACACACACGCACGCACGTGCACACGCACACGCACACGCACAAAAAACATGTTATATATATTATATATTATATATATCATATATACATACATACATACATACGCACGCACGCACACACACACACACACACACACACACACACACACACACACACACACACACACACACACACACACACACACACACACACACACACACACACACACACACACACACACACACACACGCATGCACGAGAGAGAGGGAGAGAGAGAGAGAGAGTATCATATACCACCTGATGGCACATTCCTGATCCTGCCAACTTAAACGCCCCATTGAACCTTACTTCACCTTAAGGTGAGCTATCCATCCCTCTAGTGGCGACTCATGGCAGCTCGCTGGTCGGCATTAAACAGCAGCTACCGCCTCAGAGTGACCTTAATTCAGGTACAGTTCAAGCGAAGGCATTTAACCCTCACGGATCAGCTGTGTGGATTACAGACTTTGGCTAAAAACAAATCCTAAGTAAACACCTTCCAATCCTGTAATTATGTAAGGCTCTGACCACAGAGCAGCATGGACGCTGTGTAGCAGGCATCATGTGGAGGGCAGAAATATGATTCACAATGCTTTTTACCATTGGAGTATTAAGATAATAATTTGCCCTCTGTGGGCAAAACAATTACACCTTTTTTTATTTAATTATTTTGTAGATATGCATATACATTGGATTTAAAATGGGACAAAATCAACAAGCTCAAGCGGAAGAGGAGGACATCGAGCTGGACTGCATTCAGGACCTTTATAAAACCTTCATCCAGGAATGTCCGAGTGGATCCTTACACCTCCACGAGTTCAAGAGGATGTTTGGAGTTCAACACGGAACGCCTGAGGCCCAGTATATGGATGGAATATTCAGAGCGTTTGATATGAATCACGTAGGTATCATTATGCCATCACAACAAAACTGTACACTGTATAAAACTTCAAATTAATGTTCAAGACTGTATTTGCCAGAAGAAGATACTTCTCACTTATTCTCATTCTACTTAGTTTGACAGCTTAAAATACATATTTTTCTTGATGATAGCATAGCACTGAAACCATTTTTTCCCCCTGTTAGATATTGGAGCAAATATTTCATTTCCATATTAATGCATAAGACTGTATTTGCCAGAAGTAGATACTTGTAACTTCTCACTTTAATTTAACCTTATAACCTTTAAAATCAAACAGTGGAGGGAGTCTGGGAGATAGGTGGGGTTATTGCTCTGAGTCTAATGAACATCATGTCCTGATGTGAAAAAATATTTCAAAAGAAGAAGAAATAAAAGCTTGTTATATTCATGGACAATCAAAATCAGTTTGTTCTAATGCAGTGTCATATTCATACTTAATGTTGATATGGCACGTTGACTATCAAGAAAATAAAAACATGGCTCTTCATGTCAAAAAGGTTGCTGACCCCTGGGCTATTGGAAGACAAATATTTGGATAGTGAACATATTGACAAGTAGTGTGGCATGTTGCCATCACTAGGACAACCCCCCCCCCCCCCTCCCTTCTGGCAATAATGTCAGTGGCGTAACGGAGGGGTAGCAAGCGATGCGGTGCGGGGGGGCCACCAGCAGGGGGGGCCCCGCCTGCGCTGATACAAATATTTTTAAAGCAAAAAAAAAGAAAAAAGTTGAATTAGACCCGAAATTTTCGCGCACACGCGCAGGTTGTGCACGCACATGCACGCGCGCGAAACTCCCGCGGGGAGGCCCTGCGATTCTGCGTTATGCCACTGAATAATGTTAGTTTTATCACATGTATACTACTGTACAGTTTTCACTGCCCAACATGGGAAGAAGTCATAACTTTAAAAAGAATAAAACCAGTGTTGCACACTTTTTAATGTATTAACGTTTGGGCCTGCTGGCCTTCATCAGAATGAAACCGTAACCGTAACCTCACAAACACATATGCCTAACCATAAACAACGGTAAAAGACAGAGTTCGGGTCTCTTATGTAGGCCACACCAACAAGAGACACCTGATGGGAATCAGACAATCATGACCGGTGCAGAAGAGGAATAGAACAGGAAGAGGAAGAGGAAGAGGAAGAGGAAGAGGAAGAGGAAGAGGAAGGGGAAGAGGAAGAACTATCAAGAGGCCTTTTTCAATCCCCACAAATCAGTGTCAGTGAAGAAGTCAGAACTTGGCACAATGCCCTTTTTGACATGACCATAATTATAATGAACTTTTTTTTTGTTGCTGTTATTAGTCTGGACACCTGCGCGCACACGCACACACACACACACACACACACACACACACACACAGGGCAGAATGCTATTCACCTGTTTCCTAGGCTGTGTGTGTTTCACTTCCTGTCGATTTGATCCAATGAAATCCAATGAAACTGGTCAGATGACCAATGATATCCAATGAAATCGACAGGAAGTGAAACACACACAGCCTAGGAAACAGGTGAATAGAGTATTGATAATAATGGTCCAGAGCCAGGGGGTCTAAATGGACTCTTACAGGGTCTGTAACTATTAACACTGGATTTTTCAGTGTATATAGGGGTCCCAAAGATATATGTTTAAAGTTCCATTTGTACACTCTCAGAGTTGCAGACCCTTAAGGGTCCATCATCTGGACCCCTGGTGGGGCCCAGACACCACAATATGGCTCTTATAATGATGATTCGTCATGACAACAGGTGGCTTGTTGACAAATTCATAATTGGTTCAATTTGGTGAATGTATGGAAGAAACTCATTAACACTGTGTGTGTTTGTGTGTGTGTGTGTGTGTGTGTGTGTGTGTGTGTGTGTGTGTGTGTGTGTGTGTGTGTGTGTGTGTGTGTGTGTGTGTGTGTGTGTGTGTGTGTGTGTGTGTGTGTGTGTGTGTGTGTGTGTGTGTGTGTGTGTGTGTGCGTGCGTGTATGTGTGTTTCCAGGACAACACGTTGGAGTTCATGGAGTATGTGGCCGCTCTACATCTGGTTCTGCGGGGGAAGCTAGAAGATAAGCTCAGATGGTCCTTCAAAGTGTTTGACGGTGATGAAAACGGCCGCCTGGACAGGGGCGAACTCAAGAAAATCATACGGGTAAATGTCTGGGGCAGGGGTCTGCATAAGGACCCCTTACCTGAGAGAGAGATGGGTAATTGTCTAGGGAAGGGGTCTTCATAAGGACCCCTTACCTGAGAGAGAAAATCATAGGTCCCCCTTACCTGAAAAAGAGATGAAGCATAAAGGTAAATGTCTAGGGCAGGGGTCTTCATAGGGACCCCTTAAAGGGATATTTCACTTTCAAAAACAATTTGGGTCATTTTATCGTCTACTCAGGCTTTTGGGAGCACCCCGGACAGTTTTTAAGTTGCTTGATTCAGTATATAGATATTTGATATAAATGTTATCAGACACGCCCCCCTCCTATACAAACCCATTGTAACTTCAAACTCAATTTTTAACATGTTTTTCATCGGAAACACCCGTCGTCATACGTGAGGAGTGTTTTTTCAATAACTGTTTTCATTTATTTTTAATATTATTTTTGGAAAATGAAAAAAAAGAATGGAAAAAAATGAAAAAAGTTATTGAAAAAACACGGCCCTCACATATTAGGAGGGCAGGATGAGTCAACAGAACCAAGGACGGTGTTTTTGATGAATCTAACATGTTAAAAATGGAGTTTGAAGTTATAATGGGTTTGTATAGGAAGGGGGCGTGTCTGATAAAATGAATATCAAATATATAAATACTGAATCAAGCAACTTAAAAACTGTCTGGAGGGCTCACAAAAGCCTGAGTAGACGATAAAATGACCCAATTTCTTTTTTAAAGTGAAATATGCCTTTAACCGAGAGAGAACTCAGGACAATCATAAGGGTGAATGCCTAGGGAGGGGGTCTTCAAGGACCCCTTTACCTGAAAGAGAGATGAAGCATAAACGTAAATGTCGAGGGAGGGCGGACCTCTGACTTCACACTCATGTCATCACTCAGCCAAATATGGAATGTGTTGTCTTTGTCAACGTTCTCTACATTTACTCAAGTACTGTACTTAAGTACAATTTTCTACTTTACTGGAGTATTTCCAATTTTCAATACTTTTACTTCTATTCCACTACATCTCGAGGCAAATATTGTACTTTGAAAAAACTTGAGTTAGTTACTTACATTAAACATACATTAACCACCTATTTCATATAGGCTATTTGAAAATAGCCGATCTACAAGCTCACAACGTGTCGCATCGCGACGCGTTGTGAGCTTGTAAATCTGCTATTTTCAAACATTTTAGTACTTTTAAGTACATTTTGATACCGATAATTTTGTACTTTTACTCAAGTCAATTTTGAATTCTGGACTATTACTTGTAACGGAGTACTTCTACATTGCAGTATTGATACTTTTACTTAAGTAAAACATTTGAGTACTTCTCCCACCATTGCCATTTACCCTGTCGTTTGTTGACTAGGGTTCTTGTCATAAGGATAATTCCTTTTAACAGGTCGTTCATGAAAGTCCTTGCGGTCTTGTTTCCAATGAGAACTTGTGAGCAATTGGGGTTAAGAGTCTTGCTCAGGGACAAATTTCATATCATCGGCACATATGCTGGGATAGCCTGGAATCGAACCTGGGGCAACCAGGGCCAGCTGGTTCCCTAGGCGGGCTCACTAACCACTCAGCTATGGCCGCCCCGTCATTGCTCTACTTAATCTGGATAATAGTGACTGCCAAACGCATACATTGTAAATTGTAATGACATTTTAGCTTTAGACACATTGCTGACAGAGAGGAACATGTTATAATAATTGTTAATGTCTCTATCATCAACATTACAAACAACTGTTGCTCAAAAAAAGAGTGAGAGCAACACCACCTGCATATTCCTGAGTCCCTAAGATGATCGCTGTTGATAGAGAAATGATAGTCTAATGAAGTCACAGAGACATGGTTGAAAAAGAAGATTGAAAATGCAGTAAGGGAACAGATAGCAGTCTTGACTAGGCTCAGTATTGCTGACCCTAACAAATGTAGATATTATTTAGTAACAAAGCTCTTGTTAAATAGTTATAGCTCGTTGGTTAAATATTTATAAAACCCACAAACTCTACCTCTTTCAACCTGGTGTACCTAGTTTGAGGCATAAATAAATGACCAAAATTTCAGATCTACAAGCTCACAAGCGGTGAAGCTTGTGCTGTAGATCGGCATTTTTTTTCGCGCAACACTGTCATACGAAAAAAAGGTGATAGAATAGGACTTTTATAAGACCAACGGTGACGATATTGTAACTGGCATCTTATCCACAGTCATTAGACAGTTGGCAGAGTGTTGCTGTTGCATAGGTTTGTTGTTCCTGAACCAGTTAGTTTAAGCTGCATGAGTCCAGCTTATATTAAATACGTCAAAGTAGTCATATGGGAACTCCTACGGCTCTTAAACCAATTAGTGGCTTATGAAGCAGTTTTTAGCTGCACCAAGAAAATCTACTTTTTCAAATTCTGTTTTGTAACTTGTAACTGCCATTACTAAATCTGATATTACTTATGTGAATGTTAATTGCACGTGTTTCACTCTTTTGCCAACCACCAGTGGTGGAAAAGGAATCACATGTTTTACTTAAGTAAAAGTATCAATACTGCAATGTAGAAATACTCAAAATTCTAAATCTAGTAAAAGTACAAAAGTATTGGCATCAAAATGTACTTAAATTACCAAAAGTAAAAGTACTCATTATGCAGAATGTCCCATTTCAAGTTTTCAATTAAACTAATCTTTTGAAAATAGCAGATCTACAAGCTCACAATGTGTCGCATCGCGACGCATTGTGCAGCTTGTAGATCGTCTATTTTCAAATGGCTGAAATATACAATGTAACTAGTAACTAAAGTTTTTAAATAATTGTAGTGGAGTAAAATTACAATATTTGCCTCTGTAGTGATAGTGGAGTTGTAGTGGAGTAGAAGTAAAAGTATTGGAATTTGGAAATACCTAAATGTTTTACTTAAGAACAGTACTTGAGTATATTTACTTAGTTACTTTCCACCAACCACCATTTAATTGCATATATAGGATCTTGAATTACATTTTCAGTAATATATTTCAAATATATTTGAGCTGCTCTAAGATGTGGTTGTGTCCAACCTATATATGTATTTTAAAATTGAAGCAATATAAATGTTCTTCTTTGTACATCTGATTTTTCATTTTTCTACTTCATGCTAAGATATTAGCCTAATATTGGGTTCAAGTTGGATTAATTTCACCAACGCAAATCACAATGTTCAGTAACATGACTGTTTGATCTTTTCAGGTCATCTATAAGATCAAACAGACCAATGTACGTGATGAGACTGGAGCAGAGACCCTCACACCTGATCAGGTGACCGACAGGATCTTTCAGAAGATCGATATAAACGGTGACGGTAAGTTACAGACAGTGATGGAAGAATTCAATTCAATTCAATTTTACTAAAGTGTCAAATCACAACAACCTGAGCAACAAGACACTTTACATGTAGAGCAGAGACCCGACAGTCCCACCCTGAGCAACAAGACACTTTACATGTAGAGCAGAGACCCGACAGTCCCACCCTGAGCAACAAGACACTTTACATGTAGAGCAGAGACCCGACAGTCCC
Source organism: Gymnoscopelus braueri (assembly GCF_963280865.1). Taxonomy (NCBI): domain Eukaryota; kingdom Metazoa; phylum Chordata; class Actinopteri; order Myctophiformes; family Myctophidae; genus Gymnoscopelus; species Gymnoscopelus braueri. Next base: position 4,276,599 of record NC_137603.1, on the reverse strand, counting down.
ACCCTGAGCAACAAGACACTTTACATGTAGAGCAGAGACCCGACAGTACCACCCTGAGCAAGCAATTTTGCGACAGTGGCAACGAAAAACTCCCCCTTAACTGGAAGTGACTGAGTACTGAGAAACACTATACAATTAGAATTTACAATGTAGGTCAACAATCACCTGGCATCTGCCTATGTCTATACACTTCGGCTATAGGCTTTATCATAAAGAAAGGTTTTTAATCTAGTCTTAAATATACAGAGTGTGTCTGCTTCACGGACTGAGACTGGGAGAAGGTTCCACAGCTGAGGTGCCTGAAACTTAAATGCTCTGCTAACTTCTTTGGGGTTTCCTGGAGCCGTAAGCATTTTTTCATACTGTGGACGCAATGGTGTTCTGGCTGGTTTATATAAAAGAAGTACTCATATGTTTTACTTAAGTACAAGTATCAATACTGCAAAGTAAATATACTCCTTTACAGCAAATAGAAGTCCCGTATTCAAAATGTACTTGAGTAAAAGTACAAAAGTGTAGTTAAAGTACCAAAAGTAAAAGTACTCATTGTGCAGAATGTCCCAATTCACAAGTTCAAAACGTATACAAAATCTTTCGAAAATAACCAATCTACAAGCTCAAAATGTGTTGCATCGCGACACATTGTGAGCTTGTAGATCTGCTTTTTCAAATGGCTGAAATATAAATAGGGCTGAAGTGGTTAATGTGTGTTTTGTAATAATAATCAAAATCTACAAAGTAACTAGTAACTAAAGTTATACAATAATAATTGTAATGGTACAATATTTGCCTCTGAGATGTAGTGGAGTAGAAGTAAAAGTATTGAACACTGGAAATACTCAAGTAAAGTAAAAGTGCCTCAAAATTACAGAAAAGTACAGTACTAAATGTACTTAGTTACTTTCCACCACTGCTTGTAAACTACTTGACATTAAACGTTCTGTCTTTGGACAATCTAGGTCAGATTACTCTGGAGGAATTCATGGAGGGAGCTAAGAATGACCCATGGGTGGAGAACTTCCTTCGCATGGACATCAACCCCAATGCCTACGTCATGAGCCACATGACGGACAGAAGACTGGATTGTACCAGAAGGTGATGAGGTCAATGAATACAGCTGACCATGAACAGAGCAAACTGGGAACCCATCGTCAAAGAAAAGGAAAAACAGCGCCCCCAGCGTTTTTCACTTTTGCATTTGACTCTGGGGGGAGTGATTAAATAGACCGACGATGACTGGAAACCAGCGTTTGGTCTCTGCCCTCAGCCCTCCACTTCCGGTGGTGCGCGTATGTTTTCATTCAACAATATTTCTCCACGGAACACTAACACCATTTCTCCCAAAGAACATGGATCGTTTTGGTTATAAGCCCACTTGTTTCTATGATGAAAGACCAAGTTAAAATGTTACTAACTTTCCGTTGTTTTGTCGGCTCTTGTCTATTGTTAAATGAGTTTGGCTTTGTTTCCAGTGGGAAGCGAACGCACAGATGTAAATCCCGCCCGCTACATTTTGATTGGGTAAAGCGCGGCCTGCTTCCTGATCTGAAGACACGCCCACTTGTAGGCCAACGCTCAGACGTTCTGAACGGGGCTCCCGACAGATTCAGTAGCGCAGCTCTGAATCTGTTCTTGAGAGATCATGAACAGAGAAGCATGATGGTTTCCATTCTGTTTGTGTCTGATGATGAGACTCCCCTTGCCTTCCACACTCTGGTTAGGTAAATCCACCAGCGAAGTGTCAAGTGTCAAATGGTTGGATCAGGCACGACAAAGGGGGTGGGGACATTATTTACAGGTGAAATTCAGGAAAATGAATAGAAGTGTGAAGATGTCATGTCTGCAGGTGTCTTGCTCAAGGACACGAAGCCGGGCGGAGCCTGGGGAATCGAACCGGTAACCTCTGCCTCCTCAGCCACTGTCACCCCATCCAAGGAGGAGGACAACCCTACGCCCCGCCCACTGCTTTATGAACCAATCATCCAAGGAGGAGGACAACCCTACAGCCCCGCCCACTGCTTTATGAACCAATCATGTCACCGTCACAATATGAAGGACCACCCTATAGACTTTGCATTGGTTATACAATGCAGTTATATATATATATATTTTGTTATTTTATCTGTAATTGCATTGCACACAGAACAGTATGCACACTGGTTCTTCAGAAGGATGCCAACTAGCTTTGGTTCCAGAAAGAACATTTCAGAGCAAGAACCATTTATTTGAATGGTTCTATAAAGAACCCTTAACCACTTAAACCCTATACTAAACTGGTGTCTCTCGACTCTCAGAGCTCTATACTTGGTCTGCTCTTTTTTCCCCCCACTACACCAAATCTCTATGTTGAAAACACGTTGTGAGTGTGTAGATCGGCTATTTTTCACCGAAGAGATTCGCTGTTTGCTGGGCAAAAAAGGGGTGGACCTACTATAGAGCCATGGGGGACCCCAGTCTGATATGTATGTTATGGTTTAAGTTGTTGCTCTTACAATTGCATTTTGTTTAGAATACAGTAAAACAAAGAAACCACTGTATCCCATGTTTACCGTCTTAGAGGTTTTACTTTTACACCTTTGATTATACGACTGTTAACATCTATATAAAACACAGTTTGTCCAGTTTTGTTTCTGTGGTTTGAGCCTAGAAAATCTCTATACCAGTTTCTGTGCAACTGGACGGCTCTGCACTGCCTCCCTGTGGCAGCAAGAAGCAATAGGACCAAGAGTGGTGGTGAGGTTGAATTGGCTTATGCATCATGTGACCTGGTAAAACCCTGGTCAGGATGGGTCAAATATAAAGTTCTTCATGAAGGACACCTGACTGTACATATATGTAGGTTAACACATGGTGCATACATAACTCATAATGTACTGACACAGTCTGTTACATGTCAATTTGAAATATAAATAAATAAATCACTAGAAAGTGTTACATTGGATCCTTAACCCGCAATATTATATCGGGCACTCTTAACTTTTCCTTCTTTTTTATGTGGTTTTGGTCTCCCCTAGCTCTCTTCTATCCCAAAAATACCCAGTTTGAACACTCAAGCTCAATGAGTATATCTGAGGCTTGATTTAGGCTCAAAACATTTGAAAAACGTTTGAGGGACATAAACAATATGATATTAAATATTATTATAAATTTTTAATTCATGGTGTAGATCCTTTAACCTTATTTATTTATTTTGTACTTTTCTTTAAATATTTTTGAAACATACTGTTACACATGCATGACATGTGATTCCACATGTGAAGAGGGGAGAAAACATTCAGTATTTAGCGTTATGTTTTCCAGACAATACACATGATTCGTTGTATACCCCTATATTCACTATCGACCTGATGACCTTCAAATGATTTACACCAGTGGTTCTCAAAGTGCTGTCCAAGGACCCCCGGAGGGTACTTGATGGTGTTCCAGGGGGGTCCCCAGCTAACATGATTGATAGTTATAGACAACAAATGGATCCTTATACTGTAGGTCTTATAACTTTGAGAGTGTATACTTGGAACCAAATGGACCGATATAAGGGTCCATTTTGTTCCATTTTGTACTCTCAGAGTTATGGGGGTCCGTGGCCTAATATATATTAACAAACTGGGCCTCCATGAAATTAAAAAGTTTGAGAATCACTGATTTATACAATCTATAAACAGATCATTCTTGTGACTGTCCAAAACCGTTACTTTTCATGAATGTAAAAAAAAGAACCTGTGTTCCTGTGGATCCTCTGTAATATCTCCTGATATTCGGTAGGCCTGTCCCCAACTAAGGATTTGTATAGTTGAATCTGATTGGCGACTAATTGCCAATAGTCGACTGGCAGTCGACTAATGCAACACCAAAAAATATCTATCTATCTATATATCTATATATATCTATATATATATATATATATATATGTTTTGCATGATTCGACTGAGATTGTCAGTTGAATCAGTCTGATTCGACTGCCAATCTCTCAGTCAAATCATGCAAAAAATTATGTTATGCAATAGAGGAACATTCCATTTGGGCTGTAGGGGTGCTTAGTGTAACATATACTATTGGTTTCTCCCAATAAATCATGATGTATATCCTATTTTTGACAAACTATTAGTTAATTAATTTAACAAACTAGGCCAACCTCTCAGTAGAATTAAAAAAAAATATATATATATATATATATATATATATATATATATATATATATAATTCGACTAAGAGATTGGCAGTCGACTCAGACACCCCTCGACTAAGTCGACTATTCGACTACTAGAGGTCAGGCCTAATATTCGGTTAATTCTTTTCACTGGTTAAATATTTATGAAACCCACAGAAACACATAAAAACACTTTCACTTTGACTTTCAAAACATTCTAAAAAATAGCGAAATTTAGCAGATCCACAAGTGAGCTTGTAGATCAGCTATTTTCGTGCACGTCTTGTGCAACACTCTTGTATGTAAATGGTGCATTTATGTAGCGCTTTTCATCCAAAGCGCTTTACATAGATTGTGCATTATATTCACCCATTCATTCACACACACATTCATACACCGATGGCGGAGGAAACCATGCAAGGCACCAACCTGCTCATCAGGAGCAATTAGGGGTTCAGCGTGCGGCAGTGGGCATTACGTAGGGCAGGGGTCTTCAACAGGGGGTCCAGGACCCCTAGGGGGTCCTCAGAGTTAATACAGGGGGTCAGCCAAATCTCGCGCTGCGAGGCGTTGTGAGCTTGTAGACCGGCTATTTTTGGCAAAGAGTTATAGAGGGGGTATTTTATACAATAGGCCTATAGAGGGGGTCCCTGCTCCATCTCTCTCTCAGCTAGGGGGTCCTTGGCCTGAAAACGTTGAAGACAATAACATGGAGATACATGGTTTCTGCCCGACAGCAACGTTGTGAAATAATCGTCCTTTAAAGCATTCAGCGGCTACAGTGTGTAAACAGCATACACTGACGGTAGGCTTACAGGTCTGGTTATATGGGGACAAGCTGCTAGAGATCAGTGTGTTAAGAATAGTTAAACTCAAATCATTATCTCTGAAGCTGTTTATGAACGCTGAGGCATTCACTTATATGCCATTAGAACCGGTACCAAAACCATGGTGATTTCAGAGCAAACTCGACCCCGTTAGCAGGCCCATGGCCTTCACGGAATGTACGGCTAATTTCTGGTCTAAGTCTATAGTCACCATCCGTAGACCCCTTAACAACTTAACTTCCCCCATTAGTCCTGTCCCTGACTTAAGACAAAATATATAAGAAGGGCAGAGGGCAGAGGGCAGAGGGGCCCCTTTAATCTACTGGCCTGCTCAGAAGAAATGTCAACTTGACTACCAACCTTTCAGTGCCCACTTATATGTCACTTGTACCAGTTAAAATACTCAAAAGACTCTACTGACACTGACTGTCCTACTCCTCTCGTCTAGAGAAATGCACTGATGCTCATCCTATCATATACCACTCCTATGCCTACAACTTGGAATTATGTCTGTCCCAAGTCTAGTCACACAGGGAAAGCAAGCCAAAATGCTAACCATATTTACATTTATACCATCAAGCCAAACCATTGCACATAATCGTAGCACAAAGTCTTTGCAAAAACAAAACATTGCACATCAAATTATTGCACATAAACATTGCATCAGCTACAGATCTCCACCTGAATGAGGTGTGTATTATATCAGTAAGTGTAACAGCCGTTTGTGTGGAATTCCCATACTCACCAAGAGGTGGTGTCCTTCAGAAGAAACCCCTAGTATATTTATCTTTATAACTCAGAAAATTAGGGTTTTTGGAAGATTAAAAGCTTCCCTTTATTTGCTCAGTTCATAGTGGGTTTACAAATGTACAAATACAAACAAAAAATACAAAAAATACAAATACAAATACAAATACAAATACAAAATACAAATAGAATCTAGAATTGTTTCATGTCTGTCTGGTCAGATTTACAAATGCCTTAATTTAGACTTGTCCTAAAATAATTTAGAATTTAGATTAAAAAGGAGGAAGTTCCATTTAGATCTCATAAAGCCTGAAATACAGGCCAGTCTAAATTTGGAAATCCCAAAAATAGATAATACCAATTATTAATACTACTTATTATTTATAGGTATAATAATGATTAATAAACACTAAATAGGTTTAATCTCAAAATAGAAACATTTTCATTTTTTAATTTAAGTAATTGTTTACCTTCCTCCGTGTGGAGCCATGACTGCTTAAAGGTAGGGTAAGTGATATTTTTTGGTTAAAACAAAAAGTATTTTGTTAAAAGGTTAGAATACTATATTCTGATAGTAATCATTGCTATAGAGTGTTTTTTCAGTAACAGATGTCTCCCTGTCTCTCCAGCTCTTTAATAAACAGAAAATACATTTTTCGGTAGGTGTCAAAATCTCAGCCAATCAGGGGAAAATACCATTTTTTAAGCTTAATTTGTATAGTGTTCCAGTTCCAATTTTATCTGCTCATTTCTTAGTGTCATCACTTCCAATTTCACTTGTTTAATCTATATCCTGATTGAGTTCTCTGTTGTGGTTGGATCAAATTGGAAATCAAACTGAAACTGAAACGAAAATGCATTTTCTGTTTAATAAAGAGGTGGAGAGACAAGGAGACTCCTAATACTGAACAAACAGTCTATAGCAATGAGTACTATCAGAATATAGAGCTATTTAACACTTATTTTAACCAAAGCAAATCACTTGCCCTACCTTTAACATCTGAGAATCTGGGAAAAAAAGCCCCAAAAACCTAAGAGCCCAAAGGGCCCCCAACAGCCGTCCGTGTCCAGAACCTCCAACGCCTCCCCAAGCCTCTCCACGATGCTCTGCTGAGAGCCCCTTTATACGGTAGTGCGGTCTAAATGAAGCTCTCCAGACATGAGTGTGTGTATGTGTGTGTGCACGTTGGCGTGCACGTAGATGATTCTTAGAAAGTTAAAGAAGTCAGTGTGTGTGTGTATGTGTGTGCACGTAGGTGTGCACGTAGATGATTCTTAGAAAGTTAAAGAAGTCAGTGTGTGTGTGTATGTGTGTGCACGTAGGTGTGCACACCTAGGTGATTCTTAGAAGTCAGACGCCTAGGTGATTCTTAGAAGTCAGTGTGTCTGTATGTGTGTGTACAGTATGTGTGGCTTTTCCAACAGCCACCCACACACACAACAAACGCTTGCTTTGCACCTTGCATGGACATCATCAGCATGGTAGAAACAACATATTCCCCGCCATGGTGATTTCAGAGCAAACTCGACCCTGTTAGCAGGCCCATGGCCTTCATGGAATTTACGGCTAATTTCTGGTCTAAGTCTAGTCACCATCCGTAGACCCCTTAACAACTTAACCTCCCCCATTAGTCCTGTCCCTGACTTAAGACAAAATATATAAGAAGGGCAGAGGGCAGAGGGCAGAGGGGCCCCTTTAATCTACTGGCCTGCTCAGAAGAAATGTCAACTTGACTACCAACCGTTCAGTGCCCACTTATATGTCTCTTGTACCAGTTAAAATACTCAAAAGACTCTACTGACACTGACTGTCCTACTCCTCCGTCTAGAGAAATGCACTGATGCTCATCCTATCATATACCACTCACCTCCTATGCCTACAATTTGGAATTCTGTCTGTCCCAAGTCTAGTCACACAGGGAAAGCAAGCCAAAATGCAAACCATATTTACATTTATACCATCAAGCCAAACCATTGCACATAATCGTAGCACAAAGTCTTTGCAAAAAAGAATCATTGCTCACAAATCATTACACATAAACATTGCATCAGCTACAGATCTCTACCTGATTGAGGTGTGTATTATATCAGTAAGTGTAACAGCCGTTTGTGTGGAATTCCCATACTCACCAAGGGCATGGTGGTGTCCTTCAGAAGAAACCCCTAGTCTATTTATCTTTATAACACTAACACTAACTTTTGGAAGATTAAAAGCTTCCCTTTATTTGCTCAGTTCATAGTGGGATTACAAATGTAAAATACAAAAAAACAAATACAAAATGGTCCATAGCATTAGAAGGAGTTCTACTTAATGCTATGGGACATTTTGAGCCTTTGCGCAAAAAAAAACAAAACACTTTTGCTACTCACCAAAACAAAGACGGTTTTATGGAGTTGAAAGCTTATACTCTACTTAGTGGGAGGAGAACTCCTTCTAACGCTATGGACCAGAGCTAGGGGGTCCCCAGCAAAAGTAGTTAATATAGTGTCACAACCATTATAACCACTTTAACCACATTTTACACTTTTTGCTATTCAAAAATAGCAGATGTACAAGCTCATAGTGCGACACTACTGCTATTTTTGTTAACTCTTGTGCAAATCTTTGAATATATATATTATTATTTTTAAGCAATTTTCTTTTGCTTCTAGGGGTCCCTGAAACAAACTATTTTGAGATGGGGGTCCGTGGCCAAATGCACATAATTTGTGGGGTCCTTGTTGACATGAAACAGTTTGATGACCACTGATAGAAAACTGTTAGGATTTAGAAGACATTTGTAGATTCTGCCTCAGGTATTAATGGGTTAAAACAGCACGACATGTTATTCTAAAAGATGATACTGTTGGAGGAGATTAAGTATAGCATAGTCATATAGTTACTATATCACAGATATTACAGTGCCTTTTTCTTGAAGTAAGATGTTAAAACAAAATGCACATTGTATAGATGGCCTAGAGGCCTTAAATATTACATGCTACATGAATTGAAATTATGAATAATCGTGAGCAATGGATTAGATCATACATGGGCAACTGGTGGCCCGGGGGCCACATCCGGCCCTCACCCCTGGTTAATATCGAAATAGTGATATATTATTGATTTCAGCTGTTACAATTCCAAACATGCAAACATGACCCGCTTTAATTACTTCAGTCTATATTAGTAGTTTAATGACTAGTATTACATTTCTATTGTCATGTTTATGTCCAATGTATTTGTATTTAAATTCATAAAGTTGACATAAGTATAACTTTTGAAAATAACTTAAAAATGTTACTTTTCAGGATTCCAATTAAAAATAGCAGTGTGTGTGTGTGTGTGTGTGTGTGTGTGTGTGTGTGTGTGTGTGTGTGTGTGTGTGTGTGTGTGTGTGTGGGAGGGGGCTGCTTAATTTCTCTCTCAGTTAAGGGGTCCTTGGGCTGAAAAATGTTGACGACCCCTGCATTAAATTATTCTTATGCTGGCAAATGTGAATCCTGACATACAGGGCAGAGAAGTGCTGTCTGCACACTTCTTGAACTGAATCGGCCAATTTGATCTTGATTGTAGATTTTTAGATTCTCCTCTCTTCTCCTCTAGTACGACATCACTATTAAAATAGTGTCCAGTATCATTCAGTAACCATGCAGTACAACTACAGATGCTGTATTAATAAACACACTATTTGAGCACTGAACATGTGTGGACACCAGGGGGAGCTCTGTGTTCATTTACAGCCTTGCCTTGCCTGCATGTGACGTCATCGTCAGGTGAGTCAGCGCTGTCAGTGTCTTCATGGGTTGAAAGGCAGTGGTGGAAATTAACTAAGACAAGTACATGTACTCAAGTATTGTATTTAAGAACAATTGTGTGGTATTTGTACTTTAATTTAGTATTTCCAATTTCCAATACTTTTACTTCTACTCCACTACATCTCAGAGGCAACTATTGTACTTTTACTCCACAACAATTATTTGAAAACTTTAATTACTAGTTACTTTGCAGATATAAATTATGACATTATAAAACATACATTAACCACTTTAATCCTATTTTCTACCTAGGCTATTTGAAAATAGCTGATCTACAAGCTCACAACGCGTCGCATCACGACACGTTGTGAGCTTGTAGATCGGCTATTTTCAAACATTTCAGTACTTTTACTTTTGGTACTTTAAGTACATGTTGATACCAATACTTTTGTACTTTTACTCAAGTAAGCTTTTACACCAGACTTTTACTTGTAACAGAGTACTTCTACATTGCAGTATTGATACTTTTACTTAAGTAAAACATTTGAGTACTTTTTCCACCACTGTTGAAAGGACACTATCAGGCCTTTCCAGTGATGAGCTGTGGATTTTTGAACTAGGGGGGCTATATTTTCTGACGTCACGTGCACGCATGTGCACATAGCCAATCAGCTCAGTGCTAGTTGAAATACTGTATTCAACATGTGATTTTTAATGTAATTATATCTTATTATTTAGTTGCATTGTTAATTTGTTGTTTTTATTTTTGTTTCAATTAATTAATTCTTTTATTTTCCTTTTTAGTTTTATATAAAAGCCCTTTACATAGACTCACCCACACATAAGTACTTAAAATAATCAGACAACTTGTCTTTGTCTTGTCTCAGAACTGGGTCCTCTTCTAAGCGATCCCCTTCACACTCTGCAGTGCAGAGACTGTTGTCTCTCATTGTGAGAGGAATGTAACACATTCAATTCCATGGCTTTTCTCGAGTAGGCTAGCCTAATGTTATACAATCCTCCTTTAAGAGGTCTTTGTTAGCTCTTTGACTGACAGAAATAAAACATAATTTTGCCACGCCACTGCCAGCGATTTTCGAGTGTTAGAATAGAATATTTATCTCCAGTATGATCCATCCCCTCTCGCTTTGAAAGACGTATCCGAGTCTTGTAGAATCTAGGGGGAAAAGCGAGCCGCCACGATCATCCGCTCCATATAGTTGTGGCCAGTTGAACGTAGGCTTTTTTACCCAAAAAGCAACACAAACAGCAGAAAAGAATGGGGTGTTTTTTTTGCGATGACATCACCCGCTGCTTCTCTCCTTCACTGGGAGCCAAACAGTGGTCCATAGGCGAGCGAATAGCGCCATCTAGTGGAAAGCCACTGAAAACACCAAATCTCGTCAATGGCAGACTACGCCTTAGCAGAATCTGACGAGAAATCTCGTCAGTGGCAGGCAAAGCGTTAGCATACTGTCTGTAATTTTAAACATCTCAAGATCCTCTGTTGTTCACTCTGTCTGTAAGCCAGTAAGAATGTTTGAAAATCCTTTAGGTCTGTCTGTCTGTCTGTCTGTCTGTCTGTCTGTCTGTCTGTCTGTCTGTCTGTCTGTCTGTCTGTCTGTCTGTCTGTCTGTTAAACAGTTTAATAATTCATTGTAACAACAAGCCATTGTTTTCCCTCCAGGTCGTTCAAGCTCCGGCCCCAGTCAGCCAACCGCGTCGACAGTGACGGTGACATCACAGGAGGACGAGACGTTGGCGTCCGCGCGTAAAGAGTTCATCAAACGAGTGTCGGGGCCCGTCCTCGATGGTCTGCTGGACACACTGCTGGATGAGAAGGTTCTCAACGACGGAGAGATGGACTTGGTCAGAGGGGAGAAGGACAGGAAAGAGAAAGCGCGGAAATTAATCGACATGGTGCGAAAGAAAGGGAACGAGGCATCGTCAAAGATGATCGCTGCTTTTCAGGAAGAGGATCCAACCCTTTATCACGAACTGGGTTTGGACAAACCTTTGATTGATTGATTGATTTATTTGCGTATTGACGAGAGAAACGAATGCACAAAGCAAAGGATTGCACAATCGTAGTCAAAAGGATGACACAAAGAAAGCCCAATAGAGTTTAAGTCCACTGTTTAGCCTGTAATGTACACTTCAAATTGATTGATTGAATACTTTATTATCAGCTTGCAAAAAGTACAAAGGTACAGTTAAACAATGGTGCTAAAAGGATAACACAAAAAGCTCTGAGGGATTATTTCCATTGTGGTCCTATGTATTCAAGACATATAAAGACATACAATACTATACAAGAAATCATCAATGCTACTGTAGGAGCAATACAACTGTATTTTACACTGAGTGTCAGGGACACATACTGAGTATCAGGGACACATACTGAGTATCAGGGACACATACTGAGTATCAGGGACACATACTGAGTATCAGGGACAGACACTGAGTGTCAGGGACACATACTGAGTATCAGGGACAGACACTGAGTGTCAGGGACACATACTGAGTATCAGGGGCAGACACTGAGTATCAGGGACACATACTGAGTATCAGGGACAGACACTGAGTGTCAGGGACACATACTGAGTATCAGGGACACATACTGAGTATCAGGGACACATACTGAGTATCAGGGACACATACTGAGTGTCAGGGGCAGACACAGAGTGTCAGGGGCAGACTCAGAGAGTCAGGGGCAGACACAGAGAGTCAGAGGCAGACAAAGAGAGTCAGGGGCAGACACAGAGTGTCAGGGGCAGACACTGAGAGTCAGAGGCAGACTCAGAGTGTCAGAGGCAGACTCAGAGAGTCAGAGGCAGACTCAGAGAGTCAGGGGCAGACTCAGAAAGTCAGAGGCAGACACAGAGAGTCAGGGGCAGACACTGAGTGTCAGGGGCAGACTCAGAGAGTCAGGGGCAGACTCAGAGTGTCAGAGGCAGACACTGAGTGTCAGGGGCAGACTCAGAGAGTCAGGGGCAGACTCAGAGTGTCAGAGGCAGACAAAGAGAGTCAGGGGCAGACACAGAGTGTCAGGGGCAGACACTGAGAGTCAGAGGCAGACTCAGAGTGTCAGAGGCAGACTCAGAGAGTCAGAGGCAGACTCAGAGAGTCAGGGGCAGACTCAGAGAGTCAGGGGCAGACACAGAGAGTCAGGGGCAGACTCAGAGAGTCAGAGGCAGACACAGAGAGTCAGGGGCAGACTCAGAGAGTCAGGGGCAGACACAGAGAGTCAGGGGCAGACACAGAGAGTCAGGGGCAGACTCAGAGAGTCAGGGGCAGACACAGAGAGTCAGGGGCAGACACAGAGAGTCAGGGGCAGACTCAGAGAGTCAGGGGCAGACACAGAGAGTCAGGGGCAGACTCAGAGAGTCAGAGGCAGACACAGAGAGTCAGGGGCAGACTCAGAGAGTCAGGGGCAGACACAGAGAGTCAGGGGCAGACACAGAGAGTCAGGGGCAGACACAGAGAGTCAGGGGCAGACTCAGAGAGTCAGGGGCAGACACAGAGAGTCAGGGGCAGACTCAGAGAGTCAGGGGCAGACACAGAGAGTCAGGGGCAGACTCAGAGAGTCAGGGGCAGACACAGAGAGTCAGGGGCAGACTCAGAGAGTCAGGGGCAGACACTTGCCCCTGGCAAAAAGAAACACATTTATGTGGAAGGTTATTATGAAAGTTATACCAGTGAAAGATCAAAAATGTATCCTGATGGTCTGTGACCTTGATTTATTAGTAAAGCTGTGAAAAGTGTGTGTGAGTATGTAGTTTATTTATTGTCTCCGCCAGAGGTGGAGAGTATGTTTTCGTTCTGTCCCGCTGTGTCCCCCCCCCCCCAGCCAAGCTAACATTGGTCAAGCTTCACGTGACACGTGACAATATGTTGTCACCAATGCTTTTGATTGGCTAGCAAGACGCATGATGAAATAAAATCCTATAAATAGGTGTGTCACTTCAAAAAGCCATTTATGCTTTTTGAAGTGAGGTAACATTGGTCAAGCTAACATTGGTCAAGTGACACGTGACAATATGTAATATAAATAGGTAAGACAGGATTAATCAGGAACAGTACTGGCGAGACCTGTGCTCCGAGGAGCACATTTTCTAGTTATTATTATTATTACCCTTATTATTATTACTATTACTACTATTACATTACTATTACTATTACTATTACTATTACTATTACCATTGTTGTTGTTGTTGTTGTTATTGTTGAAAACATAATGATAGTTCATATATGAATGATTCAGGTCTTTTTAAAGTTTTTTTAAAATATATTTTATTGATGAAGCAGGTGGTACAGAAAAACAAAGGTTTGGTTATCAATATTAACATATCACCATGATTATTTTTTACTTTCATGGGACATGACGAGACACAGACAGGACTGAGATTGACCAAGGACATGATTCAGTTTATAGAGGAATGATTCAGTTCATCCCTCTAGGTCGTCCTCAGACAGACAGTGTCTTGCTATAGTCTCATTCTCCTGGCTGCCATTTTCTCCCTCACCCTTGGTATTCCCTCATACAGATTCTTGTTGGTAACATGTTCACTCTTGCTGATGTTAAGTACTGCACGCATCATTCTGGTGTAGCACCCGTCTAGAGACTTCAGCAGGGATGGTTTCAGGGTCCAGCATTCACTGCCATAGAGGAGAACAGACTCTACCGTTGCATAGAAGAAGCTGCGTTTGATTTTTCGGGGGAGGTTGTAGTTCCATACACTGGCCATGCCGTTCAGGACCCTCCATGCAAGGGCCTTCCTCACTTTCAGATCTTTCTCAGTTGAGCTGACCCATGAACCCAGTTTTTTTATTTCAAGGTATTTTTACCAGGTGCTCGAAAAGAGCGCCTGAGTCTACAAACAGTCAGACTAATCATCATCATTCGACACCTAGTCGCCACCTATTCATCATTGGCTGTCCTGGCTGTCCTTCACTCCTCCCCTTCGGCCTGGTATTTAAGCCAATGGGGAGACGGCCCATAAAAAAATAACTCAAATATCTGCTTCTGGGGGTCACTGGAACAAAATATTTTGAGATGGGGGGTCCTTGGAGAAATACATATAATTTTGGGTGGTCCTTGACATGAAAAAGTTTGAGAACCACTGATTATAGCGACATACGTTTTTTCAAAAAAACTGTTAGGATTTTGAAGACATTTGTAGAATCCTCAGAAGCAAAGATTTGAGTTAAAAATTTTCGCTTTAAAAAATATATATTCAAAGATTTCCACAAATGTTCATGATTTAAAAAAAACTATCAGATCTACAAGTTTATAGCACGGCACTCTGTGCCGCGCTATAAGCTTGTATATCTGCTATTTTTGAACAGCCAAAGTATAAGATAAGTGGTTCAAATGTAAAATGACTGATGCTTTCCCGGTCTTAATGGGCTAGAAAGCAAAAGATCCAGATTATACCTCCTCTTGGGGGAGGTAAAAAAAACACTTCTCTACTTTGTAAGTGTTGCCTCCATTGAGTCCATGTTTCAGATGACATAACTGAACTAAATACTGTCACAGAGATAATGACCTTAATATTATTATCCACTTAAACCCTTAATACTCAGTTTAACTGTGGTCCCCCAGGTGGTCCTACCGTCCTATACTCTGCCCCCTCCTTTTTTCCCCCTAAAAATGTCTTTGGCGAAAAAAAATAGCAGATCTACAAGAGACGCGGTGTGAGCTTGTTGTTTTGGCTACTTAGTCATTAATGTTCATCATGTTATGCCTCACACACACTGCACGACTTGCAAAGTGGACAGATTGTCAATCAGATTACAATTTACAATTAAGCATTTAGCAGTAAGCAAGGTAAACACATACATCCAATGCAGAGAGACAGTGTAGTGCCTCAGTAATATCATAGGTAAATCAAGAACCTATCTTCAGTCTAAACGGTATAATATAAAATAATACATAATATGTACATTGAAACCATACAAACTATAGGATACCAGGTCAACAAATGAACCTATCATATGTCTAAATAACATGCTGAATTACATTTAAACCGCATAAGACTTCATGTGCATTAGATTATTGTGCAGTTCAAACTACACAACTCTCGGTCTTGAAAGCAGGTTTCTTAAAGGGATATTTCACCCCAAAAAATTACTTTAATTCTATCGATTACTCACCCCATGGAGACTTGAATTCATGGATATTTGTTAGTTTTTGTCTCATTCCTAAGGCAATAAGTTGATGACCAGCGGACCGGTAGGCAGCGGTTCCGGTAGGAGACACAAAGGAGACTCTTTGTGTCTCCTACCGGAACCGCTGCCGGTCATCAAATTATTGGTTTAGGAATGAGACAAAAAAATAAAAATCCATGAATTCAAGTCTCCATGGGGTGAGTAATCCATAGAAAAAAAGTCATTTTGGGGGTGAATTATCCCTTTAAGTCTGGTTTCCAGACCGCATGAATGATTGGTGACATGGGATCATTATTTATTCAGACATAATATACAGAGCTGAAATATAATGTTATGGTGGTGTACAATGGTAAATGATAAATGGTACAATGTAGGCCTATTCTATTCTTTTTTACTTTTTTTCAAAACGTTTCTTTTAAACTTTTTCTTAGATTTTTTATCCCACGATTTTGCAATAACATTTTTTTTGTCACCCAGTGCCAATTGTCTAGGTAATCCTGGGCGCTACACTCCCTCTGCCAGCCTAGGGAGAGCCCAGAGCCGAGCTCATGCCACCTTCAATGCATGAGAGTTCACAAGCCTTCTTGGAATAACCACGTTCGTGGAAGGAACACGTTATTCCAACCAGTTCCTTTCCCCTCCATCAGGCGCCCCGGCTGACCAGGGGGAGGCAGTATAGAGACCAGGATTACTGCATGTTTTTGTGAGGGTACCTGCCCTAGGGAACACGGGGAGAACATGCAAACTCCACACAGAGAGGACCTTTCACCAACCCCACCTAGGGTGTGGGCATGACACGAAGGAGAGGACACGCCCCTAGTGCCCACAGCGTCCCCGGCGGGAATCAAACCCAGGACCTTCTAGCTGTGAGGCGACTATTCTATTCTATTCTATTCTATTCTATTCTATTCCCCCTCTGTATGAATGAATGAACCATTGTAAAGCGCTTTGAGTAAGTTTGAGTACTTAGAAAAGCGCCATAAAAATGCAATTCCTTATTATTATTATTATTATTATTATTATTCTCTCCACATCTCTGCCCAGTCTGTCTAATAATAGATAGATTTAGACTTATGAAACAGAGTTAAGTAAGTACCTATAGTTGGACACGTCCGCAGTACAGAAACAGGTGCAGTGTGCTAAAGCTGTCTTCCTGGTCTGTCAGTGTCTCTGTAGGACACTAATTCCTCCTGATACGATGAGGCCATTGGCTCACTGTCACTGCAGTGTTCCCACGGCCATTATGTCACTACACGTCTTTCAACGTCTTTTTTGGGGGGTTTGGGATGTGCATGTCTGTCTTATTTTTCAATTCTATTGTGTCTCCCTTCTTGGGAGACATTTTGTCTTGGAAAAAATGTCCAGCTGCATTGCATACACAATGCAATTACAATACAATTACAATACAAAAACAATAAGACACATGGTGACACATATCATTCACAGTCTATTCACAGTGGTGTAAAGTAACTAAGTACATGTACTAAGTACTGTACTTAATGTTGAGGTATTGTTTTACTTTACTGGAGTATCTCCAATTTCCAGTACTTTTGCTTCTACTCCACTACATCTCAGAGGCAAATATTGTACTTTTTACTCCACTACAATTATACATTTCGGCCATTTGAACAAGGCCGATCTACAAGCTACTGTATGTGAAATCATAATGCTTAATGAGTAGGCCTACTTTCTACTTTTTGTACTTTAAGTACATTTTGATACCAATACTTTTGTACTATACTCAGGTACATTTTGAATTCCGGACTTTTACTTGTAAGAGAGTATTTCTACATAGCAGTATCGATTTTATGAATTGGCATCAAAATGTACTTAAAGTACTAAAATATTTTAAATAGCAGATCTACAAGCTCACAATGCGATGCGACGCTTTGTGAGCTTGTAGATGATCTGCTATTTTCAAATAGCCTATGTATAAAATAGGGATAAAGTGGTTAATATATATTTCATAATATAATTTCTATCTGAAAAGTAACTAAAGTTTTCAAATAATTGTAGTGGAGTTAAAGTACAATATTTGCCTCTGAGATGAAGTGGAGTAGAAGTAAAAGTATTGGGAATTGGAAATACTCAAGTAAAGTACAAAGACCTCAAAATTGTACTTAAGTACAGTACTTCAGTAAATATACTTAGATACTTTCCACCACTGGTACTATGAGCTGGTCATAGTCAGCTTGATTAGAGTTGATGACCTGGTTGGCTGTTTCGTTTTAGATAACCGCTGATGATATAAACACTGTGAAACAGACCTAATCAATCCTCTACAATGCTACAAACCACATGCACATGCTGCTTAGACTCGGACATTAAGAGTCTTAAAGTCCCGGTGAAATGGGTTCTCTTTCATAACGGTTGGTGGCACGGTGTCTCTATTTCTGTCGCCTATCTGCTCTGGTGACAGCACTGACCGACTGACCGACTGACTGTCAGATCATCTGATTATGCTAATAAGATTAGTGACCTTCTCCTAAACTGCAATACCCAGTCCGTCCACCAGGACGGCTCAGTGGGATCTGATGTGGTGCGAGGCTAATCCGTTCAGTGGAGTTTGATGGGACCGTGTGAGTGGATGCTTCAGTTATATGTACCTGTATATGTGCCCTGCACATATGTAGCCAAACATTGCTTTTTTATCAATTCAACAATTCCCATTTTTACCACATCAAGCTTTTTGAATCATTTGAAACAGCATCCATGGGACAGGATGAGAGCCAGCACAGCGAGGAGGTGGTGGATCTGGCCCAGATCCAGGACCTGTGCATCACCTTCATGAAGCGCTGTCCGAGCGGCAGGCTGCATCTACACGAGTTCAAGAGGATCTTTGGGGTGGGGAGCACCTGTGAGGAGGAGTCCCTCTACCTGGAGACCATATTCCGTTCCTTTGACACAAACCAGGTCGGTTGCTGCTGTCGATGTTTGTAGTTCTCAGTGGTGGAAGAAGTATACTCACATTTTGTGCTTAAGTTATAGTGTCAATACCACCATAGAAACAAAAGTCTGGTATTCTTGTAGATCGGCTATTTTCAAAAGATTTTTTTTTTTTTTTTGATGCCAATGCTTTTGTACTTTTACTCAAGTACATTTTGAATTCCGGACTTTTACTTGTAACAGAGTATTTCTATATTGCGGTATTGATACTTTTAATTAAGTAAAAAAATGTGGTTATTTTTCCACCATGCACTGTCCTTAAGTACAGTACTTGAGTTGAGTACATGTACTTGGTTACTTTCCACCCCTGGTAATACTGTACTTTTATTCTAGGACAACACACTGGACTTCATGGAGTATACGGCGGCCCTCCATCTGGTGCTGCGGGGGAATCTTGAAGACCGGCTGAGGTGGTCCTTCAAGATCTACGACAAGGATGGCAACGGAAAACTAGACAGACAGGAAATTTACCACGTCATAAAGGTAAGAACAACCTGTTTAACACTTATGTTATTGAAATATGTGTTTCTATATTACAAATTGCATTTCTTCTCTGATATTGATTGAACTTTATTAGCAGTTTGCCAAAAAAATAAAATAAAGTACAGTTCAATACAAGGTCTGCTAAGAGGATTTTAAACCAGAGAAAGCATATGGCTTGTTTCCATTGGGGTCCTTTGTATTCAATTCATCGAAACATTTAATGGCAGACAAATATACACTACTATGCAAAACATCATCATAAAACAAAAATAAAAATATACAGTAAACAGTTCGGGGGGGCTAGGCTTTGACTTTTACAGGGGCCAGTTTCAAATTAAAGCCACCTGTACTTTATGACTGTTGGTAGGGCGTTCCACATTTTTGTGGCATAGCAGGAGGATGAATTTAACCCCTTGTTTGAGCCAAATCTGGGTTGAACGTGATTAGTGGAGCTACCTCTGGTGTTGTGATTGTGCACTTCATTTAGATTTGTGAAGTACTTTGACAGGTACATGGGTGTCTTTGTGGTGTGGTGTATCTTGTTGACCAGGCCGATTGCAAGTTGCTGTACTCTGTCCTCAACCCTGAGCCATCCGACCCTAGCAAAGTGGTGGTTAAAGGGATATTTGACTTTCAAAAAATATTTTTGGTCATTTAATGTCTACTCAGGCTTTTGTGAACACCCCAGACAGTTTTTAAGTTGCTTGATTCAGTATTTAGATATTTGATATTTATTTTATCAGACACGCCCCCTTCCTATACAAACCCATTGTAACTTCAAACTCCATTTTAACCATGATAGATTCATCAAGAACACCCGTTCTTGGTTCTGGTGACTCATATCACCCTCCTAATACGTGAGAGGGCCGTGTTTTTTCAATTACTTTTTTCATTTATTTAAAAAAAAAGACTTGGAAAATGAAACATTTTAATACAATAAAACAATTAAATAAAATAAATGAAAAAAGTAATCGAAAAAAACATGGCCCCCTCACGTAATAGGAGGGTGATACGAGTCACCAGAACCAAGGACGGGTGTTCTTGATGAATCTATCATGGTTAAAATGGAGTTTGAAGTTACAATGGGTTCGTATAGGAAGGGGGCGTCTGATAAAATGAATATCAAATATCTAAATACTGAATCGAGCAACTTAAAAACTGTCTTGGGTGTTCACAAAAGCCTGAGTAGATGATAAAATGACCAATTTTTTCTTTTTAAAGTGAAATATACCTTTAAATGCGTTGTGGATGTAAGTCATGTTTATTTTGGGATGTCTGGAGCCTTGTTTTTAAGGCCTTTGTGGTGCTATGGGACCATGAGGTGCATGCATAGTCCAAGTGACTTTGGATGAGTGCTCCTGTTAGAGTCCTCAATGTATTGGATCAATCAATCAATCTGCCAGGTGGAAACCTCATATGTCCAAAACTTACTTTTCAGGATTCAAAAGTAGCAGATCTACAAGCTCAAATTCTGTGACACGTTTACTTTTGATGCTATTGTGTGACACTGTAGTATGATCAAGTAGGGCATTAATTTACAAAAAAAAACAAAGTTAGAATTATGGAGATAAGAGATTTCTGCCCGACAGCAACAATTTCTAATTAATCTTCCATTCATAATTGGAATATAAAAAGTTGCCTACTGTTAATCTAGGGCAGTGTTTATCAACCCTGGCAAACGGCCCAATTTTGGTCTGCGACTGCTGAGGTGTGCCGCGCCGTTTGAAGAAAGTGTGAACCCAGCCCCTCGAGAACAATAGCGGCGATCGTCCGTCAATCGATACGGCCATCATCCGTTTCACACACAGCCACGGCCGAGTCCATTCAGTGTAGCGACCATCACCCATAGGAATGCAAATATGTTGTCCTACCTGGTACTGTATAGGGGGCACAGGGTACATGCTTTGGCACTCAGTATTATTACTACAAGATGATGAGAGCTCCAGCTATATATATGTATATATATATATATATATATATATATATATATATATATATATATATATATATATATATATATATATATATATATATACACACACACACACACACACACGTATATCTAGGTGTGCCCTGGGATTTTTTGGCTATGCCAGGTGTGCCTTGGCACCAAAAAGGTTGATAAACACTGATCTAGGGCTATGTTGAATAATCGACTCATCTCTCAGTTTGGTATAGATTTATCGATTAGTATATACCGTAAATTTCGGACTATAAGCCGCGACTTTTTTCCCATTTTTTGACCCTGCGGCTTATATAACGGTGCGGCTTATCTATGGATTTTTACAGCTAACGGCCACTAGGGGACCTCCTAAATCTATGGATTTTACACCCGCGGCTTATAGTCCAGTGCGGCTTATATATGTACAAATCATTCAATTTAGCTGCTGCGGCTTATATTCAGGTGCGGCTTATAGTGCGAAAATTACGGTATATATATTTTTTTTCAATTTAGAATTCTCAGGTTTTCTTGAAAAAAATATGAGCACATTATCATATAAACTCTAGATGGGGAATTTTGCCCCACGGTTTTCATAGGCCTACCTTTTCTATGATGTTATGATATCCTAGGATGAGTGGTACAGTAGAAAAATGTCATAACTAAATTGCGTATTTTAATACCGGAAGTCTCGCTAGACGAGATTGAAATCTCGAGATTGAAATCTCGTCTAGCGAGACTTCCGGTGGGGCGCATTCAAGACAATCATCACGTTGCAAAGTGTTCTGTCACTATGAACATCAGATCTCACCAAAAAAAACACAAAAAAAACAACAACAATTAAAATACGTAATTTAGCACAAGGACCATAGGTGCGCGTTTTTAGCTGTGGCGGATCCGGGATGGAGTTATGACATTTTTCTACTGTACCACTCATCCTAGGATATCATAACATCATAGAAAAGGTAAGAAAACCGTGGGGCAAAATTCCCCTTTAACACCCACTCTATTAGACCAACAGTAGTCAGAATTCTGAGAGTTCTCAACCTCAATATCTCTGCATGATTTTATACGGCAAACACAATTTAACACAATTGCTGATTTGATTAAATCAACTAATCGGTAAGTCGATAAATTGACCATGACTATTAGTGGAAGAATGTCTCTATTGGAGGACGGTAAGTGGAATATAAAAGCAGGATATGAGTCAGGTGTATTTTCAGGGCGGTTTCATAACACAATTTCTGTCCAGCTAAAGTAGACTATAACCCATTTAGACTTGGAAAGCCGCTATGTTGTCATACCTTTAAATCCAGGAAAGCATCTGTGTCGTTTTAGATTTTAGCTATATTATAAATATATCACATTGGTTGGCTATTCAAAAATAGCAGATCTACAAGCTCATAGCGCGTCACTTCGTGCCACGCTGAGCTTGTGGATCTGTTATTTTTGAAGAAATCGTAAAAATGAGTGCAAATCTTTGAATATATTTATATATGTATCGTTTTTTTTTTAAACAAACATTTATTTTTTAAAATCTTTTTTGGGGGCTTTTTTATGCCTTTACGTATAGAGGGACAGGGAAAGTAGGCTGACAGGAAACAGGGAGAGAGATGGGGGGGTGACACGCAGCAAAGGTCGTCGGGAACGGGAGTCGAACCCAGCAGTGCAGCTTAGGGTGCCTGGACCGTCACGCTACGGCCCTCAAATATTTTGTAACTCAAATATTTGATTCTGGGAGGACCCTGGAACCAAATATTTTGAGATGGGGGTCGGCGGCCAAATAGAAATAATTTTGGGGGTTCTTGACATGAAAAGGTTTGAGAACCACTTATATAGAAACATAGTTTTTTTTTTCTCCAGAAAACTGTTAGGATTTAGAAGATTTGTTTTGTTTACGTTATGTTTTGTTATGCTTTAGGCAGCACAGAGAAGACAGAAGAAAACATCATTTCAACACATACGTTTTTTTTGTCAGTAGATTCAGAAGATATTTGTAGATTGGGCCTCAGGTCTTAATGGGTTAAAGTAGGTTAAAGTAGGTTAAAGTAGGTTAAAGTAGGCTATATTGGTGCAAGAGGTGAAGGATTAAGGCTGCTGCAGGTCAGTGCGTAGCCCTCTCTGTTATTGGATGAAGTGACAACATCCGCAGTCTAAGCCCCTGACTTGTGTGTGTGTGTGTGTGTGTGTGTGTGTGTGTGTGTGTGTGTGTGTGTGTGTGTGTGTGTGTGTGTGTGTGTGTGTGTGTGTGTGGGGGGGGGGTGTTAACTGATAATGGTTCAGAATCACCTTTACACCTTTACTATTATAAGGTATGTACTAAAGATAAGAGCGACACAAACATAGGTAGGCTACACATATACAAATAGCTGACAGAGTCAGAGTAACATGGGAGAGTCAGCTCAGCTGTTAGATGAACAGCTGTAGCTGAGTTGGAATTAGCACATTTATGTGAAACCTTGCTTCAATGAGATAAATAACAAATACACAATATATATACTTGGCAATCTATAAATGTATGCCACCATATTACCCATCACAGGTTTACTGGTGTAGAGAAGTGGGAGAAATGTGTTTCCGTGCAAGCTCCACCGGTTCTGGTGTTTTCAGAAAGAGAAAACGAAAAAGCGGGGAGAGCAGAGAAACATCAAACAATTGAGAGAAACATGTCAAGGAGAGGCAAAAAAGATCTATTATCTACATTATATAAACAGCATAAACCAGCAGGTACAGTATGTACATGAGGTTAGACATAAGGTGCATAAGGTTAGGCACACACTGTAGGTGGTAGCACTTAGGTTCCACATAGCAGCAGCTGTGTGCATGAGGTTAGACATAAGGTGCATAAGGTTAGGCACACACTGTAGGTGGTAGCACTTAGGTAGGTTCCACATAGCAGCAGCTGTGTGCATGAGGTTAGACATTTCTGTGCGAAAGATCGACGCATTGTCAGATTCACATAGGGAGATGGGACCACATACCGGTAGGCGCAAACCTTCACAGGTAAAATCCACGAGGAAGGAATGATTGCCAGTGACACCATTCAAACCAGGGAAAATCCATGAACATCTATGATCCAAAGAAATGAAAACAGACTTCTGATCTGCATTCATTCTTTTGCATCATAGATTGTTGTTTGAGGGTTGAGGGTTATACCTTCACATATATACTGCCTTTAATTTTAAAGACAATGTTTTCTGAATGTCATTAAATAAAATAATAATAAAATAAATAAAGATGTAATTAATACAGTTGAATATCCATAAATAAAGATGTAATCAATACAGTTGAATATCCATAAATAAAGATGTAATCAATACAGTTTGAATATCCATACATAAAGATGTAAACTTCTGTCACCCAACAGATCATTTATAAAATCAAGGTCCAGCGCCCCGCCATGAGACCCAAAGACATCTGTGACAGAATATTTGAGCTGGTCGATGAGAATAAGGATGGTGAGTACAGAACATGGCAACAAGATTTAATAATGAATGTATTAGGATGGTAAGTACAGAACATAGGTACTGTATACAGGAAGATTGGGCACCTCAATGTGTAATTGGCCATTTCTTTCCAAAATGTGAAAAAGGAAAGAATAAAAGTATGCTTTGGAAAATGCTATGAAATAATTTAAATTATTGCACACTTATCAGACCTACATTTACCCTTCAACTTCTTCTTTATGCCCCTAATGACTGGCTATCCATAGGTTTTGTAGCAGTTTGTAGCAATTGTTGAAATACTATATGCTTTAAATGTCAAATGTTCAAATGATGTGTACTTATTTCATATTTCATATTTTATGGCATAATAGTTGTTTGTTGTTTTGTTTTGTTCGTTTGTCTGTCGGTTGTTCATTGTTTTTGATGTAAAGTGTCCTTGGGTTTATGAAAGGCGCTATATAAATTATATTATTATTATTATTATTATTACCCTTATTATTATTATTATTATTTTAGACCACGTTCGACATTTTGGAAAATAAAAGAATAGCCAATTTCGCCAGATTCCCAGACTTCTCAGGTGCCACTCTTCTGGTTCCCACAACAATGATGTAATAATTAATATTACAATATTAGGCTACAATAAAAAAAAATCTTTTGAAAGTACCAACATTCACAGCTGTTGTCTTTGTTCTATACAATGTAAGTTTCATTAATACTGTAGCCCAGAAGGTTTGGCATATTTGCTAATAATCACAGAGTTACAGTAAAAGAGTAAAAGGTGTTGTTAATCATGAGATGAATTTAACATAAGTAGGTTTGATCTATTGCTGACCTACAAAGCACAAGTGCTGTAACCATGCAAAGAATCAAAAGGTTTTAACCAATTCTGGGGGGAACGTTTGCCAAAAATAGCCAGTTTGTGACGCATTGTGAGCTTGTAAATCGGCTATCTTTTTTAGAAGAAATTTGGTGCAGAGGGAAAAAATCCAAGTCCAAGTACAGTTACAACCCAGTTTTTCTAATAGAAAACTGGCCAGCCAATCAGTATATAAGCACTGATATTGCACTCATCTGTTCACGAGCCAATAGGTTCTATATCCAAGACAAAAATAGCAAGACTCACCAGCTCCGTTTTACTTCCTGTATCTGCGTGAAGTAGGCGGAGCCTCTATAGGAGGCCAGAAGCAGATTGGAGTTTATATTAACCCATTAAGACCGGGAATGCATCTGTCATTTTAAGATTTATTTGGCTATTTTTTAAAAATCGTGGGAAATTTCGGGCCCATTTCAGCCCTATATACATTTCGGCCATTTGAAAATAGCAGATCTACAAGCTCACAATGCGTCGCATCGCGGGTGACTGTGACCCTGTGTTGGTTGCTATGTTCTCAAAATAGTTTGAGAACCACTGGCCACATTGAGTTATATTTAATATATAACTCAATGTGGCCAGTGGTTCTCAAACTATTCTTTTTTTAAATTTGGAACCAAATTGACCATTCTTTTGATTCCATTTGTACTCTCAGAGTTATGGGGGCTGGGGTTTATTTTTATTTTTATTTTTAGTTCAACAATGACTAATTTAATTGTTGTTCATGTGTCCCTCTCCAGGCCAGATAACGTTGAGTGAGTTTCTGGAGGGCGCCCAGAAGGATGAGTGGGTGATGGACATGCTGAAGCTGGACACCAATGCACCCGGCTGGGTCATTCAGAACTGTTCCACGATGAAGGACCCGTGAGCCGTTTATTCACTGGCCGGGCCCAACAGCTTTGATCTGCCGCTGACAACATGTACACGGTTGTCTTTTTGAAGCAGCGTACGTGACTTCTTCAACTGGGTTTCAGATCCCCACGTTTTTTAATGCCAGAGCTTCTTCTGGCAGCTCAGAGGTTTCAGAGGGTTTGACTGAGCCTTGATGATGCTGCCCTCTGGTGGTGCGTTTTGGCACAGGGCACTTTCCACATCTTCAGTTTGGTGTTAATGTGTACCTTGGCTGTTTGGTCCATGGTGTGACCTATGGGTGTGACCTTGACCTATGGGTGTGACCTTGACCTATGGGTGTGACCCTGTGACCCTGTGTTGGTTGCTATGTGTGAGCAACAACAGCCATCTTTATCTACAGACATATAGATGGATATGTTGAAGATTGTATATTTTTTTATATAGGCCAAGCAGAAGTTAAGTTGATCACCATCAGTGGTGGACAGTAACTAAGTACATTTCTTAGTATCTGTACTTTACAAATATTGTTCTTTTGACTACATTATGAATTTCAAACTTAAGCCCTATTTCAAAATATAGTAAGAATCTGCAATTTTCACTGTTATTGCTCTTTTTTGAAACTTTCTGGAAAATGTTGAAATGCATAAAATGTAATGTATTGTAATTTGTACTTTTGAATACTTACGTATTGTTTAAAAGCATGCACAATATGTACTTTTGAATACTTAAGCATGTTTAAAAGTAAGTCCTCTAGTACTTTAACTCAAGTACAAATTTGACAGATGAGTAACTTTCACTTGTAGTGGAGTAGCCTAATATTTGACCAGGAGTATCTATACTTTGACTCAAGTACTGGAGTTGAGTACTTTTTCCACCACCGATCGCCATACTGTAGTGCTACTCAACCCGCAGACCGCTGTACAATCATGTACAGTGTACATAATTGCAAATAATTCCAATACAAAAAAATATATATATTTTACATTTGATTATATACGGTAGCTATATTCCAATCAGACTAATAGTCTGATAATAGCCTATCTATTCCCAAATATATTAATGTAAGTTATTAAGTTATCAAAGTAGTAAACTCATTGTTTAAGTGAAAGGTGTCATATAAAGGTGTTGAAATTCCATGTCATTGCTTGTAGAACAGCCATGTACACATAAGCATGTTTTAAATGTTGTACTTGAATGTCTTGTATTTGACATATAAAATGAATGACATTGTAACACTCCAAATTAATTAATTCATGGTGCAGTACATTAATTTGTTGATGGGTGATGTTTAAATAAACAAGGTTATTTTGCTCTGCTAGAACAGTGGTTCCCAGGGGGTCCCCAGCAAAATTAGTTAATATAACATCGAAATGAGTTTAACCACTCTGACCCTATATATCGGCTATTTGAAAATAGCCGATCACGCTCACAACGTGTCGCATCGCGGCGTGTTGTGAGCGTGCAGATCTGCTATTTTCAAAGGGAATTATTTCTGAAACATTTTAATAACACAAATCTTGTGTGGGGTCCGCAGCCAAATACATATTAATCTGGGAGTGCTTGACATGATAAAGTTTGAGAACCACTTATCTAGAACACTGCTAATAATATTCATTATTAGCAGTGCAGCACGACCCGGAATCGGGTCGTGGGGGCAACAGTTTCAGCAGAGAGTTCCAGACTTCCCTTTCCTGAGCAACATTAGTCACTTCCTCCTGGGGGACCCCGAGAAAAGGCCAGTGTGGAGATGTAATCCCCCCAATCTGGTCCTTGGTCTGCCAGGGGGTCTCCTCCTCCCAGTGGGACGTGCAGCGAGGACCTCCCTTAGGGAGGCATCCGTATACTAGATGCCCGAACCACCTAAGCTGCATGGCTCCTTTCCAAGTGAAGCAGCAGCGGTTCTACTCCGAGACTGAACTTCTCAACCTATCTCTAAGGGAGAGGCCGGTCGCTTGTATTCGGGATCTCATTCTTTGGGTCATGACCCACACTGCATGACTGCATTGTAGGCCAATGGAACCTACATAAAGTACAAACGGAAGTTATGCACCAAATAGAGTTCAATTAACAACTCATTTGAGCCTAATACAGATAAGCCTAATTGTTTGTGTGTTTTATTTTGTCATTAAATATACTTTGCTATAAGTCCTGTTTCTGTGTCAAATATGTGTGATATATACACCCTTATCTGCTTCAATAATTGTAGGGTGAGGTGAGAATACTTAAAGCCTCACTATGAAAATAGCAGATACAAGGTCACAACGCGTTGCATCATGAGTCATGGCACGTTGTGAGCTTGTAGTAGATCGGCTATTTTCACTATTTTGAAATGTTTTTAAAGTAATAAAAAGGAATGATTTTGGACATCCACCCGAAAGCAACGATATGATATATTTCTATCACAACATACGTAATTAAAGGTAACCCATTATATTTATGACGCATAGAATTGAAAGTATAAAGATATAATTATGTGAAAGTCTGCCTACATTAGAATGCACCATTACAGGTCATTTCACTGTGCATTTAAACCATTGGTTCTCAATACCAGGGGGTCCCCAGCAAAATGAGTTAATACGGTCACAATAATTTTAACCACTTTAACCATATTTTATACTTTGGCTGTTGAAAAGTAGCAGATCTACAAGCTCATAGTGCAGCAACGAGTGCCGCACTATGAGCTTGTAGATCTGCTATTTTTGAAAAATCGTGAAAATGTGTGCAAATCTTTGAATATATATATTTTTTTCAAGCGAACATTTGTAACTCAAATCTTTTCCTCTGGGGGTCCCTGGAACAACATATTTTGAGATGGGGGTCCACAGCCAAATAGTTTGTGAACCACTAATTTAAACCACATGAATCCTAGTGATCCTATTGGGGCAAACATTCTGAGAAAATAGAATGTTTCCAGACTGCCGGCCATAGAACGTTTTCATGTTTAATTGAGAAATTGAAAATATCAGCTGGAAAAATGTGTGTAGTGCGAATAGACACCGGAAAAGGTAATGTTTTACATTCAGCTCCCTTTTATTTTATTAAAGGCCATTTTATTTTGTCTGGTTTCTTTAGAATAGTCAGGTTTTACAAACTCGCTGGTATCACACATAATAACGCTGTGCAGATCTGTACATTGTGGTGCTCATGAACCTACATGGTGTGGTGTCATAATTATTATTAATTAATAATGATCAGTGGTGGACAGTAATAAGTAGCCTACATACATTTGATATTCATTTCAAATATTGCACTTTTGACTTCACTACATTTTTAGGAAGAGACACTTGGGACTCAAACATATATAAATACATTATGAATTAAACACTTAAGCCCTATTTATTTTTTAAAATAGTGAAAATGGCGGATCTACAAGCTCACAACGCGGCTATTTTCATTTCTTGGGGGAAATGTTGTAAATGTTGTAAATTCTAATTCTAAACAATGCATTGATATTAAAAAAGAAAATGCACTTCGTAATTTGTTGGCCTACTTTTGAATACTCGAGTATTTACTTGAGTATTTGTATAGCCTACTTGTGTCCGCCGCTTGTTAATTATTCATGAGGCATGATAAATATTCACAGTGACACTGAGGGAGCCCCGCCCCCAACCACTTTTCTAAATAACTGCGCATGTCTCAGCTAGACAGCCAGCAGGGTTGCCATGTCTGTTTATTATAAGCGACTTTGGGCTTTTTTTTCTGTAAAGTTGCTTGCAAATATTGGTAGTTGCAGGTTTTTTTTGGGCTTGTTTTTAAAAGTGTTGTTGCTTATTTGACTTCTGCTTCCTAAAGTTGTTTAAACCAGTGGTTCTCAAACATTTTCATGTCAAGAACCCCCAGATTAATAGACCTATGTATTTGTCCACCCCGACTTTCCATCTGAAAATGTTTTGTGCCAAAACCATACAAGATTTTTGTTGTTAAAATGTTTAAACATAAAAAAATATTATTCAAGATTATGTTTTTTTTAAATAGCAGGCCAATTAGCAGATCTATATAAAAATATTCCAAAACTACTTTTTTCCCCCAAGAGTTTTCAAAAATGTTCAAGATAGTTTTTCATTTTTTAAAGAGCAGATCTACAAGCACATCTATATCAAAATATTCCTCAATTAAAACAAATTCAAGATTGTTCAAGATGTATTTTTATTTATGCGACGACAGCGCGTAGTGTGAGTTTGTAGATCTGCTATTTTCAAATAGCCGATGTATATAAATCATATTAGTATTATTATTATATATATATATTACAATTACATATTTAAAGTGTTCATGTGGCCTAACCTAACTATAGTCGCTTCTTTTGGGCTTGTTTTCATAGACCTGGTTGCTTGTTTCTCTCGCAGATTGCAGAACCTGGCAACCCCTGCTTAGACAGTCAGTCAGATTGACAGAATGCGATCGAATGAAGCCTATAGTGTGTGTGTGTGTGTGTGTGAGTCACTTCATAATATACTCATTTAAACATTAAACATGTCACTATGACGAGTCACAGGGACATCTTAGTGAAGTGTGAGAACCAGGTGAGCGTTTGAATGGATTATTATTACTATAACAGTGTATTTTCCAGCTTTATTTCACAGTGCTAGCTGTTAGCCACCGGCTAACTTTAGCTCTATGAGCGTCAAGTCAACCTGCGTCACGGCTATCTGACTTCCGGTTTGGGCGGGCTTCAAAATAAGAGTTTTGTTGTTGTTGTGAGCGACGATGACAAGTTTTAGTTTTACTGTGTTGATCTGTGGAGCTGATTGGTCCACACTGTGAGGCTGGTACACTAAGAAGGACATTCCTTCTGGTAAAGAACTATATTTTCCCTGCAAAACTAGTACATAAGTAATCTGGAAACAGTTGGCTTTGATCTAGCCTTAGATCAAGACTATGTTTACTGCAGCAGACCCTCCCTAACCCACAATACAACATAATAATGTTAAATGTATTTATTCACTGTGTATCTTTTCATACCAGACAATTCTTACATTTCTTTCTAAAAAAATAGATAGATAGATATCGGCTCAAGGTTTTATTTTGAAAGTGATGGTTGCTGTTAATATAGCTCACTGACAGTGACTTTATGCAGGTTAAAGTTAGCAGCTATCTGTCTGTCTGTCTGTCTGTCTGTCTGTCTGAAACACTCTGTCTGTCTGTCTGTCTGTCTGTCTGTCTGTCTGTTTGACACACTGTGTGTGTGTCTGTCTGTCTGTCTGACACACTGTCTGACAGACAGACAGACAGACAGACAGTCTGTGTGTGTCTGTGTTAAAGTTAACAGCTACTACAGTGTTTCTGTGCGTCAGACTGTTTCTGTCTGTCTGTCACCCATCATTGTCACCCATCATTAACCTGTGTGTGTGTGTGTGTGTGTGTGTGTGTGTGTGTGTGTGTGTGTGTGTGTGTGTGTGTGTGTGTGTGTGTGTGTGTGTGTGTGTGTGTGTGTGTGTGTGTGTGTGTGTGTGTGTGTCAGTCAGACTGCTTCTGTCTGTTACCTATCCTTTGGTGTGGGTTCACAGTGTGTGTGTTCTACTGGGCGTTCTGCTGTGTAAATGGTGTATTTATATAGTCATCCAACCGTGAAACATTCATACAACTTGACTAATGACAACACACACACACACACACACACACACACACACACACAACCAATTGACAGCCTTGCAGTGACACCAATGATGTCACACTCACATTGATGATACATGTCCAACACTAGACAGTATAGATACATATCCTGTGTGTGTGTGTGTGTGTGTGTGTGTGTGTGTGTGTGTGTGTGTGTGTGTGTGTGTGTGTGTGTGTGTGTGTGTGTGTGTGTGTGTGTGTGTCATAGTCAGCACCCTGTTGTGTTTATTGTGAAAAGTCTAGATAACATCTCAGAGAAATCATCATCAACCACTAAGGCCTATTAGATGATTCTCCAGGAATCAACTAATAGGCCCTTCTTGTTTTCTCTTTACACACTAGATATCTACACCGAAAATAGCCGATCTATAAGCTCACATAACATGTTGTGACTGAGCTTGTAGATCTGCTATTAATCAGCAAATGTTCCCCCCAGATTAGGGATACCAGGGTTAAAGTCAGTGGTTCTCAAACTTTTTTATGTCAAGTACCCCCAAAATGTTATGTATTTGGCCGCGGACCCCCATCTCAAAAAAGTTCCAGGGACCCCCAGAAGCAAAGATTTGAGTTACACATGTAATCTAAAATAGCAGATCTACAATGAGCTTGTAGATCTGCTATTTTTGAATAGCCAAAGTATAAAAGGTTAAAGTGGTTAACTTAAAATTATTGTGATGCTATATTAACACGTTTTGCCCCCCCAAGGACCCCTGGCTAATTTGAACCCTATTACACTCTCAGATCTCCAGTAACACTCGGGGGTATTGCTGTGCACTTTGAAAGGTGGAATGTCATTCCTGTATTAAACCAGCTGCAATCTAATGCTATAATCTCTCTGTGTGTTTCTACCAGGGCAGTCATTAACTAAAACCACATTTAGGTTGTCGCCTAATTGATTAGTTTATTTAAAAGACATGTTATGTAGCTTTACTCTATGTTTACATAACAAAACATATATATTATTATTTTTTGACCCATCATTTTGCTCTATACCAACAGTTATCACTGATAACAACCACTATTTTACAGTGATGATTAAAAGCATAGTACTGTAACCTTGCCCAGTGTCAGACATAAAAAAAACAACAAGAACACAATACACATTAGGGCTGGTAAATTAATATTAGATTTTCGAATATTCCTCGAATATGGGGGAAGAACATATATTCGAATATAACAATTTATATTTGAATTAGAAAAAAAGCATTTTTTTGTTTGGTTTATTTGACAGGGACAATAGAAAAAAACAATGTATCAAGTTATAAAAACAAACAAAATATATATTTTATTGGAACCAAGCACTCGATGCATTGTTTTTTGTATTGTCCCTGTCAAATAAACATTACATTTAAACAAAATAAAAAGTATAGTAATATCGAATATCATTTCTGTTACCAGCCCTACTGCACATTATACTTTTTTTTTACCAACAGAAGCACATTGCCCTCTCGCTGTATTTTGGTGCGTTCACTGTTTGTATTGTTGTGGTAGACACAGCGCCCAAACACATCCCCGGCTACCAAAACAAACAGTGAAAACACCAGAATTACAGCGAGAGGACGTTGTGTTTCTGCAAGTACACACCACCACACTACTGTAGTGACTGATATGCTGCTATAGAGCAGTCCCACATGATTTAAAAAAAATTCTGGTGTCCCACCAGTCTGGTGTCCCCAGTCTGGTGTCCCCAGACGATAGTGAAGTGACAAATTAAGGACTTTCAAAACCTTTTTTTAATACCTCAAGAAAAAAAGAAAAAGATCAAATACTGCATCAAAAGTAGGCCTAATCAACACACTATGCTATAAAACATTGGCCAAATTGTCATGTGTAAAATAGTGGTCGTTGCATACATACAATCATACAGAGGTCGGCCTTTTCAGGTTGGTGAGGTAGGGCAGTGGTTCTCAACCCTTTCAGGCCGTGCCCCCCCCCCCCCCCCCCAAAAAAAATCTGAACTGGGGACCCCGTAAAATGATCATATTTTAACTGGGGAATCCACAGATAAATATTAAATATAATAAATATAATAATATTAAATATATTAAATATATATCTACAAGCTCACAACGCCTCACAATGCGAGGCGTTGTGAGCTTGTAGATCTACTATTCTCACAAGTTTTGCCTCTTTCTTATATTATTTGACAATTTGGCCAATGTTTGACCAGTTTTTATAGTATAGTTCGTTTATTTAGGCTGTGCTTCACAGACGATTATCTTCTATTCTAAGATGCTCATCATGAATATTTTAGCTCGTCTCCTTCGGCTTTTAGAGGGATCTCTTTTAGAGGGATCCCTTTTAGAGGGATCCCTTTTAGAGGGATCTCTTTTAGAGGGATCTCTTTTAGAGGTCGTAGAACGAGGACGCAACAAGATCAAACATTTGATGAGGAATCTGAGAAGACTTAATACTTGACTAAAACACTTTAACTGGTTCGATTCGTTATCTCTGCTGCTTTTGTCATACTTTCTTTCTTGTCAAGTTGTTTAATTCTGAATGACGTCATATTTTATGGGATCTGTCGCTAATTATTCTGAAGTACAAGCAAAAGAGGCTGTATGTCAGAAAGGCCAACAACCAATGTGTTTAAACATATATATTATTTATATTTTCATCTTTTTAATGACATTGTTGTGTGGTGGTGATGTTGGTTTGGCTCATGCGTGTGAGAAATACTGAGAGACTGCAGAACAGACTCCATTCAGTGGTGCAGACGGTGAAACTCCAGCCTGGAAATGTTTTTCAAGGGAAATTAATTTACCTTCTGTCTGTGCTTTGTCTGTTTTTTTCTTTTTAGGACTAAATTAAAACCATGCTGAAGTGGTTTTCTGGAGAAGAAGGGGGGCCTGGCGCTGGGGTAAGTGTGTGTGTGTGTGTGTGTGTGTGTGCGTGTGTGTGTGTGTGTGTGTGTGAGTGTGTGTGCGCGCGTGCGGCGATTGGTCTAGTTTGACTAGATCAGGGGTCTTCAACGTTTTCAGGCCAAGGACCCCCTAGCTGAGAGAGAGATGAAGCAGGGACCCCCTCTATATTATATAAAATTGTGTTTCAGATAAACTTTTGCTGCTTTTTTCCCTCTACACCTATAACTCTTTGCCAAAAATAGCCGATCTACAAGCTCACAACGCCTCGCAGCGCGAGGCGTTGTGAGCTTGTAGATCTGCTATTTTTGGCTAAAGTTCTCCTCAGAAAAGGGATGCTAGGGTTCAAGTGTGTGAAGTCATGTGAAGGGAAAAAAAATCATATCACAAAGATTTGGCGGACCCCCTGTAGTAACTCTGAGGACCCCCTAGGGGTCCCGGACCCCCTGTTGAAGACCCCTGGACTAGATAGATGGATAGATGGATAGATGGATAGATAGATACTGTAGTACGTATGACAGCACACACACAAAAAGAAGATAAACCTGTGGTTAAACAGTGGTTTCTCAGACATGTCATTATAGTATGTTTTTAAGGCTCAGGGGGTCAAACAGTGATCTAGATATGTCATGTTCATATTGTCCCATCCCTACCCTGACGTTAGTTAATGTCCTTCCAACCACACTTAAGGCCTTTGCAGACAGGGTGCGATTTTTCCAATCCAACCCAGTTCGATTTGTGCGTCTTTTCGCATGCGGTAAAAACTGATTGACTAATCCCACCCTGTCTGCAAAGGCCTTTACTCCGCTCACACTCATTTCTACATAATAATCTGCTATGAATAGTCCGAGTGTAATTTAGCATGACGTTGTTATGTTGAATGCCTTTCCACCATTTAGCCTGCTGGCTCTGGAGTAGATCCCCGGGCAGGCAGACAGGCAGTTGATTCTAGTTCTCTCAGTCGGTCCTGGTCATTCTGAAGGGCTCGTTCACTGTGTTTACATACTGTACATGCACTGTGTTTACATACTGTACATGCACTGTGTTTACATACTGTACATGACACTGTGTTTACATACTGTACATGAACTGTGTTTACATACTGTACATGACACTGTGTTTACATACTGTACATGCACTGTGTTTACATACTGTACATGCACTGTGTTTACATACTGTACATGCACTGTGTTTACATACTGTACATGCACTGTGTTTACATACTGTACATGCACTGTGTTTACATACTGTACATGCACTGTGTTTACATACTGTACATGCACTGTGTTTACATACTGTACATGCACTGTGTTTACATACTGTAACATGAACTGTGTTTACATACTGTAACATGAACTGTAGTATCCTGGTTACTCCCGTCCCACCACTGTTGGCACGATATGCTGATTTCACAAATGTCATGAAATGGCCAAATAGTACAGATTAGTAGGACTGCATACCGTGCACCGACTGCACGTCAAATAATTATAACTTAATGCATAAAGACCGGGAACGCATCTGTGTCATTTTAGGATTTCTTTGGCTATTCAAAAATAGCAGATATACAAGCTCATAGCGCACGCTTGTAGATCTGTATTATTTTTTTTTTATCTTTAGATATTTTGCAAATATTTAAATATATATATTATTTTAAACAAACATTTTGACTCAAATCTTTGCTTCTGTTGGTCCCTGGAAGAAAATATTTTGAGATGGGGGGCTGCGGCCAAATACATATCATTTTTGTTGTTTGGTTACTATATCAGTGCTGCTCCAACTTATTCCATGTCAAGGACCCCCAAAATGATATTTTGGACGCGGACCCCCATCTCAAAATATTTTGTTCCAGGGACCCCCAGAAGCAAATATTGGAGTTAAAATGTTCAGTTAAAAAATATATATATATACATATATATATATACATATATATTCAAAGGTTTGCACAAATTGTCAAGATTTTTAAAAAAAATAGCAGATCTACAAGCTCATAGTCCCGCGCTATGAGCTTGTAGATCTGCTATTTTTTTTCATAGCCACATAAATGTAAAATGACACGTTTGCGTTCTCTGATTGAATGGGTTAATAGACTCAAGCAGACAACAAACTCTACTTTTGGAAAAAGGAGGGATTTTCCAACCACAAAGCAGAGGCTTTGGGCTCATGATGGCGATACCATCTAAGAGCTGTGTCGATCGTGTCATGGACACATCTAAGGTCCACTAGGGTCTGGCCCGTCCGTTTGCTACAGTTTAAACCATTATTTACACTGTGAATTGTACATAAAATAGAGGAGCATTACTGACACACGCCTCTATATGCAAACTCCGTAGCTATAGACCATAGACTGACAACTGTAGGTGACTTTTCCAGAAGGTGGCATAAACATTGGTAGCAGTAACTTACATTTCCTGTTCCGGGTCATGTTTTCATGTAGCTTCGATAGCTTTGCTCAGCAGCAGATTTGAACCAGAAACACAGGACATCTTCTCATGTGTTTTCGGTTCAAATCTGTTGCTGAGCCAATTAAAAATAATGAAGCTATAAAAAAATGAAAGGGAAGCAGCCTTTTCCAGGTCAGAGCAGAAGTAGCCTATGATGCCACCTTCTGGAAAAGCAAACTCTACTTATGCACAGAGCCTGTAATGAAATGACTATGTGCATTGTAATATTACTGATCAAAAAAGTCAGCCTTTCTTGTAGAAGTTAAGGTGGAAATTTGACTCCTGGACAAAGCACATGTACTGTATATACTGGGGGATTTATAGTAACCATAGAAACATTGAACGTGTTACCAGATTGTTGCCTGTCTAAATCACAGTACTTTGTCAGTGTCCTGTTAAACCAGGGGTGATGCAACATTGATAATGTAGAGGGCCACTATAATTCCACACACTCACTCCACAGGGCCACATTGCACCTCTTATCTCCGTATTTTAACTTTTTTTTTTGCCATTCTATGTCACGCAAAAGTAGCAAAAAATTGCCGATCTACAGCCTTTTGAACTTCTAGATCTGCTATTTTTGCTATTTTTTGCTATTAACCTGCGGGCCGAATTAAGTGAAGGTGAGGGCCGCGTGTGGCCCCCGGGCCACCAGTTGCCCATGTATGTGTTAAACTTACTGTATCTGACATTTAATCTAATCCTGTCATCCTGTCATCCTGTCCATCTCATCCCTCTTGTACACGTCCCCTCCTGTCCATCCTGTCTGTCTGTCTGTCTGTCCATCCTGTCTGTCTGTCCAACCCCCTTGTGTCGTCCAACCCCCTTGTGTCGTCGTCGTCCCCCCCCAGGCACCAGGCTCTCCCCAGGGGTCGGTGGCGGTGGCGGGCGGTGAGGTGGCTCTGAGTGAAGCGGCGGAGCGTCTGGCTCAGACGGAGCTGCTGGTGACTCAGCTGAAGGAGATGATCAGAGAGAGAGACGCAGCGCTGAGAACCAAGGATGACCAGTTCAAGGTGAGGACACCTTCTGATAGATGGATAGATTATAGATTATAGATTATACATTTATAGATAGACGTTCAGAGAGAGAGACAATGCGCTGCGCTCCAAGGATGACCAGTTCAAGGTGAGGCCACCTGGCTCGCTGCGGCGCCACCTTCTGGTTGGCAGGTTCAAGATTTTCCCCCAAAAATAGCAGATCTAGCTTGTAGATCTGCTATTTTTTAATAGCCAAGAAATCTTAAAATGACACAGATGTGTTCCGGGTCTTAATGGATTAATGGTTAGCACTGTTGCCTCACAGCGAGTAGGTCCCGGGTTTGAACTGGGTTTCATAAAGGCTGTACTGTTGAACAGCACAGCTGTGTACTTGATGTTGTGTGGTGTGTGTGTGTGCTCTAGTTGAGTGGTTCTCAAAGTGGGGTCCCGTCCGGGGAACCCCTATCTGAGACCCCTGAGGGTCTTTAACCCATTTAGACCTGTTACACCTATATTGTTTGATTGATTGATTGAGTACTTCATTTAGAAGATTGCAGAGAAAAAGCACATGGAAGTACAGTTTACAATACAAGGTCGGCTAAAATGGATCGCTCATAAAAAAACGCAATGGCTTGTTTCAAATGACATTCCCACGTACTCAATTCATGGAGACATTAAAAAACAGACAGATATACACTACTATACAGAACATCATATGAACATTTTAACTCATTTTCTGCCAAAAATGTTTATAAACGTTTTTGGCAAAAAACTTAATTTTTAGGTTTTTCCGTTTTTCCCGTCACAAAGAACCAGGAGATAGCATTTTCCAAAAAGTTGCTTCTCCATTCACTTCTATGTTAAAAAATAAACGGACCAAAAAATAACATTTTTCTAAGTACTAGCTTAGAAAAGACTGGCAGAGGCTACAGACTGTTCTAGAGAAACTCTGGCAGTTTAAGAGTTAAAAGGGGGGGGGGGGGGGTGGTCTAGGTTATGACTTTGACAGGGGCCAGATTAGAATTACAGCCTCCTGAAGGTGATTCTTTAGGGCAGTTTTGAAAGTCAGTAGGGTTTTACACTCCTTTACTCCTTTTGGTACAGTAGGGCATTCCACATGTTTGTTGCATAGCAGGAGCATGAGTTCATCCCCTTGTCTGTGCCAAATCTGGGTTGGACATGATCAGTGGAGCTGCCTCTGGTGTTGTGATCGTGGACTTGGTTTACGTTTTTAGACGGGTACGTGGGGATCCCAATGCTGTGGTGCATCTTGTAGACCAGGGGTCAGTTGCACCACCGGCTCACACTAAGTTCAAACTTAGCCTAGTTATAGCTTAACCCATTCAATCCGGGGACGCATCTCTGTCATTTTTAGATTTCTTTGGCTATTCAAAAATAGCAGATCTACAAGCTCATGGCGCGGCACCGAGTGCCGCGCCATGAGCTTGTAGATATGCTATTTTTTTTTAATCGTGAAAATGTGTGCAAAACTTTGAATATATATATATATATATATATATATATATATATAACTCAAATCTTTGCTTCTGGGGGTCCCTGGAAGAAAAATATGTTACAAATGTTATTTTTTTTAAATACATATATATTTTAATATTTGCACAAATGTTCACGATTTTTCCAAAAATAGCAGATCTACAAGCTCATAGCACGGCACTCGGTGCCGCGCTATGAGCTTGTAGATCTGCTATTTTTGAATAGCCAAATAAATCTAAAAATGACACAGATACTTCCCTGGTCTAAATGTTTTTTTTTTAAAGCCATTTAAGCAATAACTAGGCTAAGTTTGAACTTATAGTGTGAGGTGGTGCAACTGGCCCCTGGCCCATCGCAAGTTGATCTCTGTCCTCTTGTACTCTGTCCTCTACCCTGAGCCATCATCCAACCCTAGCAAAATGAGCAGGTGGGTTAGATGGGCTGTGTGTTTAAGGCCAAGAAGTAGCCTTACTAGTTTGTTTTGGGATGTCTGGAGTCTTTATTTTTTAAGGCCTTAGTGGCTTGTCATACTTTTCAAGCTGGGAACACCTCTGTGTCATTTTAGTTTGTTGCTATATATCACAGCAGAAACCTCATGTGTTTTTTTCGTATAGTAACACCCTACTTGATCATACTACGCCATCACACAAAAGCATACAAAAGTAGCAGATCCACAAGCTCCAAGGGCTTGTGGATCTGCTACTGTTGCACATTTTTTTATTTGGATCCTGAAAAGTCACATTTTTGGACATTTCAGGTTTGAGAAACACTGTCCTAGATGTAGAAGGAGTGATGTGAAGGTTTTGAACAGCTACTTGTCTTGGTGTTGCATGATGAATTGAGCACAAAGGACCCCGATGGAAACAAGCCATAGTGCTTTCTTGGGTTTAAAATCCTCTTAGCAGACCTTGTACTGAACTGGACTTCCCTGTGCTTGTCTTAGCAAACTGTTAATAAAGTATTCAATCAATCAATCAATCAATCCATCCATCAATCAATAGGTGGAGAAGGAGAGCTGTGACGCCAAGCTCTCCAAGCTCCGTCTGCAGAACAAGGCCAAGGTGACGTCCCTCACCGTCCAACTGGAGGAGCTGAGGAAACAGCAGGGAGGCCAGGACACCCCCACCCACACTAGAAAGGTCCTTACATACACCCCCACCCACACTAGAAAGGTCCTTACATACACCCCCACCCACACTAGAAAGGTCCTTATATACACCCCCACCCACACTAGAAAGGTCCTTATATACACCCCCACCCACACTAGAAAGGTCCTTATATACACCCCCACCCACACTAGAAAGGTCCTTACATACACCCCCACCCACACTAGAAAGGTCCTTACATACACCCACACCCACACTAGAAAGGTACAAATATACACCCCCACCCACACTAGAAAGGTCCTTACATACACCCCCACCCACACTAGAAAGGTACAAATATACACCCCCACCCACACTAGAAAGGTCCTTACATACACCCCCACCCACACTAGAAAGGTCCTTACATACACCCCCACCCACACTAGAAAGGTCCTTACATACACCCCCACCCACACTAGAAAGGTCCTTACATACACCCCCACCCACACTAGAAAGGTCCTTACATACACCCCCACCCACACTAGAAAGGTCCTTATATACACCCCCACCCACACTAGAAAGGTCCTTATATACACCCCCACCCACACTAGAAAGGTCCTTATATACACCCCCACCCACACTAGAAAGGTCCTTACATACACCCCCACCCACACTAGAAAGGTCCTTACATACACCCACACCCACACTAGAAAGGTACAAATATACACCCCCACCCACACTAGAAAGGTCCTTATATACACCCCCACCCACACTAGAAAGGTACATACCTACACCCCCACCCACACTAGAAAGGTCCTTACATACACCCCCACCCACACTAGAAAGGTCCTTACATACACCCCCACCCACACTAGAAAGGTAGATGCATATATATAGCAGTATAGTGGCTCAGAGCTTCTGCCATGATGACCATAAAGCCTAATATCTCCTCCGGGCCAAGGGGGGAATTCCCCTTTAGACTAGTGGTTAAAGGGCAACACCACTTAGGTAGAGGTTTGGGTTGTGTGGTTACCTTGCCATGATGTAACTCCACAGGTCGACACAACATCTAAAATAATTGCTCCATTGATTCAAAATTGATAATTCAAAATTATGCTCCTCATTGACATACAATGTACAGTGACACAGATCTCAAAGTCACTATTTCAGCATGTAAACAAACACAAACAAAGCTGATTCAGACCAAACCCACCAAACCCAGTACTGTTTTTTTTCCCAGCTTTGTTTACGTTCGTTTACATGCTAAAAGAGTGACTTTGAGAGCAGTTTTTGCATATTTTGAATCATCAATTTCTAATCAATGGAGCAATTATTTTGATTTCTTGTCCACCTTTGGAGTAGAGCTCTTCACGGGTAAAAAATAAAAACGGTCCGGAACCGAAATGGAAATGTGAAACCTGATCCAATTCCGACCCGTTCCGAGATTTTCTTCAAATAACAAAACCAAACCCGAGTGGACCTGTGACAGTTTCGTCCGATTCGTAAGATTTGTTATTGGCTTTTCATGCAGGAGACGCGTGTTTGAATCCTGGGCATTTCACATGTATACATACACACACACACACATACATATGCATTCACTCCCCAGTGTCCCTACATACGATACGGTACTGTGTCTGTGACATCCGTTGAACACGTGTTGTCGTGTGTGGCCTCCCTCCTCCAGGGGGCAGCAGATGGAGGCGATCAGGCCAGTCGAGGGAAGATCGTCCTGCTGAAGAAGAAGGTGTTGGAGCTGGAGCAGGAGCTGGCTCACAGAGAAGAAGAACTGGAGGCCAAGGTACGCTATCTGCAGCACATGGGGGGATGGAATCCCCTATTCCATTCAATGCGGGAACACATCTGTGTCATTTTAGCCTGGAATCCAGACTGATTCGCATCGTTCGGCGGATTTTTCTTTCTCACTTGGCTACTCAGTCTGACCAGAGTCCTACATATATATATTTGACTTCCAAACGTCACCAATCACTTAGGCAAGTCAGGAAGTGACTCCAGTTTTACATAGGCCTGTCACACTTATTACATAATCGCCTTATCGCAATTGTTTG
Organism: Gymnoscopelus braueri; assembly: GCF_963280865.1. Classification (NCBI taxonomy): domain Eukaryota; kingdom Metazoa; phylum Chordata; class Actinopteri; order Myctophiformes; family Myctophidae; genus Gymnoscopelus; species Gymnoscopelus braueri. The sequence goes on along the minus strand of NC_137603.1, from coordinate 4,233,892 downwards.
TGATAATCGCGATTACTGTGCATAATCGTCATAATCGTTTCCATGTTGAAAAAAAATCTTATATATTCAAAATATTTTCAAAAATCGTGGAAATAGCAGATCTACAAGCTCAAGCTTGTAGATCGGCTATTTCCACTAATGTCTTTTCTGAAAGTATGAAGTTATTAAATATGTCAGTCATTCTTTTTTGTTTAGAACTTTGACTTTTTTTGGTCAAACAGATGCGTTCCCGGTTTTAATGGGTTAAATGTTAACCCATGTCAGCCCTCCATAGCAAACAGGCTTTGATCCCGTAACAAAGGTCACTTTTGCTTTATGTAAATATCTCAATACTATTTGTGTGCCTTGTACTGTATATATGTACCTTTTTATACATTTAACCCATTCAATCCGGGAACACACAACTGTGTCGTTTTAGATTCTTTAGCTATTATTCTTTAACCATTATGTTATACTTTGGGCTATTACAAAATAGCAGATCTACAAGCTCATAGTGCGGCACCAAGTTATGAGCGCTATGAGCATGTAGATATGCTATTTTTGGGGGGAAAATGATAATAAAAAAATATATCTTTGAATACTTTTTTTCCCCTTTTAAAGGGAACATTTAACTCAAATCTTTGCTTCTGGGGGATTCTACAAATGTCTTCTAAATCATAACAGTTTTTTGATAAAACAACTTATGTTCCTATAATATCAGTGGTTCTCAAACTTTTTCATGTCAAGGACCCCCAAAATTATATGTATTTGTCCGCGGACCCCCATCTCAAAATATTTTATTCCAGGGACCCCTAAAAGCAAAGATTTGAGTTAAAAATGTATGTATATATATATTCAAAGATTTGCACACATTTTCACAATTTCTTCTTTCCCTCAAAAATAGCAGATCTACAAGCTCATAGCGTGGCACTCGGTGCCGCGCTATGAGCTTGTAGATCTGCTATTTTTGAATAGCCAAATAAATCTAAAATGACACAGATGCGTTCCAGGATTGAATGGGTTAATGCATATTTTCATATTTTCATTTTATTTTCATTCTTCATAGGAAAGAAGCTTTGCACAAACTAAATCCACCCATTCTTTTATACATGGTGTAAAACCTGTGACGTGACTTTGAACAACAACAAGGCTAAAGGCTAAAATATTCATTGACTTATATGAGTTTCCTCATTCATAGATGTCAGCCTGTTAAAAAAGCCATTCAGTGCTCAATAAGAATAGCAGCTCATCCGTGGGGAAGGTCATATATTTAGCTGTGAGCTGGCTGCTCTTTGGTTGTTCTGTGAGTCAGCTGATATGAATAAGGAGTCGGTGGACATGTGCCCTCAGCAGGAATGCATGGAATGGGCTAGTAGAACATTATGGTCACTGAACAACAGGTAGTTAGTTGTTCTAAATGACTTCCTCCACACTGGAGATTTTATGGTGTTTTCTAGCCTGCAGAATTCCCCCAGGAATACCTTGATAAACACAGACAGGACCTGCAATTTTTATTGTGTCTGTTACAGTAACTTTTATAGAAATCATTTATTTTTACATTTCAGTCAAACAATGTGGGTGAATCACAGTGTCAGTTTTGTTGCTACCAGTTCCCTCTCTCTCTACCTTGTCTCTGAACCGTGGCAGGCCACGGTAGAGATCTCACGTTTCTGATGTAGTATATATTTATTGACAGATGTGTACGGTACATATATTCAGAGACCCATTGCAGAAATGTACATGTATCTAAGCTTAAAGGGATATTTCACTTTAAAACAAATGTGGGTAATTTTATAATCTACTCAGGCTTTTGTGAGCACCCCAGACAGTTTTTAAGTTGCTCGGTTCAGTATTTAGATAGTCATTTTATCAGACACGCCCCCTTCCTATAGAAACCCATTGTAACTTCAAACTCCATTTTAATCATTTTAATGTTAGATTCATCAAAAACACCCGTCCTTGGTTCTGGTGACTCATACTGTCCTCCTAATGTGTGATGGGACCGTGTTTTTTCAATAGGATTTTTCATTTATTTTTAAATGTATTTTTGGAAAATGAAAATAATTAAATACAATAAAAAAAATAAAAAATAAAGTAATTGAAAAAACACGGCCCCCTCACGGGCAGTATCAGTCACCAGAACCAAGGACGGGTGTTTTCAATGAATCTAACATGGTTAAAATGGAGTTTGAAGTTACTATGGGTTTGTATAGGAAGGAGGGCGTGTCTGATAAAATGAATATCAAATATCTAAATACTGAATCAAGCAACTTAAAAACTGTGCTGGGTGTTCACAAAAGCCTGAGTAGACGATAAAATGACCCAAACTAATTTTGAAAGTGAAATATCCCTTTAACTATTTACAATTTAGGCATTTAGCAGGCACTCTTAATCCAGAGCGACTTAATAAGGAAAACACGAGGTAATACTTCAAATGCATATAAATAGTAATCTAGGATCATAGGTAAACCAAGAACCTATCATCAGTCTAAACAGTAGAATATATTAAACAAATACAAATCTGTACATTGAAACTATACACACTATAGGATGCCAGGTCTACAAATGACCTGGCATCTGTCTACATAACATGCATCTATATTACATTTAGCCTGCAAAATGATGTGTCTTTGTTTAGTTACTGTGAGAAAAAAAACATTATTCATTGAAAACGTTGAGGAAGGATTTATCCTCCAGGTATTAATAATACAAGGTTTTTATTTTTAATGTAACTCTCAGAGGAAGGAGGTGGAGTCCCAGCGGCAGCGTGGGGAGGAGATGGACGCCATGTTGGCGGAGAGGGACAGGAAGCTGTCGGAGAAGGAGGACTACATCATCCACCTGCAGACCGCCGTGGCAGGAGACCACCAGCCCCCCGTCAGCCCCCCCGCACCACAGCAACAGGTCAGAAACACTGTTCATTTCATAGCTCCCATCGGAACCCCTCCCTCCGTTACCGCTCCGAGATGAGGTTCCACGCAGCTCGGTGCCTGTTGGGCAGGACATATTAGAATATTTTCCACTATGCATGATTCTTGTCCTTTTCTGCACATCGTATCCAAAAAGTAAAGGTTTTCTGCACTGCTCTCAGATGTTTTAACTTCTAGCGGAAAAGAAAAATCTACCTGACGGGTTGAAACAAGCGTTTAAATCGCTTAAAATGTCAGCCTGTGGCCAGTCAACCCCCGTCGGCATGCACAGTACTGCTCCCGTAAGACTGCATTGGGAAAACATGGCCACAGGCTGACATTTTAAGCGATTTAAACGCTTATTTCAACCCGTCAGTTATATTTTTCTCTGTGTGGAACCTCATCTCGGAGCGGTAGCGGAGGGAGAGGTTCTAAATGGGGCTGTTCATTTCATAGACTAAAACTATGATGAAAGCAACTACCTTTTTTTTCACTGACGCGCACCACATGTTGCTCAAATGCGGAAGACTTGAGCACCGAGCAGCACTAGGGTTTCAAACGGTAGACGTACGCGCAGTGGCGTTTTAAAGGCGGAAGTCTTCCAATCCCAGATTTGACCACCAGGTGACGGCAGCTTCACTGTTATACTGCGGTTCTGGGGGCTTGGTCCTAGAGCCTGAAAAAAGGCTCTGAGAATAGTGCTCCGGAAATGTCACTGCAAATCTTAACCCCAGGACACTTGAATAACCTGTTAAGACCGAGAACGCATCTGTGTCATTTTAAGATTTCTTTGGCTGTTCAAAAATAGAAGATCTACAAGCTTGTAGATCTGCTATAAAAAAAAAAAGTGAAAATATGTGCAAATCTTTGAATATTTTTATATTTATATGTTTAACTAAAATCTTTGCTTCTGGGGGTCCCTGTCCTCAGACAAATACATGTCATTTTGGCGGTCCTTGACATGAAACCAGAACCACGGATATTATAGCAACATGTGTTCTTTTAAAAAAACCTGTTAGGATTTAGAAGACATTTGTCTTCCCAGAAGCAAAGATTTGAAAAAAAATAAAAAAAATCACGATATAGATATATAGAGATAGAGATGTAGATCTGCTATTGTTTTAATAGGCCAAAGTATAAAATAACGTCTAAAAATTAAATAAAGGAGCTACAAATCTAAAATGAAACAGTACAAAGTCCCGGATTGAATGGGTTAATGTCTCTCTGTCCCCATCCTTGATGAATGTCCCCCCTCTGTGTCTCCATCCATCCATCCATCCATCCATCCATCCATCCATCCATCCATCCATCCCTCCCTCCATCCAGGTGGACAGCGGGGACGGTGGCTCCGTGCCGGACCTCCAGGTTGTGGTCCTGAACCTGACCAAGAAGGTGGGGGAGGCGGAGGAGCGCTACAGCCTCCTGCAGGAGCAGACGGACAGCCTGAAGGCCCTGCTGCTCACAGAGAAGGAGCAGTACACGGAGAAGGAGAACATGTACAAGCAGAACGTACGTTCCATCAGATACACAATGCACACTGAAGTTAGTCATGTACACCATAGATATAGAAACCTAGATACCTCATTGGCCTCTGCAGTTCATTGGAGCGACCTGTATCACAATACAAGGCTCTGGCGGCGGCCATATTGACTCAAAGTGACTACTGGCCAATCACAGCGTGTTGACTTCTGGCCAATCACAGCGCGTCTAACTGACTTTTGCTGCGCGGCTGCCTCTTACGAAAAGACCCGGTCCGCACCTGCTTCTGATTGGCCTACCGAATGTAAAATGGCGCCCGAAATACATCTGCCTCAGACTACGTCTACTTTTATATGTACATGATGTACACGGTCCAAACTTTGTGAACATCTGGTTTGCCCTGGAAACCGACGACCTATCAGAGAAACAATTTCAGTTAAATAACTAGCTAGCCTACAACAAATGTGACCCACCACGACAGACTGTCATTGCAAAATCTTTCCTTTTTTTTCCTTCATCATATGAAAGCAGGGTAGTCCCCCCAGGAATCCGCGATTCCGCGATCGCGGAAATTACCGCAGATTTGAAGGCCATCCGTGGATTTCAAAGCCGTCCGCGGATTACAAGGCATAGTGCAGAAAACAAGAAAAATCTCGGCAAAACACCGCCGTATGGAGAAGTATTCTCTCTCTGTCTCAGGGCAGTGCGAGCTGCTGCTAAACTCCCCCCCTCCTCCCCCACACACAGGCACTTAGAGAGAGAGAGAAAGAGAGAGGGAGAGAGAGTGAGAGTGCTGCGCAACTACAGCCCAACTTCAGAGCAAGTTAACATGGCTCGTTGACCCCAATTTGACCACTAGGCAATCAACACTGAACAGCACTAATTAATGGCAGCTGTGATTCTTGTGTCTGTCCGTGCAGCCTAGATATCAAGTTATTTTTTAATGCCCGCGGAATATTAACGATAAGCCGCGGAATCAAGAATTGCTCTCCGTGGAATCTAGACTTTTTCTCCGCGCTTTCCTGGGGGGACTAGCAGGGAATCATTGCTACAACTTGACATTGATTGTGCAGTTTGACTTTGCCTTTATAAAAGTGAAGCTCACAACGTGTCTTCTATTTTCACTATTACAAACAGGGCTTAAGGTGTTAATTCATAAATGCACGTTTTCCCTTTTCACTACTGGCTTATACTGTACCTAACATGAAAACATTACCCAAATGGGTCCATTTGGTTCCATTTGTACACTCTCTCATGGGGTCTAATCAAGTAATTAGTTACTACTGGCATAATACCTTAGATGAAACATGTTGCTACAGTAACCACGGTTATTTTAGTGTTTATTCATTCATTTTTAAACGGGACAGTAATGTTACACTGTGCAGAAATCCAAAATAGACGATCTACAAGCTCACAACACGTCGCAGTGCAATTCCAAGCGAAGTCCTGTATTTGGCCACGGACACCCATCTCTAAATATATTGTTCCAGGGACCCCCAGAGGTCGGAGTTAAAAATGTTTGCTTTAAAACATATATATATTCAAAGAAAAACAATCCATGATTTTTCAAAAAATAGCAGATCTACATGCTCATAGTGCGGCACAGAGTGCCGCACTATGAGCTTGTAGATCTGCTATTTTTGAATAGCCAAAGAAATCTTAAAATGACACAGATGCTTTCCTGGTCTTAATGGATTAAATGCGGTCCTGTTCTCATAAATGAAGACATACTAATTGTACTTTCTCTACAAGTGGCACATTATTTCTAATTACCCCGCCTGCAGCAATCCATGCAGGGTAATCAGCTCTGTATGTGTGTTTTTCATTATTAGAAGAACTGATAGCCATATTTTCATAAAACCTGTAGAGAATGATCAATAGACATCCCCGAAGAGATGATTAACTTTTTTTGTCGAATAAACTAAAAGGTCAATGTCACAATCAAGGTTAAGGTGTGATGGTTGGTTAAATAACTAGAGAACAAGCTTGATGGCTGGAGTTTCATGAAACTTGATCACTTTTTGCCCCAAAGTGATGTAATATTTTTTTTTTTGCGGTGGAAGCATCCAAATTCAATTCAGTCTTTATTTCACACCCAGGAAGATCCATATCACAAATATACAACACCACACAATAAAAACAGAAAATTAAAATAATGCAAATAATGCAAATAGCCCACGTCGTTCAGTTTCTGACATACAAACATGTGCGCCAATGGTTCCACAGTCTAGAGGAGAACCTGACAAAACTGCGTGTGGGGTCCGTTATGACAGCGATGATGTCATTTACTGACTCAGATGCCCCACACATAAACCTATACATCAGGTTACGTAGCACAGCAGAGCAGGTGGGTACCCCAACACTAACAAACATCTGACTAAGAAACTAGGGACCCCTCTTTGCGTCACTTTTAAGAATAACTTTTCATGATTAATGCTGCCAAACGCCCTAGAGGCATCAATAAAAGATACAAACATAGTAGAATTCTGCCTACTATATTTATCTAAAATCTCTAAGTGCAAAAATACACAAATCAGTGCCATGTTTTCATTTGAATCCAAATTGGTTATAAGCAGACAGGATCAACCTCTCAAGTCTACTCAGTAGAATTGTCTCTAGTACTTTGGACAAAACGCTGGTCAAGGCTATTGGCCTATACTTATCTGAGCTGTTTAGCTTTACCCACTTTGTCATCCAAGTCACAATTAACCACCTTCAACCTGGCATCCCATTATAGGCATTTCTACAAGCTCACAAAGGATCACATCACGATGCGTTGTGAGCTTGTAGATCTGCTATTATCGCTATGTATCGTACAAAACAAAGTACACAGGGCTTAAGCGGTTTGGTTTATGTTAAATTATTTTGTTTTGTTTGGTGCTTCTATCTTTCTTTCTTTTTTAGATCCAGACGTTCAAGGACATCATCCTGGAGAAAGACAACCAGCTGACGGAGGTCAACCAGATGCATGAACAGGAGCTGTTCAGGCTGGCAGCCAAGTCTGACGCTAGTGCCGACCTGGAGCAGGTACTGTAGCAACAGCTGTTTAATTATTATTATTACTATTATTTGATCATATATATTATTTGAAAGCAAACATTTTTAACTCAAATCTTTGCTTCTGGGGGGTCCCTGGAACAAAATATTCTGAGATGGGGGTCCACCGCCAAATGCATATCATTTTTGTTGTTTGGTTACTATATCAGTGGTTCTCAAACTTTTTCATGTCAAGGACCCCCCAAAATGATATGTATTTTAGCCGCGGACCCCCATCTCAAAATATGCTGATCCAGGGACCCCCCAGAAGCAAAGATTTGAGTTAAAAATGTTTGCTTTCAAAATATATATATATTCAAAGATTTGCACACATTTTCACGATTTTTCCAAAAATAGCCGATCTACAAGCTCATAGCGCGGCACTCGGTGCCGCACTATGAGCTTGTAGATCTGCTATTTTCACTTTAAACCTACAAAGTAACTAGTGACTACATTTTTCTAATAATTGTAGTGGAGTAAAATGTATAATATTTGCCTCTGAGAGGTAGCGGAGAAGAAGTAAAAGTACTCAAAATTGGAAATACTCCAGTATTAGTCCATAGTCCATTTTAGATACCCCCATCTCAAATAGTTTGAGATGGGGGTCAAATACTTTAACACTCTCACCGCCAGGCCCGTAGCCTACGGGCCGATAAATCCAACTGTAAAGCGCCGATCCCGTAGCCTACGGGCTGTGGTGCTTTTTCCTTTTTTTCGAAAAAAAATACTTTTTTCAATTTTCTCACCACCGGAAATGGAATTGGAATTGGAATGGAATTATTCGGGATCACGTTTTGCCGATCCCGTAGGACTCCATTCTAAAGCGCACACTGAAACGCCATTTTCTTCGATTGTAGTTTTTCTCCTCGCTGATCACTGTTTAACATAAACCGTTCTAACTACAACATGGATGCCCCGTTTGACACGTGGTTTGGACTGGTAGACGCAGGGAGATCTCCGCGATGTATACAAACAGTGCACAGCTCAATCTTAAGGATTTTAACGAGGTCTATGGCGACGTAAAAAAAACAAAAAACAACAATAAAACGTTGGCACTGGTGAGTACATTATGAGATTAACCTCTGGCGGTCAATGTGTTAATATACCTTGACAGTTTTGAGCACCACTGATATAGAAACACAGGTTTTTTCAGAAAACTGTTGGTATTTAGGAGACATTTGTAGAATGGGCCTCAGGTCTTAATGGGTTTTAACCTATTTGTACTTTGTTGACCTCTGACCTCTCCACAGCTGCTGAAGGCTCTGAAGCAGAAGCTCCATGAGAAGGAAGAGGTTCTTCAGGGTAAAAACCAGGTGGTTGATGTTCTGCAGGGTGAGGTGGACGGCAGAGACCAGCAGATCAAGGTTAGACATTACACCTGACTTAACACATTGATTGCCAAGATATTAAACATCGTTTTCTATCCCCTTGCCAGCGTATAATTACCTCAATCCGATGATATTTGAAACGCTGTGGAAGCGACATTTGTGTCCCAAAAAAACAAACAAAATAGTCCCCGTGGGTTGGCGGAGGTATCTGTGTATCCATAGGAACGACAACCTTCCAACCGCGATCCGCCATTTTGGGGCTTCGGCCCGCTGAAAACTAGTGGTTTTCAATGCAAAAAAAACAAACTGAGTTACAGCTGTTTTTCTGAAAATCCCATCGTTGGGAAGAATGGATGTGACGTTTTTTGCGATGACGTCACATCCACATACTACTTCTCTGAGTGACGATCGATCATTCCAAAGCTGTGTTAGGTCGCCCCTTGTGGAATTTTCAAAAAATAATGTTTTTTTTTGGAAATAACGCATCAATGCGATCTTGGCCATCAATGTGTTAACCTCTACATGTATATCTACAGGAGCTATGTGAGCGTGTATTATGATATAATACTTTCCTCTATATGTACAGGAGCTATGTGAGCGTGTATTATGATATAATACTTTCCTCTATATGTACAGGAGCTATGTGAGCGTGTATTATGATATAATACTTTCCTCTATATGTACAGGAGCTATGTGAGCGTGTGTGATATATGATATAATACTTTCCTCTATATCTACAGGAGCTATATGAGCTTGTATTATGCAAGGGATAATGTATGAGGAGGTGGTCATTATTGATATTTAAAGCCCGACCGGGTGATTATCGCGGAGGTGCATAATCACCCTGAAGGGCTTTAACCGGATTTGACCAGCGTTGACTGTGTTTTGGGGCGAGCGTTTTGGTATTCCCCCGTTGTTGCGCCACAATAAACAAGGAAGTGCAGTGGATCAAATAGAATCACTTTTCGGTAATATTGCATCGTCTATTTCTCACTTCAAATGTTTTCAAAAACATTCTTGAGAGCAACGTTTAGTTGTAAATGACATTGGTTGTTTGTTTACATGGCTGTCATGTTGGATAAAGCATAAAACCAAGCAGCGCAGGTTGGCACAAGCAGGTGTTCTGAGTCTCTGATTAGACAGGTTGATATGAGCAGGTGTTCTGAGTCTCTGATTAGACAGGTTGATATGAGCAGGTGTTCTGAGTCTCTGATTAGACAGGTTGATATGAGCAGGTGTTCTGAGTCTCTGATTAGACAGGTTGATATGAGCAGGTGTTCTGAGTCTCTGATTAGACAGGTTGATATGAGCAGGTGTTCTGAGTCTCTGATTAGACAGGTTGATATGAGCAGGTGTTCTGAGTCTCTGATTAGACAGGTTGATATGAGCAGGTGTTCTGAGTCTCTGATTAGACAGGTTGATATGAGCAGGTGTTCTGAGTCTCTGATTAGACAGGTTGATATGAGCAGGTGTTCTGAGTCTCTGATTAGACAGGTTGATATGAGCAGGTGTTCTGAGTCTCTGATTAGACAGGTTGATATGAGCAGGTGTTCTGAGTCTCTGATTAGACAGGTTGATACGAGCAGGTGTTCTGAGTCTCTGATTAGACAGGTTGATATGAGCAGGTGTTCTGAGTCTCTGATTAGACAGGTTGATATGAGCAGGTGCTCTGAGTCTCTGATTAGACAGCGGTCCGTTAGAGAGCTCATCGGTCATTATCCAGAAATAATGACTGACCAATCAGAATCGAGCATTCAACCAAGCCGTGTAATAAGATATAATATGATATGTTCCTCTACGTCTACAGGAGCTCTCTGAGCGCGTGCGGCGGCTGCAGGTGGAGCGGGAGAGCCTGGAGTCCAAGATGGAGGCGGAGAAGCACGTGATGCGGGCGCAGCTCCGCGACCTGATGGAGAAGCAGCAGGCCGAGGTGGGCCGCCTGGCCGAGCGGCACCGGGCCCAGATGGACCGGGCCCAGCAGGACCTCCTGGGCCAGCTGGAGGAGCTGAGGAGGACGAGGACCTCCGGCGCTGCACCGCCCAGTCCCACCACCTCCTCCTCCTCAACCCACCAGCCCACCGCAGGAGACACGGCCACAGAGCAGAGGCTCGCTGAGCTGGAAGGTAAAAGCAGAGTTTATTTATGTTATTGAACCCATTTAGACCTGGAAAGCATTTGTGTCATTTTTAGATTTTAGCTATATGGTAGTAAATGGTGCATTTATATAGAGCTTTAATCCAAAGCGCTTTACATAGATTGTGCATTACATTCACCCACACACACACACAGTGGTGGAAAGTAACTAAGTACATTTACTTAAGTACTGTACTTAAGTACAATTTTGAGGTATTTGTACTTTACTTGAGTATTTCCAATTTCCAATACTTTTACTTCTACTCCACTACATCTCAGATGCAAATATTGTACTTTTACTCCACTACAATTATTTGAAAACTTTAGTTACTAGTTACTTTGTAGACATAAATTATTACATAATGTGACACACACATTCATACACCGATGGAGGAGGAAACCATGCAAGGCACCAACCTGTTCATCAGGAGCAATTATAGGGGTTCAACGTCTTGCTCAAGGACACTTCGACACTAACTCTGGGGGAGCCCGGGATCGAACTGGGAACCTTGCGGCTCCCATCCGGCCGCTCTACCGGCCACTCTACCCCTGAGCCACTGCCGCCCCATATACATTCATAAAATAGCAGATCTACAAGCTCATAGCGCGTCACAAAGTGACGCGCTATGAGCTTGTATATCTGCTATTTTTGAAATATCGTGGACATTTTTGCAAATACCGTATTTGAAAATATATATGAATATATGACATGAACAAGTTTGAGCACCACATAAAATATTTGTAGAATGGGCCTCAGGTATTAACCCATTCAGACCTGAGGACAATTCTAAAAACACCTTCTAAATCCTGACCTATTTTTTTCTGAAAAACTTTACTTATTACAACAAATATATGTTGCTATGTACTGTACATAACAACAACAACCCCAAAAGGGGTTCCCGTCTTGAAAGGTATAGTTACAAATAGGGGTTCTCGCCCAAAAAGGGGTTAATGGATTAATGAATGAATGTATTTATTTGCACAATAAAAACAGTACATAAGGTAACAACGGTTGTTCATACTAGTGATGTCATCAGATCTTCCCATCTGTCCATAATGTCCCATGAAATCCCTCTTTGCTTTTGTTTGTTTGTGTGTTTTTTCCAGCCCAAGTGAAGCTAAAGACAGACGAGGCCAGCAGGTCGGAGGCCAAGTTCCTGAAAACCAAAGCGTGGTCTAAGACTCGAATCAGACATCTGGAGGATGAGCTGAGGAAGAGCCAGGTTAGACCACTAAACGCTGAACTCTTTAAAGATCTACAAGCAGATCTACAAGCTTGTAGATCGGCTATTTATGTTTTGAAAATCGTGAAAATGTGTGCAAATCTTTGAATATATATATATATATATATATATATATATTTTTTTTAAAGCAAACATTTGTAACTCAAATCTTTGCTTATGGGGGGTCCCTGGAACAAAAATATTTTGAGATGAGGGGGAGGGCGGCCGAATACATGAAGAAAGTAAAAATGCCTCAAAATTGTATTTACCGGTAACTCTTAAACTGCCAGGGTTTTTCAAAAATAGTTTGCCACCTCTGCGCATGTTTCCAGGTAAAACATAGGAAACATTGTTATTTTTTTCCCCGTTTATTTTTTAACATTAAAGTGAATGGAGCAGCAACTTTTTGGAAAATGTTATCTCCTGGTTCTTTGTGAAGAACGGAAAAACGGAAAAACCCCCAAAATTTAGATTTATTTTTATTTTTTAGATTTTTTAACGTTTATAAACGTTTTTTGGCAGTATAAGAGTTAAGTACAGCACTTGAGTACGTAGTTACTTTACACCACTGCATTTTAATGACTTGTTAAACCCTGAACCCCTTCCTTTTAGGGTGGAGGTGCGCCTCCAGACCTGACCGCCCTGAGGAGCCGCATCACAGAGCTGGAGGAGGAGAGAGAGGAGAACGTGTGGAAACTAGAGCAGTATGACCAGCTGAAAGACAAGAACGGTACCTGGGCGTTGATGTGTGATCGTTTACTTCAGAGGTTTTCAACCCTTTTCATGTCGAGGTCCATTATTTTATTGGGCATTTGAGCCACCGAACCACCGTTTGATGAGATCTAGCCTCTCAGACCTCAGACCCAAGACTTAAGAGGATTTTGTTGTCGTTGGATAAGACAGATGACAGGCAAACGTTGATCAGAATAACTATTCTTCTACATTCTCCAATTGTGTTAGACTTCTTGTAAATTAACTAATGCAGATGTTTGACAATAATTTAACTCTTGAGAGAGTATTTGGTTTCATTTTACTCTCTCAAGAGTTAAAGATCTATAAGGGTCCATTTGGTTACCAACTCTCCATCATTTAGCTGGGGACCACCTGGAACCCCCTCAAGGACCACTGGTGGTCCCCGGACCACTGGTTGAGAACCACTGGTTTACTTGGGTCAAAAAGCATCCCTCAGTCAGAGGTTGTTCAGGTGAAAATAGATGTATATATCGTGTGTCTTTGTAATAGTACTTGTGCTCTCCTGGTAGGGCTTGTCACGAAGATTGTTATGTTTACATGACGATTAATTCACACACATAATTTTGCTATTAACGATTGAATTGTGTTTTTGTCATTGAACACTGGAACATACCAATACATTACATACAAAAAAAACTAATAAATGGCTGACATTTTTCATAACTTTATACTTTCAAAATGTAAAAAATGGCGGAAATGGCCAAATATAGTGGAAATAGCAGCTATTTCCACTATATTTTGGAACATTTTGTTTTTAAAAATGTTGCATATTTCACATGCAAACGATTACGATGATTATGACGATTATCTCAAAGAATTGCGATTAGACGGTTATGTAGTAATTGTGAGAGCCCTATCTCCTGGTTTTGTCTACATTGTCTGTTTTGTGTTTTCTTTTTGCCTCTAGATCTCCTGGAGGCCAAGCTGGTGGTTTATGAGGAGCAACAGAGAACTCTGCAGGCTGACCTGGAGCAGGTCACCAAGAGAGCTGCCTCTCAGGTACTAAACATCACTTTGACCTTATTTACATCCATCAAAGCGTCGCAGTTCCACCGCCGAAGCAGCCTGGCATCAAATACCGTTTTTGGGGTTTCTGATCCCCGGTCTGGAGCGGAAATACCTTTACGCCATCAAGGCGGCACAGGAACAGGAACACACGGCCGGAACCTTCTTTGCCGTGCACCTCCAAAATGATTCCCCTTAGGTTAAATGTGTGTTTAGTTTGGTATAATCGTTTCGTTTCTTTTGGTATTATAATCGTGAGATGCAGCCGAGTAGAAGTAAAAGTATTGAAAATTGGAAATACTGAAGAAAGTCAAAATACCTCAAAATTGTACTTAACTCTCTCACTGCCAGACTTATTTCTGGCCGTGTTTGCGTTTTTTTTTAAATTAAAAACAAAAGATAATCGTGATGACTCGTTCTTGGCACTCAGAGAGTTAAGTACAGTACTTGAGTAAATGTACTTAGTTACTTTACACCACTGCATTTTAATGAGTTGTTAACCCTGAACACACGACCGGAACCTCCGGTGCTGTGCACCTCCAAAATGATTCCCCCAAGTTTAAATGTGTGTTTAGTTTTGGTAAAAATGGTTTAGTTTCTTTTGTTATAATAATGGTTTGGTATTTATGTCTATATCTTTTATTCTAACTCGCAGCACGACTAGCGAGACTAAACTAATTGATACACATTATGTGGGGAACAAAAGCAATGAGACGCCAAACGGAACCCACTACCGGAACACAATTGTTTTTTTGTTTTTTTTTGTTTATAAACTGGATCACACGGCTAGTTTTAGAATGAATATCAGGCTTTCCTCTGTGGTGGGAGGAAGCCTGAAGTGTAGAAGGATGCAGACTAGCATTCTGCTAAATTGGCACGTAGATTTTCTACAGTTTGTCAATACTTTTGGAAAATGGCAGAACTAGCGTTGTGTTATGAGCAACTAGCTGTTGCTCATTTTGCTGGAGACCCCCTGGAACCCCCTCAAGGACCCACTTTGAAAACCATTGCATTAGAGCAGTGGTTCTCAACCTTTTCATCTACAAGCTCACAACGCCTCGCAACGCTATTTATTTGTAGATATTTGCCTATTTCTTCTATTATTTGACAATTTGGCCAATGTTTTATACTATAGTTTGTTGATTACTTTTGTTGCAGTAATGGTCTTTTTCTTTTCTTTGTTTTTTTATTTTGTCTTTTGTTTTAGGTATTAACTCTCTCAGTGCCACGCCCCGAGATATCCCGAGTTTTTCCCGAGTACCCTCCGTGCCAGCACGAGAAATCCCAAGTTTTTACTTTTGACTGTGGTCGCGCTATTCTGTTTATTTTTCATGATCACGTTCGCTTCCTGACTCCTTCAGACTCATTGGGTTCCGGTTTCATGACGCAGATTCCGTTTCCGGTTCTAATTTTTTTTCCCGCGGTCATTTTCGGCCAGAATAGGGAAAGTCACTGTTTTTTCACACGGTATAAAAAACGAACGGAGAGGTCCACGTCTACTCTCTTTGGTCTGGGTGACGATCAGTCATCGTAGTCGTGTATCGCATCGTAATTTAGCCCGATCAACGATTGTCAAAAATGTCAACATCCGGTTATGACCGGATGTGACGTGAGCCTGTTTGGGAGGGGGCGAGTGAGCCAGCGAGGTCATCAATGTGTCGATTTGTTGCTCTCTACTGGTAGAACTGTATTATGGGTTTAAACACCCAATCAGATCATTTATTTGAATTAAAAATTACAAAATTAAAAAATGAAAAAAAAAGCAAATTGCTGCCACTGGGGGAGTACTTTATGAAAATACTCTTGGCACTGAGAGAGTTAAAAAGGTCTTAAAAGTCCTTAAATTGTCACTTCACTATCACCTGGGGTGATAGTAAATAAATCATGTGGGGTCCCGACCCACAGGTTTAGAGCACACTAGTGATGTGCCACGGTCGGAACTAGGGGTGTGCCGATATATCGTCCCGCGATATATCGCGATACGTTTTCGTGACGATATGTATCGTTTTGGAATTTTTTTTTATCGTTTAAAAAAAAACGATATATTTAATCGTCCCGCGATATATCGCGATACGTTTTCGTGACGATATGTATCGTTTTGGGGATATGTATCTTTTTTTTTTTTTTTTTACAATAATAATAATCAGGCATGCAAACAGCCCCGAGGTGAAAAGGGTGACAACGTGTTTTTTTTTTTTCGGGTCAGGTGTCACACTATTGCCCTATTTGGATTCAAAACTGCTATTGTAGCTGAAAAGCTACAAGTTTGCGTCTGAATAATGCAAAAACATAATTATTTGTTTGCATTTTTTCTCCCCCATATATTTTCATAATAAAAAAGTGCGTATCATATCGAAATCGTATCGAAGTTGTGAGCCAAATATCGTATCGTATCGTTTGGTGAAATTAGTGTATCGGCACACCCCTAGTCGGAACACATGTTCATGTCTGCCCCTCCTGCACCCCCCCCCCCCCCCCCTTTGTCCCTCCCTCCTCTCTGACATCATCATCAGGCCAGTGAGTCGGGCAGCGCCGACGACGCCCAGGGCCAGGTGCTGGAGTGGCAGGAGATGGTGTCGGAGGCGGTGGGCGCCCGGGACCGCGCCCACCGCGAGGACAAGGCCGCCATGTCTCTGAGACTCAACCACATGGAGGAGGAGAGAGAGGGTAAGACCAGAGAGTGACAAAATACAAAACACACACCGCCATCTACAGGCTGAACAGAGAAGAACGCTTTGGGTGTCGGTCCGTTTTTAAACCCATTCAATCTGGGAACGCATCTGTGTAACCGCTTTATCAGTATTTTATACTTTGGGCTCTTCAAAAATAGCAGATCTACAAGCTCGTAGCGCGGCACCGAGTGCCGCGCTACGAACTTGTAGATCTGCTATAAAAAATAAATCTTGAACATTTTGTGCAAATATTTGAATATATATATTTTTTAAAGCAAATTTTTTTTACTCAAATCTTTGCTTCTGGGGGGTCCCTGGAACACTGTTTTACAAATGTTCGCTTTAAAGAATATACCGTAATATTCGCACTATAAGCCGCACCTGAATATAAGCCGCAGCAGCTAAATTGAATGATTTGTACATATAT
The DNA here is from genome assembly GCF_963280865.1 of Gymnoscopelus braueri. Lineage (NCBI taxonomy): Eukaryota > Metazoa > Chordata > Actinopteri > Myctophiformes > Myctophidae > Gymnoscopelus > Gymnoscopelus braueri. The sequence continues at coordinate 4,216,948 of NC_137603.1, read as the reverse complement.
AAGCCGCACTGGACTATAAGCAGCGGGTGTAAAATCCATAGATTTAGGAGGTCCCCTAGTGGCCGTTAGCTGTAAAAATCCATAGATAAGCCGCACCGTTATATAAGCCGCAGGGTCGAAAAATGGGGAAAAAGTCGCGGCTTATAGTCCGAAATTTACGGTATATGCAAAGACAAATGTTCAAGAAATAGCAGATATACAGATATACAAAATTACGCCACGCTACGAGCTTGTACTATCAGCTATTTAAAAAAAAAATCTTGCAAATGTTCAAGATTTTTCAAAAATGGCTGATCTACAAGCTCGTGCTATGAGCTTGTAGATCTGCTTTTTTTTGTAATGGCCCAAAGTATAAGATCATGGTTATAGCGAAAAAATCTAAAATGACACAGTATGCGTTGAGTGTTGAGATAGCAACAACTTGTTTTATAATTATGCCATTTTCAGTTCAACACGGTTGAAATAGCAGATATACAAGTTCATAGCACGGCACAGAGTGCCGCGCTATGAGCTTGTAGATCTGCTATTTTTTGAAAAATCGTGAAAATGTGTGCAAATCTTTGAATATATGTATTTTTTACGTGAACATTTGTAACTCAAATCTTTGCTTCTCTCACAAAATATTTTGAGATGGGGGTCCGCGGCCAAATACATATCATTTTGGGGGTCCTTGATATGATGAAAGTTTGAGCACCACTGATATAGAAACATAAGTATTTTCAGGAAACTGTTAGGATTTAGAAGACATTTGTTGAATCGGTCTCAGGCCTTAACTCTCTGAGTGCCAAAAACGAGTTATCCCGAGTTTTTTCTGAATGCCCTCGGTGCCAAGAACGAGTTATCCCGAGTTTAAAAAAAAAGAAGCTTTTTTTTTAATTAATTTTTTTAAGAATGTTCAGAACCCAAGATATCGTGATCCGAAGATTTGCTGCTCCATTCACTTCTTGTTTAACTTATTACTGAAAAAGGCTGTATCTCGGCTCCTGAGCACTTTTTTTTAACTTAAAAAAAAAAAAATGCTGGCACAGTAGCAACATATTTTTTTATTTCATTGGCACTGAGAGAGTTAATGGATTAAGAGGTTAAAGTCTAATCTAAGCTACGTTGTTCTCCTGTCGTACGATATTTGAAGCACGCTGTGGCTCTATAGGTCATATTTTCTCATTCATGAGCTGAGAAAGAGTCCATTTTATGTCATAAATCATCCACCTCGCCCCGTCTTTACACGTGGAGAGAATGTTACAGTTTATTTAGTTCACCCGTTCAATGCGGGAACGCTTACTACAACCATTATTTTATACTTTGGGCTATTCAAAAATTGCAGATCTACAAGCTCGTAGCGCGTCGGCGAGTGCTGCGCTACGAGCTTGTAGATCTGCTATAGTTTTTGGAAAATCGTGAAAATTTGTGCAAATCTTTGAATATACCGGTATATGTTTTTTTAAAGTGAACATTTGCAATTCAAATCTTTGCTTCTGGGGGGATTCTACAATGTCTTCTAAATCCTAATTATAAGCTGTTTTTTTAAAAACTTTGGTTGCTATAATATCAGGGGTTCTCAAACTTTTTCATGTCAAGGACCCCCAAAATGATAGGTTTTTGTCTCAAACCCCCACCACCAGAAGCAACGATTTAAGATGTATAGATATATTCAAAGATTTGCACACATTTTTCCCCCCCAAAAAATTGCAGATTTCTTTGGCCATTCAATATATCATTTTTTGAAAATTTACATATTTTTGAAAAAAAATGAAATTTATTTTAACATTTGTAACTCAAATCTTTGCTTCTGGGGGGGGGGGGGGGGTCCCTGGAACAACATATTTTACCAATGTTCACTTAAAAAATATATAATATATATTTAGAGATTTGCACCAAAAAAAAAAAGCAGATCTACAAGCTCATGATTGCCGCTGCTATTACAGGTGCGTTCCCGGATCAAACAGGTTAACGGTTTATATATCCTCTGTATTGACTGAGCATGACTATTATTTTCTTTATGCCCCCATCCATCCATCCATCCATCCATCCATCCATCCATCCATCCATCCATCATATCCTGGCATCGGCCATGATGATGAGAGTTTTGCTTGGCCAATGAGCTGCCTCCAATCTCCTGGACACTCCCCCCTCCCTCTCCACCCCCTGCTCCAGGGATGGGGGCAGCCAATCAGAACGGTTTCCCATCAGTTTTGTGGATGCAGGCCACCTCCCACCCCCCCGCCCACCCAGTGCAGCGGTTGGTCTCTGTACTGTCTGCAGTTTCCTTTATTAAAGGTCTTGTTCTGAGGGAACTGCAGGCAGTACAGAGACGGTCTGCACTGTTAGAGGAGAAAACCACCGGCCCACGTTTTCCATACCTTTTATAAGATATTATGAGGACGAGTGGTACACATTGGGGAAAAAAATCATAATTCCATCCGCTGCTAAAAACTTGACTTGGGCTAGGCTGCATATTTTAACACATTCCACGCCAGAGTTTCACGTCGCCACAGACCTCGCTAAATACCTTAAAATCGCGCGTTCAACTGTTTGTAAACACACAGGGTAGCTGTGTGAGACGCCCAGAGAAGACCGTTTCAATCGCCTATCGTCCATATTGAAGCTACAGCGGTTTATGTTAAACAGCGACCAGCGGTGAGAAAAACAACAACCGAGAAAATGGAGATTTAGTTTCCGCTAAAGGCGGGTGGGAACGAAAATCTCCGGATGCGGATAATTCCGTTTCCGGTGGTGCTACAATGAAATGTGTCGTGGCGAACGAGGCCTACAATGAAATGTGAACCTGCGAGAAAAAAAAAAAAAAAAAGACCACTTCGCGTAGATCTACGCGACTGGCACGCTGCGCAATGATTTAGGTTCGCGTAGATCTACGCGATTGGCAGGCAATGTGTTAATAGGTCTCACAAAAAAAGGAAAATGAAAAAGCTAACGTCCTTATGGACAGAAAACCCTCCACAATGTTTTTGTCCCGAATGGGCCGGCGTAGTATCTACAAAGTGACGTGGATGTCACGTCACGTGTGAAATCTCGTCTTGCGAGACTTCCGGAGAGGCGCATCCAACATTAACACTGTGGAGGGTTTTCTGTCCACGAGAACGTTAGATCTCACCAAAAATAAATACAAATAAAGCTATTAAAAAAAGCTATTAAAATATGCCATCTAGCTCAAGGCCCATAGGCTCTGGGTTTTAGCTGCGGTGGATTGTTTCCACCGTACCACTCGTCCTAGGATATCATAATATCAAATAAAAGGTCAGAAAAACGTCAGGCGGAATTCTCCTTTAAGTTAGAACACACTCCTTAGTTTTTCCGTCCTGGCTTTCCCTTTTCTGTTGTCGTTTCCTTTTTTCCTCCCTCTCTTTTCCGTTCCTCCCTCTCTTTAGTTTCCTACCTTCCATCATATATTTTTTACCTTTTGTTTTATTACGTATAAAGGCCACACTAGGGTCTGTGTTTTGAAATACAAAATAGAATGTATTAACGTTAAGTTTCCGTGTTTCTGTGGTGGTGCTTTGGTGTTAAGGTTTCTACTAACCCCTGGGGAAAGAATTAGCCATGAAAACCTTCCAATGTTTTCCATTTTAAATAGATTCTAGTATTTAGTATAGTATTCATTCAAAGCAATTCTCACGATCCATGCTGCAAACATACCGTCACATTAAATCAATTACTGTACACTTCTTTGATAGAGGTTTGTGTTGTGTGTGTAGTTACCCTTGCATTGATATAACCATTAAAGATATCTTTCCAATATTTGGAGTTACATCGTGGAAGGATAACTACACAACCCAAACTTCCATCAGAGTGTAATTGTGCTTCAACATAACCAAGAAACAACACTGCATGAATACGTGTATAGGCTTTGCTGTCTTTATAACTCTTTACTGTCTCTACTGCAGGTAGGGCTGTCACGAATACACATTTAGTTTGACGATTAATTGTCACTCAAATAATTGTGATTAACGATGTAAAGCAAAGCAAAGCAAAGCAAAGCAAAGTTTGTTGTTTACCCAGGGTGTTGGACTAAGTTAACACTTATTTACAGCCAGGCCCTGCATGGAAGCCTTGCTCAAGGGCTATTCAGCGGTGATTCATGATTGATGTGATGAATTGGGGAATCGAACTAGGGACCTTCCGGTATCAAGGCCGCCCCTCTAACCACTAGGCCACCGCTGCCACAATGTAATTGTGTGTTTGGCCATTGAACCATTGAGGCTTCGTATAAAAAAAAATCCACAGTCCACATATGACAAATAACTTAAATATACAAAGAAAACATTGACTTGCATACGGTGATATAATTAATGCAACGTATTTTCCGCACTATAAGGCGCACCGTCAGTGCGCCTTATAGTGCGGATGTGCCTTATAATCCGATGCGCCTTATATATGTATCAATATTGGTTCCCTTGGTTTCCGCACTATAAACCGCACCGTCAGTGCGCCTTATAGTGCGGATGCGCCTTATAATGCGGTGCGCCCTATATATGAAAATAATACATTTATTGAAGGTGCGCCTTATACTCGGATGCGCCTTATAGTGCGGAAAATACGGTATTTAATCATTTTAAAAATAGCAGACATAACTGATCTACAAGCTTACAACGCGTCACAAAGTGACGCGTTGTAAGCTTGTAGATCTGCTATTTCTGCTACTTTTTAATATTCGGAAATGTGTGAAACATTTTCAACATGGAAACGATTATGACGATTTTGCAAAAATAATTGCGATTAGACGTTTATGTAATAATTGTGACAGGCCTAACTGCAGATACAGTACCGTCTACATCACCACGCAGGCATTTTCTAAACACACATGGCATAAGTCCTGATAAAAGCTCCTTGTGACCAGAACGTCAACCTTTATTAAATGTACTAAATCATTGCAGAGGTGATACAAGTGGGTGCAGGATTTGGTCCAATATCTGTTTGATCTCATTTTATCGTTGCTGTCGGGCAGAATCCTCATATCTCCATATTTCGAGATTTCTTTTTTTTCGGTAAATGAATGCCCTACTTTTATTTTATTTTTATAATAATTATAATACAAATAATAAAGGAACGTTTTTGGACATCCAAGGTTTCAGCCCAACAGCAACGATACAGTATGAAAGGTTGGAATAGACAGCCTTTTGATTTCTGTACGAAACCCATTCAATCCGGCAACGCATCTCTGTCATTCAAGATTTCTATTCAAAAATAGCATATTCTGTATTCGGCTATGAGCTTGTAGATCTGCTATTTTTGAAAAATCGTGAAAATGTGTGCAAATCTTTGAATATATATCTTTTTAAAGCGAACATTTGTAACTCCCTCTGGGGGGTCCCTGGAACAACATGTTTGACAAATGTTCGCTTAAAAATATATATATATTCAAAGATTTGCGCACATTTTCACGATTTAAAACAAATAGCAGATCTACAAGCTCATAGCGTGGCACCGAGTGCCGCGCTATGAGCTTGTAGATCTAAAATGAAAATGTTGTGGATCTAAAATGACAGAGATGCGTTACCGGATTGCACGGCTTAAGGACTTGGTGTCGCACAATTCTGCTGCGTTGCTCTCTCTTCTCCCTGAGCTGCATTCACAGGCACAGACAGAAGAAAAATTGTGTTATTAAGTATAAATAAAGTATATAATACTTTATTTATACTTTTATGAGTATAAATTATCAATACAAATGCACAAATGATTGGTGTGAGAACATGTTGTGGCCTGATGAATGCAACTCTCCCATTCTTATTCCGTCGCAACAGCTTGCTCTCACTGTCCTGGTCAATGTAGTTATTATTATTGTGGCGTCACTGATGTTTGACAAATGGTTGTTTTATGCTTCCATAATCATAGCAAATGTACCTCCTTGGTTTGCAGCTTGTATGCATGCTCTAAATGTTAACCACAGGAGAACATTGATCACCAGAAAAATGAAAGATACCAAGTGATTGATTTGCTCTTATATGAATGGAAACCGCTTTCACAACTTGATCATGTTTGAGCTGAACTACATTGACCACTGCACTGAGGCCCCTCCTTCCTCACTCACCCCCCCTCACCCTTTGCTTTGAGACACCCCCCCACCCCCCCCCCATTCACCTTGTATCACAAAACGGATGGGATCGTGTTTTGTGCAAAAATCCTTTTTGTCTTGATTATAGTATATATTGCCTTGTCTTGCCTTGCACCCCCACTAAATGCAAACCCAAACATTGACCTCACAACAGGAATTCCCCTCTCACGTGTGTGACTTTTAACATTTCAGACCAAATTAATGAGTGTGAACGCGCTTTATTTCCCATTTAACCCATTACATCCGGCAACGCATCTGTGTCATTTTAGATTTGAGCTATAACCATTTTATTCTTTGGCTATTCAAAACTAGCAGATCTACAAGCTTGTAGATCTGCTATTTTTGAACATTTCAGATTTTTTTTTTTTTTTTAACATTTGTAACTCAAGCTCTTTTGCTTCTCGGGGGGTCCCTGGAACAACATGTTTTGATGGGGATCGGCAGCCAAAAACATATAATTTTGGGGGTCCTTGATAAGAAAAAGTTTGAGCACGACTGATATAGCAGCAATAGTTTTTTCAGAAAAATTTAGATATTTGTTGAAACATTTGTCAGTTACAAATGTTTGCTTTAAAAAAAAAAATATATATATATATATATATATATATATATATATATATATATATAAAAAGTGATTTGCTACACATTTTCATGACTTCTCAAATATAGCAGATCTACAAGCTCGTAGCGCTGCACTACTAGCCAAAGACATCTAAACATGACACAGATGCGTTCCCGGATTGAATGGGTTAAAGACGCTATTAGGGACCCGTTTGGTTTAGATGTGACTTTGTCAGCCACTCTTCTCTTCCACATGAAACAGCAGATCTACAAGTTTGAACATGTGCATGGCTCCTCCCTCTGACCACAGTGCTTCTTCAGGACAGTACTTCTCATGTTGCAAAGTTGATCAAACCCTCATGTGTGTAAACGGAACATTAACACACATTATATCGGATGTTTGGAGTGCCTCTCTCTCTCTATCTATCTATCTCTCTATTATCTCTCTTCTTTGTCCTGTCCATCTTCTCTCTTATCTGGTTTTGGATGGAAACACAATCTGCAGTCTGAACCCATAGGCCTGTCACAATTATTACGTATTATCGCCCTAATCGCAATTATTTGAGATATTCGCGATTATTTTGCATAATAGTCATAATCGTTTCCCTGTTGAAAAATCTTCATGCTATTCTGGGTTTTTTTTCTCCAAAAATAGCAGAAATAGCAGATCAACACGTCTTGTAAGCTTGTTGATCAAAAAAGTGTAATAAAAAATGTCAGTAATTTATTTGTATATTTAAGTTATTTATCATATCTGCGCCCATGTGCAATTTGTGATTTACGAAGCCTTAAAAAAATAATATATAAAGTAAATTTGTATTCATAATGTTCCAGTGTTCAATGCTAAAAAAAACACAATCAAATCATTAATGGCTAATTATCCGTGTGACAATGAATGGTCAACTGTAATGGTGACAGTCCTAACTGAACCGTGTGAGTGACAACAGAGTGTGTTTGTAGTGTGGAGAGCGTTGGTCCTTTCTTTCTCTGTCACTTTACACTTTACCTTCCCTCATCGCCTGTTCCTTCTCCGCTCTTAAAGGACAACTTAGTTTTTTTACAACGAGGGTTCATTTATTAGTTTGTAATGATGATAATTAAAATATGAGTGTTAATTGTTTTTCATTTATTGCTTGCTATCGTTTTAACTGAGGGGCGGGGGCATTCGGGTAATTGGTAAAATTTTTTGTTTTTTTTACACAATAAGCTGGCTATTTTTGTCTATGCGAGGCATGGAGGTCAGGGCAACTTATTTTTTTTTCACATAGGCCTGTTATAGCGCCACCGGTAGGCAGATCTTGACAAAACACATAATGCCTTCGGGCTTGCGGAGAAAAAAATTGCCGGCTTATTGTGTAAACAAAAAGAATAAATGTTTCCGAATTACCCGAATGCCCCCGCCCCCCAGTTAAAAATCGTTATAACGATAGAAAGCAATAAATGTTTTTTTTTTTACACATCTTTTAATTAATAATATCATTACAAACGAATAAATGAACCCTTGTTGTAAAAAAAACAAGTTGTCCTTTAAACCTATTAAACGTATTGAATAGCGTTGGTCCTTTCTTCCCTGTCTCTTTACACTTCATCTCCCTTCTCCTCTCTTAAACCTATGGAGAGCGTGGTTTTTTCCTCTCTGTCTCTTTACACTTCATCTCCCTTCTCCTCTCTTAAACCTATGGAGAGCGTGGTGTTTTCCTCTCTGTCTCTTTACACTTCATCTCCCTTCTCCTCTCTTAAACCTATGGAGAGCGTGGTGTTTTCCTCTCTGTCTCTTTACACTTCATCTCCCTGTATCGCCTGTTCCTTCTCCTCTCTAAAACCTATGGAGAGCGTGGTGTTTTCTTCTCTGTCTCTTTACACTTCATCTCCCTCATGGGCTATATCCCTTCTCCTCTCTTAAACCTATTGTATTGAATAGCGTTGGTCCTTCCTTCCCTGTCACTATACCTCCCTCATCGCCTATCCCTTCTCCTCTCTTAAAGGGATAGTTCACCCCAAAAATTACTTGTTTTCTATGGATCAGTCACCCCATGGAGACTTGAATATTTTTTTGTTTTTGTCAAATTTCTAAGCCAATAATTTGATGACCAGCGGACCGGTAGGAGACACAAAGGAGACTCTTTGTGTCTCCTACCGGAACCGCTGCTGGTCATCAAATTATTGTCTTAGGAATGAGACGAAAACTAAAAAATATCCATGAATTCAAGTCTCCATGGGGTGTCTAATCCATAGAAATAAAGTCATTTTGGGGGTGAACTATCCCTTTAAATCCATGGAGAGCGTGGTCTTTTCCTCTCTGTCTCTTTACCCACAAACCTCCCTCGTCCCTTATATCCCTTCTCCTTTCTTAAGCCTATTTTATTCTCTGTTTTACAATGGCGTCGCTTTACCAAAAAAAAGACCCGATCTACAAGCGAACCCGACGCGGTGTTAGCTTGTAGATCGGGGTCAGTCTTTTTTTTGGCAATCGACACCCATCGTGCGACGGGGAGTCTAGAGTCTAGAGGGCTTTAACCCTTTCTCTATATCAGTGGTTCTCAACCAGTGGTCCGGGGACCACCAGTGGTCCTTGAGGGGGGGGTACCAGCCAGGGGGTCCCCAGCAAAATGTGTTAACATTATCAATTTTTTATACTTGGGCTATTCAAAAATAGCAGATCTACAAGCTCATAGCGCGGCACCGAGTGCCGCGCTATGAGCTTGTAGATCTGCTATTTTTGAAAAATCGTGATTATTTTTTTTCAAATCTTGAATATATATATATATATTTATATTTTTAAAGCGAACATTTGTAACAAATCTTTGCTTCATGGGGGGTCCCTGGAACAACATATTTTAAGATGGGGGTCCGCGGCCAAATACATAATAATTTTTGGGAGGTCCTTGACATGAAAAAGCTTGAGAACCACTGCTCTATATCCTCTCTTTCTTCCGATCATCTAGTCCCGTCTATTCTGCCTTTTCTGAACCCCCCCCCCTCGACCCAGACCCCCCCTCTACTCTTAGGCGCATTAAAACGCATTCCGTCAAACCCCCTCCTCCACGAAAAAAGAAACCGACCCTCTCCCTCTCCCTCCGCTCCCCTGTATCCCCTGTGGCACAAAACTGATTGAGGATGACTGGTTCTTTCCTGGCTGCTCCGATCCAGCGCTGGCCACGCGGCAGCAGGAGTTGGAGGAGGAGCTGGCCCAGGCCAGGGGGCCCACGGCGGGCCCACAGAGGCCCCGGAAACACCTCCTGGCTCCCCCTGGAGCCCAGCGCAGCCTGCAGGTTGGTGGGACACACACACACACACACACACACACACACACACACACCCCGACGGCTATGTTTAACGCATTCAATCCGGGAACGCATCTGCGTCATTTTTTTTTGGCTATTCAAAAATAGCAGATCTACAAGCTCGTAGCGCGGCACCGAGTGCCGCGCTACGAGCTTGTAGATCTGCTATTTTTGAAAAATCGTGAAAACATATTTTTTATATATTCATTTCATTTTTATTTTTTTTCGATTTTTTATATCCTAGAACGAGTGGTACAGTAGAACATATTTTTATCGCGTTTTTTGTATTTATCATTTTTGTCATCTTTTGACAGAAAACTCTCCACAGTGTTTGTGTTAGATGTGGCCCTCCCTCCAGAAGTCTCACAAATATGAGAATTCACCCGTGATTTCATCCGCTTGTAATCACTACGGCGGCCCATTTGGAACAAAAACACTGTGGCGAGGTTTCTGTAATTATAAACGTAAGATATCAATTCATTTTAGATGTTTTGATTTTTGAAAAGGGCTATTCCGGAATTCTCCTTTTAAAGGAATACTTAACCAAAGAAATACATTTATTTGTATTGTTTACATACCCTGTGCAGTCATAAAAATATCACGGTGAATGAAGAATCCAGAAATGAAGAAAATACATACGTTTATAAAACTCCAAAACACTGCTCATAGTGTGGTTTAGATTCTTTTCTACCGAAATCCAATGAAAAACCTTGCCAACCATATAAAGAAAGAAAATAAACTTGAACTGAATTGAAACACTTCCGGTTCAAACCGTGACATGCACAAGCAAATGGCCTGCACGTGGTGTTCAACCGGAGCTCATTCACACGCACGGAGTGCCCAGGCGCATGCGACTTTTGTACATGAGACCGTTTAGCCTGTTTATTTTATCTTCTATTTCTATGGTCATATTTAGTTTTTCATCAAGTGTGTTCTTCATTTCTGGATTCATCATTCACCGTTAGGAATATTTTACTAAATTAATGTGAACGATATAAACAAAGTAGTTTCTAGGGGCAGGGCCAGATTACCCATAGGCCGTAGGGGGCGAGTGCCCACCAGCCAATGGGGGCAAAAAAAAAAAAAAAAAAATTAAATAACAACCCTAACCCTAAAACCGAAATAAAGTAACCAAAAACCAAAAAGAAACTAACAAAATCCACACAAAAAACAAAAATGTTCACGCGAGTGCACGATTTCGGCGCCCGCTCGCGAAGGGGGGGGGCACTTCAACTTGAGGTCGCCCTGGGGCACCACATAGTGCTAATCTGGCCCTGTCTAGGGGGTATCTAAGTATTTGTTTAATGTTATGTTGTGTTCTGTTCTGTTTATGTCAAGTCATGTTTTACCATTTATGTTGCATTGTATTACTACAGTATTAGATTCATTAGATTTCACCTCACCCATTATATATTGTTCTTTACTGTCTTTTATTTTCTGCAAGAAATGTTTAAGAGTGTATTATCCATTTATATGTTCCATATATTCAAATATAATATCCAATGTATATGTGTGCGCGCGTGCACACACACACACACACACACACACACACACACACACACACACACACACACACACACTTAGACCCTAATTATGAATTGGTGTAATTGTAATTGGTCATTTCAGTGTTAGTGCCACGTACTGTAATGTGGGACCTGTCAGGTATTCCTCCAGACCAGTTCAGCACAGACTCGCCTCTGAGACTGAACTGGTCAACAACACAGATAGTCAAGGGATATTTAAAAAATCTTGGAATAAATTCCTTACCAAAAAAAATCTTCACCAATGTGTTTGTAAAGGTGTCTAGTAACACATCTCACAAAGACTGAAATGCAGTTTCCCTAGGATAATTTTTGACAGCTCCTTAAAGTTGGGGAATTTATTCCAAGATTGGCAAATATTCTGCTAATATCCCCTGACTAAGAGACTACATGTCAGTCACATACTGTATACTACTGTAATATGCTGTTAATTGAAGAGTGTTTAGTTTTCACTCTTGCTACACTTAAAATATAAAATAAGTGTGAACCCATGGTCATTATCAGGGTTGCACATAACTGGTGCGCAGGTGCGCATGCCTCGCGTCAGACGACGCGAGGCGCTTTTGCGTACCAACAGCTGGGACAGGAATTTCCAAGCTTTTATTTTTTAGCAAAACTAAAAAAAAAGCCTGGAGATCGAGGAATTTACTTCCTGAAGCCACACTCACACAATCACTCTAAAGCACGCGTCGGCCCCATGTACAGCCATTAGGCGCAGGGGGAGGGCATGCTGCACGTGATTGTGTGAGTGTTGCCTCCCATCCTGACACACAGACACGCTGCGACTCGCAGCTCGCTGCACGCAGCCAGCAGCGGATGTTAGAGGCACTCGTCAACGATGATGAACGCACCGTAATGGTGCAAAATATGCCGTGAACGTCCCAATCTGGCGGATAAAAGCAGCGCAGCACAGGGCACCAACCTTGGGGGGTTCACCAAACGGCGTGAGGAAAAAAAAGGCTAAAAACGGCGGAATTTGGAAGCAGCGCGTCCTTTTTTCTCGCGTAGTTTTTCATTTTGATTATATTGTGAAGCCCCAGCCAGTAGGGTCAAAGTAGGGTCCAGGGACCCCCAAGGGTCCTCGAGGGGGTTCCAGGTGGTCCCCAGCTAAACGAGTTATTATAGCATCAAACCCCCATTTTATACTTGTCTATCTCCAAAGAAAACTTGATAAAAAAATCGTGAAAATGTTGGAATATGTTTTAAACATTTTAATACCACAAATCTTGTATGGGGGGTCTCCTGGCACAAAACATTTCAGATGGGGCTCCGTGGCCAAATACATATTAACCCATTAAAACTGGGAAAGCATCAGAGTCATTCTAGATTTTAGCGTTGGGTATTCAAAAACAATAGCAGTTTTTAAGAATTTTGTAGAATCGGCCTCGGGTCTTAACACATTGACCGCCGGGCCCGTAGTTCTACGGGCCGTTAAATCCAACGGTTAAGCGCCGATCCCGTAGCCTACGGGCTGTGGTGCTTTTTCCTTTTTTTCGATTTTTTTTTTTTTCAATTTTCCAGGGGGACCATTTTCAGTGTAACACCACCCGAAATCGACCGGAAGTGCGATCACGTTTTTTGTTTCCCGTCTGCCTTCATTCTAAATCGTACACAAAAAGCCCTGTAAAACCTGTACAGGACATGTAGTTTTTCATCCTCGCATTTCCCATGTTAACATAAACGATCAGAACTCAAACATGGCGGCTCCGTTTGACACACGGTCTCGACGAGTAGACACCAGGACATGTGCCCGTTGTTTACAAACAGTGGATCGCGCAATCTAAAGGATTTTAACGGGGCCTATGGCGACCTGAAAAAAACAAAAAACAACAATAAAACCTTGGCACTGGTGAGTACATTATGAGATTAGCCCTTGGCGGTGGATGTGTTAATGGGTTCATTTGGGGTCCTTGGCATGGGAAATGGTTGACAACTACATCTGCCTTTTATAGCACCACCAGGAGGCAGACTTATGTAAAACTGTTTTTTTTATCCAAATTTCACGGAAATCGGTACACATAGATCTCTATAGTCATGTGATCATCAAGACAGATCTGCTAGATCATATTCCATCCTGATTGGCTAAGATTGACATCTAAAGTTTGCAGGAGTGGCCCGTTTTGAATACCAGGAGGAAACCGATTTTTGCAAAACGTTTTATTTTATATTACTCCTACAAATCTTGTCCAAACATGCAAATCGGTACACGTTATCTCTAATAGTCAAGTGACCGTGACAGATCCGTTTGATTTTTCATATTCCATCCTGATTGGCGAATTCGGAACATTGCTGGCCCACAATAACCTACCTCAGTGGTTCTCAACCGTTGGTGCGGGGACCACCAGTGGTCCTTGGGGGGGGTTCCAGGGGGTCCCCAGCTAAATTAGTTAACATAGCGTCACAATCAATTTAACCACTTAGCTTTGGCTATTCAAAAATAGCAGATCTACAAGCTTGTAGATCTGCTATTTTTGAAACATCTTGAAAATGACCTACCTGAGCTGGCGGAGACCTGTGCTCCTCGGAGCACTGTTTCTAGTTTATTTTTATTTGTATTGAAGCGTTGGTCTGTGTGTATTATTTTTTAGGAGGACTTTGAGTTTGACGGTCAGCCTGGGGGGGCGTTCCTCCAGGACCCCCGCAGCAGCTCTGAGAGCACCACCCCGATGGAGGAAGGGGAGAACATGGGAGGTTGGTGGCCCGAGTACTCTTCTTCTACCACCCCTGACAACACAGGTGTGAGCGCCCCCTCCTGGACAGTTTACACTAGCATGCACCCTGTCATCATTATTATTATCATTAACACCATGTTGGGTTGTTTTGGTTAAGTGTTCAGTTATCGTCGGTTCGGACATTTTTTTTTGTGGTAATTTGTCAACGTACTGTAACACCCCCGTCGCTGGTTGTGTTAACCCTTTAAGACCTGAGAACGCATCTGTGTGTCATTTTTAGATTTCGTTGGGCTATTCAAAAATAGCAGATATACAAGCTCATAGCGCGGCACCGAGTGCCGCGCTATGAGCTTGTAGATCTGCTATTTTTGAAAGATCGTGAAAATTGTTGTGCAAATCTTTGAATATATATATATTTAAAGCGAGCATTTCTAGCTAAAATGTTATTGCTTCTGGGGATTCTACAAATGTCTTCTAAATCAGTTTAAAACAGTTTTCTGAAACACTTATGTTGCTATAATATTAATGTCAGTGTCAAGGAGCCCCGCAACGATATGTATTTGGCTGCGGACCCCCATCTAAAAAAAATAAAATCCAGGGACCCCCAGAAGCAAAGATTTGAGTAAAAAACAATTGCTTTATAGATATATATTCAAAGATTTGCAAAAAAAAAAAACACGATTTAAAAAAAAAATGCAGATCTACAAGCTCATAGCGCGGCACTCGGTGCCGCGCTATGAGCTTGTATATCTGCTATTTTTGAATAGCCAAAAGTATAAAATATGGATAAAGTGGTTACACAGATGCGCCCCCCGGTCTTAAAGGGTTAAATGTGGGGTTTTGGCTGTTTTGGTGTTTTTTGGGGTTTTTGTATCTAACCCACTGAAAAAAGCAGGGTCCAAATAAGACCCGTGTATGATGTATCATCTCGGTTTATATCTGGGCTTTGAATGTATTGGTTCAGTTTGACCTCAAATACTGTATATCGTCACTGTCGGGCCCGAAACCTTGTATGTGTCACACAAAAGTAGAAAAAATAGCCAATCTACAATACTTACAATAAGCAAGGTAAACACATACATAGAATACAGAGAGACAGTGTAGTGTCTCAGTAAACTGGGATCACAGGTAAGCCAATAACCTAGCATCAGTCTAAACAATATACTATCAAAAAAATATAATGTGTTCATTGAAACTATAACTATAGGATGCCAGGTAAACAAATATACCTGGTATCTGTCTAAATAACTTGCTATCGTGCCATGAACACTTGTGACGTACGAGCGTCATGTGAACCATGGCTAGTAGTGATGAGCGGGCCGACCCGTAACCCGCGGGTCCCGCAGGTCAACCCGCGGCGCGGGTGGTCAACATGCTTGTTTATTTAGCCCATGACAATGTTGTGCTACTGTAGACATTTAAAGCGACTTTGGGTACTTAAAAGAGCGCTATATGATATATATATATATATATTCCCACCGCGGGTCACGGGGCGGGTTGAGCCATAGATTTATTTATGGGTTCGCGGGGCGGGTTGGGGCGGGGCGGGTCATGAAAAAACCCGACCCGCACATCACTAATGGCTAGGGCTTTTGCCTTTTGGAGAGAAAGAGAGACTCCAGTCACTTTCAAATTAGAGCACTGCAGAGGGCAGGTGTGTGTGTGTGTCCAGCTGACGCTCGTTAATGTTATCGGCAAAAAAGACAATATTGAACATCCTTAGTCTCAACATACAAGGTTGCCACCTGACAGTGACAATATTAGAGATTAGAGCACAACTCATCTCTGCCCGCAGACCGAGTCATACACATACATTATTATTATTATTATTGGTTTGCAGTTTTTTTATTTATTTATTGGAAGCACTATTATATTTTTGGACACATGGCGTGCATGCTGGTTGAACTGGCTATTATCTGTCAGTTAGATATTTCATTAATAAGTTGTGTTAGCTCATATAAATGTAGGTGGAGAAGTCTACCTCATCTGTGGTAAGTTTTTGTTTTTGTTTGCATGCCCCCCCCCCCCATTGTTTGCATGCCCCTGCTCCTTTTATTTCCTCCATTTTCTTCATCTTTCCTTGCGTTTCTAGGCTGTGGTAAATGAAATACTAGGGGTGGGGTGGTGGTGGTGGGGTTGGGGTTGTTGTCGTGCTGGTACCATTTGAAACCCTCCTTAAATAATGTGGTTATTATCATCACCGCCTTCAGCCACTAGAGAAGCTCATAGACCTTCCTTGTTGATCTAGTTGTGCATTAGATTTCATTGTATCAGCTTATTGCCTACGTATTATAATGTGTAATAATGTTCATTTGCTAAAGCTGCAATCTGTCACTTTAATGCCCAACTCTTGGATTCAAACTCGTGTTGCCGGCATGGGAGTGACGTGGGACTATAGAATGCACAGGGAAGCAGGAATTGGCATAACAACTACATTTGGGAAAAAAAACATTAATTTAAATAATAAATAATATTGCATGCAGCTTGAAACCTCATAACAACAATAATATATATACTACGTTTTTCTTACCTTTTTATATGATATTAAATCCTAGGACGAGTACAGTAGAAAATGTTCATAACTCCATCCCGAGTCCAACGCAGCTAAAAAAACGTACAGTCCATGTGCTAGATCGCATATTTTTATTGCAATTTTATACATATATTTGTTTGTTTTGGTTCATATCTGACGTTCATGTTGACATAAAACTGTCCACAGTGTTTGTTTTAGATGCTCCCCTCCGGAAGACTGGCAAGACGAGATTTCACCCAGCATCAGCTTGTAAACACTACAGCGACCCATTTGGGACAAACAAGACTGTGGACAGTTTTATGTCAATATGAACGTCAGATATGAACAAAAAAATATATATAAAATTGCGATAAAAATATGCGATCTAGCCGTACGTTCGGATTTTTAGCTGCGGTGGACAAGGGATGGAGTTATGAAATGTTTTTACTGTACCACTCGTCCTAGGATATAATAATATATAAAAGGTAAGAAAAACGTTCTCCTTTTAAAATGTAAACATTCAAACATAATGCAAGGTGCAAAGTTAATACTGCTGGTGCTGACACCTCCAGAAGACGTAGCCACCATGACATAAGCATAGACTACGGTCTATAAAACAAAGACAAAATGTCTTCTCACAACTGTCAGTTGACGCCAGTAGAACCCAGTAGACATCCTGACCTGGAACATTCCTGCTGTATATGGGGGGGTTTCTCGATGACCTTAAAGACACATTGAAAGCATCGTTGACATGCGTCTCACATGTCCGCCTGTTTACCTTGTCTATTTAACCCATTAAAAACCGGGAACGCATCTGTGTACACTATAACCATTATTTTATACTTTGGTAATTGAAAAATAGCAGACATACAAGCTCATAGCGTGGCACAGAGTGAAAAAGCGTGAAAATTTGCAAACATTTTTTATTTAAATCTTTGCTTCTGGGGGTCCCTGGAACAACATATTTTGAGACGGGAGTCTGCGGCCAAATACATATCTAAAAATGTTTTCTAAATCCTAACAGTTTTTTTTTTTAAACTGTGGATTTAGAAGACATTTTTGTTCGCTTTAAAAAATATACGTTCAAAGATTTGCAAAAATGTCCACGATTATGAGCTTGTATATCTGCTATTTTTGAATAGCCAAAGTATAAAACAATGGTTATTGACAAAATCTAAAATGACACTGATGTATTCCTGGATTGAATGGGTTAATATTTAATTTAAAAACTGATGTCTATAAAAAAAGATGTTAGCTTTCTGCAGTTTGCTCCAACTAATGTTGGACAGTCTATGTTGGGCGTCCAAAATGGAGCCGAGCTCTGAAAGACGCTCGTTACACTGACGTGACACGAGTGTCTGATGCTTTCAGTGTGTCAGGGACCTTTGACCTCTGGCTTGGTACTGGCCTTCATTCTGCTTCAATAATGCAGTGGTTCTCAAAGTGTGGCCCGGTGGACCCCCAGGGGTCCTTGAAAAAGGTCCCAGCAAAATGAATTAATGAATACAGCATCGAAATCAGTGTAACCACTCTAACCCTATATACATAATTGAAAATAGCAGATCTACAAGCTCACAACGCGTCACATGGCGACACTTGTAGATCTGCTTGGAGATATGCTTGTAAGAGCTGCTATTTAAAAACAAAATTAAATTAAAAAAAAAACTTCAAAGATATCTTGTATGGGGGTCCCTGGCACAACATATTTTCAGATGGGGGTCCGTGGCCACATCCATGTTAATTTGGGGGTCCTTGGACATTGACGAAGTTCTCTCCTCTCCTCTCCTCTCCTCTCCCCTCTCTCCTCTCCTCTCCTCTCCTCTCCTCTCCTCTCCTCTCCTCTCCTCTCCTCTCCTCTCCTCTCCTCTCCTCTCTCCTCTCTCCTCTCTCTCCTCTCTCTGTCCTCTCTCTGTCCTCTCTCTCCTCTCCTCTCCTCTCCTCTCCTCTCCTCTCCTCTCCTCTCCTCTCCTCTCCTCTCCTCTCCTCTCCTCTCCTCTCCTCTCCTCTCTCCTCTCTCTCCCCTCTCCTCTCTCTGTCCTCTCTCCCCTCTCCTCTCCTCTCCTCTCCTCTCCTCTCCTCTCCTCTCCTCTCCTCTCCTCTCCTCTCCTCTCCTCTCCTCTCCTCTCCTCTCCTCTCCTCTCCTCTCCCCTCTCTCCTCTCTCCCCTCTCCTCTCTCTCCTCTCCCTCCCCTCCTCTCCTCTCCCCTCCCCTCCCCTCCCCTCCCCTCCTCTCCCCTCCTCTCCTCTCCTCTCCTCTCCTCTCTCTCCTCTCCTCTCCTCTCCCCTCCCCTCCTCTCCTCTCCCCTCCTCTCAGACGGCCTGCGTTCGGTGGTAGAGGAGCTGGAGCTGGAGAGGAACCAACTGCAGGAGCAGATCGTGGGCCTGGAGGAGCGCTGTCAGGAGCTGGAGGACCGCATGCAGCTACAGCACCGCATCGAGACGCTGCAGGTACTGTCTGTCTGTCTGTCTGTCTGTCTGTCTGCCTGCCTGTCTGTCTGTCTGTCTGTCTGTCTGTCTGTCTGCCTGCCTGTCTGTCTGTCTGTCTGTCTGTCTGTCTGTCTGTCTGTCTGTCTGTCTGTCTGTCTGTCTGCCTGCCTGTCTGTCTGTCTGCCTGCCTGTCTGTCTGTCTGTCTGTCTGTCTGTCTGTCTGTCTGTCTGTCTGCCTGTCTGTCTGTCTGTCTGTCTGTCTGTCTGTCTGTCTGTCTGTCTGTCTGTCTGTCTGTCTGTCTGTCTGCCTGTCTGTCTGTCTGTCTGCCTGTCTGTCTGTCTGTCTGTCTGTCTGTCTGTCTGTCTGTCTGTCTGTCTGTCTGTCTGTCTGTCTGTCTGTCTGTCTGTCTGTCTGTCTGTCCGTCCAACCTCCTCACTGCCTCTTCTCTCTGTCTCACTCACTCTCGTTATGTTCTTTTTAAACATGACTTAAACCAATTAAGACAGGGAAACGCATCTGTGTCATTTTAAGATGACTTTTTGCTATTCAAAAATAGCAGATCTACAAGCACAAGTTGGGGCACCACTGATATAGCAACATACTGTTAGGATTTAGAAAACATTTGTATTTGATAATGTATTTGGCCAGCGGACGCCCCCCATCTCAAAATGTGCCGCGCTATGAGCTTGTAGATCTGCTATTTTTGAATAGCCAAAGAAATCTTAACCCATTAAGACCTGGAACGCATCTGTGTCACTTTAGATTTCTTTGGCTATTCAAAAATAGCAGATATACAAGCTCATAGCGTGGCACCGAGTGCCGCGCTACGAGCTTGTAGATCTGCTATTTTTTTTAAATTGTGAAAATTATTTTTTCAATATTTCTTTCCGATTTTTTTTTTAGGATTTAGAATTTTTTTAGACGCGGCCTCAGGTCTTAATGGGTTAAAATGACACGCATGCGTTCCTTGATTGAATATTCCCCATTAATGTCCTGCATGGCCCTTAGCTGAGAGACGGATGCATCCTGTTGAGATCTCTATATGTTTGGAAAACCCTGGATTACAGCCGGCAGCATATTTTGACATGTTGTCACACACGGAACATCATTTTGTTTCGTGTTCTTTTCTTATTCCTTTATTTAACCCATTCAATACGGGAAACCACGTCTGTCATTTTTAGATGTCTTTGGCTCGTGCCACGCTATGAGCTTGTAGATCTGCTATTTTTTTTGAAAAATCGTGAAAATGTGTTCAAATCTTTGAATATATTTATTTTTATAGCGAACATTTTTTTAAATCTGTTGTTCCAGGGACCTCCAGAAGCAAAGATTTGAGTTACAAATGTTCCCTTTAAAAAAAAAATATATATATATATTCAAAGATTTGCACACATTTTCAAGATTTTTCAAAAATAGCAGATCTACAAGCTAGGGGTGTGCCGATATATCGTCCCGCGATATGTTTTTGTGACGATATGTATCGTTTTGGGGGGGAAAAAATCGTATATAGAAGTGCCATATATCGTATCTATATGGTATCGATGTCGTGAGGCCAATATCGTATCGTATCGTTTCATGAAATGAGTGTATCGGCACACCCCTACTACAAGCTCATAGCGTGGCACTCAGTGCCACGCTATGAGCTTGTAGATCTGCTATTTTTGAAAAGCCCAAAGTATAACATAATGGTTATAGTTCAAATCTAAAATGACACCGATGTGTTCCCTGATTAACTCTCTCAGTGCCAGACCCCGAGTTATCCCGAGTTTTAGGGTTATACCCTCAGTGCCAGAACGAGAAATCCCGAGTTAAAAAGTTTTTCTTTTTTTTTTTTTTTAAAGTGTTCAGAACCCAAGATATCATTATCTGAAGATTTGCAGCTCCATCCACTCTTTGTTTAACCTATAACTGAAAAAGGCTGTATCTCGCTTCCTAAGCACTTTTTTTTTACTTTGAAAAAAAAAAGAAAAAAGTTGGCATGGTTCGCAATAAAAAAAAAATTTCATTGGCACTGAGAGAGTTAAATGGCTGAAAAAAAAAAGAAAAAAAACATTCTCTTGCATCCCTTTCAGTATAACTTTGCATTTGGACAGTTATGTCAGTAACTTGCATGGAGGACCAGGATTTCATAACAAACCCTTCTAACACAGGTGACCTTTGATGTAGATGAAGATTTGCGGCCTCAGGTGTGTTAGTGTGTGTGTGTGTGCGTGCGCTACAGAGAGCACCTCTGAAAAGGCGGTGAAAAGGCTAATGGTTTGGTGTGCACATTTACTCTTAACCACTTAAACCCTATTTCCACTTCATCGACCGTTCGTTGTCCTCCACGGGTCTATATACTGTACTTTGACCCCTCCCTTTTTTCCTTCCACTCCAAATCTCTTCGCCCAAAAAATAGCCGATCTACAAGCAACAACACATCACATTGCGATGTGTTAATAGAGACCTTGTAGATGTGCTATTTCTATTTTCACATGCAGAATGTTGGCCTATTATGACGTGACCAGATATTAGGGACTCTAGGGTTCACATGTCTTACAAGGACTCCTTTGGTAAGCAGAGGGAATGTCTTTCGCCACACACTCGTTCACTGGGTGCAATGGATGAATTGGCTGGACTGTATTTATCATAAACTGAACATAATAAGTCCTTTATTTTTTTGTATCAGTTCTACAGAGAACATTCTGTGTTAGGGTTTGGGATCCTTCAGGATTTTTTCAATTCCGATTCCTTAACACATTCCATGCCAGAGTTTAATCTCATAATGTACTCACCAGTGCCAGCGTTTTATTGTTGTTTTTTAGTTTTTTTCATGTCGCCACAGACCTCGCTAAATAAGTTAAAAGTGCGCGTTCATTTGGTTCTAAACACACAGCGGATCCGTGAGAAACGGCGAGCGAAAACAGTTTCCAAATCCGTGCCGCCATCTTGAAGCTACAGCCGATACACGCTAAACAGTGATCAGCGAGGAGAAAAACAACAACCAGAGAAAATCGAGTTTTAAACAGGATCCCAGACAGGAAGCGGATACGATCGAAAAAACCGGAACCCGAATAATTCCGTTTCCGACCGGAAACGGAAATGGATCAAAAAAATTCGGAAAGTGCACCTGGGGCACTTAACATGGGAATCGGCGGTTCGCGTAGATCTACGCGACTGGCACGCTGCGGCTTTAAATAGGTTCGCGTAGATCTACGCGACTGGCATTCAATGTGTTAACGGTTCCCTTGAACAACTATAGGGGGTTCCCCTTACCGGTCTGTAACTCTGAGAGTGTACAAATGGAACCAAACGGATCCTCCGGTTCCAGAACCCAACCCAACCCTACTAATGTGTGTGCAGTGAGAGTGAGTGACTTAACGATCCATTAGTGTGACAGTTCTCTTGTCTTCCTGTATTCATATGTTTTCCTCATCTGTCACTGTGCCTGCAGACCGAGTCGGAGAGGCTGCAGAGCCAGCTGGCCAGCCTACGAGGTCAACAGAACCGAGACGCAGAGAAACACATGCTGCTGGTGACCAGTCTGAACGAACAGCTCCAAGGGTGAGCTCACCTTTCACACTGGACTCTGAGTGGTGTAAAGTAACTAAGTACATTTACTCAAGTACTGTACTTAAGTACACTTTTGAGGATTTTTTACTTTACTGGAGTATTTCCCATTTTCAGTACTTTTACTTCTACTCCACTACATCTCAGAGGCAAATGTTGTACTTTTACTCCACTACAATTATTTGAAAACTTTAGTTACTAGTTACTTTGCAGATATAAATTATGATATTATAAAACATACATTAACCACTTTAGCCCTATTTTATACCTAGGCTATTTGAAAATAGCCGATCTACAAGCTCACAACGCGTCGCAATGCGACGCGTTGTGAGCTTGTAGATCTGCTATTTTCAAACATAGTTGGTACTTTTACTTTTAGTACTTTAAGTACATTTTGATACCAATACTTTTGTACTTTTACTCAAGTAAATTTTTTATTCCGGACTTTTACTTGTAACGGAGTAGTTCTACATTGCAGTATTGATACTTTTACTTAAGTAACACATTTGAGTACTTTTTCCACCACTGCGTTTGGGGCAGTGTTGATTTTGTCGACTAAAACTAAGACGAATACCTTTTTTTCACTGACGAAAAGCTAAATAAAAACTAAATGAAAACCAGGCTACGATGACTAAAGCTATGACTAAATATATTGACAATTTCAAATAAAAACCAGACTAAAATGTCAGTGAGGGATCTAGTGGAGAAGAGATCCAGTAGAACTAAAAGACAAGTCATTTTATGTTTGGTTGCGCTCAGGAGTTGAGCTCTAAAAATAGCAGATCTAAAAGCTCACGTGTATCGCACGTGTGAGCTTGTAGATCTGCTATTTTCAGCATGCAACCAAGAGTAAAATCAGCCATTACGACGCCATCAAGGCACCGCCAAAATACATTTTAGTCGACTAAGTCAACTTTAGATTTAGTCGACTGTAATCTTATGATATTTAGTCGACTAAAACTAGACAAAAACTAAAACATTTCAGATGACTAAAATATGACTAAAACTAAATGGAATTTGATTCAACTAAATCCAAATTTGCTGTCAAAATCAACACTAGTTTGGGGTTGCTAGGGGGATGGCAATTTCCAACCCCCTAGCGCTCACATTGAAAGTCAAATTCAGTCATTCGCTGGCAGTGGGCAAACGCGGCCAGAAATAAGTCTGGCAGTGAGAGAGTTAAAAATAATATATTCAAAGATTTGCACACTTTTAATTAGGCTGCCTGGATGGTTTTGGCCAATTTTTTTTTTGCATAATCATAATAATGGATCTCGCTTCGTCATTAAAACTACGTGTAAGGGGAGGGACATATCGACCACAAAACCTGCCAGTGATGGGCGAGAAAAGCTTCAATAACGGAAAACACAATGCCAAAAAAAAAAAAAAAAAGGGAAGGCCATGTTGTAAACCTATCCTACTGTTTGCTCTTGTGAATTTCCAGGCTGACTGACACACAGGAGTGCCTGGAGAGCTCGCTCATCGAGAAGGAGAACACACTGGCCAAGACGTCCGAGAAACTGGAGCTCATCAGCAGCCTCCGGGAATCCATTACGGACAAGGAGAACCAGCACAAAGAAGTGTCGGACAGACTGCTTCAAACTGAACACAATGTGAGCCTTTTTGTAGTTCTCTGCTTCAAACTGAACACAATGTGAGCCTTTTTGTAGTTCTCTGCAAGTATTGAATTATCTACACTACAGTATATACGATAGTTTTAACCCGTTCAATTTCAGACCGCGAACGCATCTTTAGATTTATTTGGCTATTCAAAAAATAGCAGATATACGAGCTAATAGCGCGGCACCGAGTGCCACGCTATGAGCTTGTATATCTGCAATTTTTTTTAAATCGTGAACATTTGTGCAAATCTTGGTATATATATTTTTAAAAGTTTTAAAATATTAAGTTCCAGGGACCCCCAGAAGCAACGATTTGAGTTACAAATGTCTGCTTAAAAAATACAAAAATAAAATATTTGCAAACTTCAAAAATAGCAGATCTACAAGCTCATAGCGTGGCAGCTTGTATATCTGCTATTTTTGAATGGTCAAAGAAATCTGTAAATGACACACAGAAGGGGTTAATGATCGATGTTGATCTTTTTCTTTTAGCTTTTGGACGTTTCAAAGAAGTGCGGCGCTTTTGAGAAACAGTGTTCTGAACTGAAGACAGACGTGGCAGACCTCACACAGAAGCTTGGCGTGCTGAAAGACAAGGTACGTTTCTATTCAGACTTAACTCATTCAGTGGCACTGGACGTCTAAGACGTCCGTTGTATCATAAGCCATGTGCCACTGGACGTCTAAGACGTCCGTTGTATCATAAGCCCTGTGCCACTGGACGTCTAAGACGTCCGTTGTATCATAAGCCCTGTGCCACTGGACGTCTAAGACGTCCGTTGTATCATAAGCCCTGTGCCACTGGACGTCTAAGACGTCCGTTGTATCATAAGCCCTGTGCCACTGGACGTCTAAGACGTCCGTTGTATCATAAGCCCTGTGCCAACGGACGGAAATGTGTGTGTGGGGAGGAATCAATTGACTAAATTGGGTAGAAAAAAGGGGTAAAAAAATGATTAGCTACTCAAACTTTTAACCCATTAACTCATTGAGTGCTATTCACGTGTTTCACCGCTATGGTGCAACGTGCCAATCACGTGTTTCACGTGTTTTTGGGAAGAAAAAAAATTCAGAACCCAAGATATCATTATCTGAAGATTTGCAGCTCCATCCACTCCTTGTTTAACTTATAACTGAAAAAAGGCTGTATCTCGCTTCCTAAGCACTTTTTTTTTACTTTGAAAAAATCTCTGGCACTGGGACAACATAGCCAGAAATAATTCTGGCACCCAGTGAGTCGATTCTTTAAAAAAAATCTAAATCCTAACAGTTTTTTGAAAAAAATCTAAAAAAAAATATTTTCACGATTTTTCAAAAATAGCAGATCTACAAGCTCATAGTGCGGCACTCTGTGCCGCACTATGAGCTTGTATATCTGCTATGTTTGAATAGCCAAAGAAATCTAAAGTGACACAGGTGCGTTCCAGGTCTTAATGGGTTAAGGGAAAAAAAGGGGGAAAAAACTACTCCTGTTTACATTGAGCCCATTTTCACCACACAATAGTATGATGACCATTTTTGTGTTTCTCCTCCAATTTTCATAGACACAGAAGCAGGAGGTCACTGTAGAGAGTCTCCAAACAGAGCTCGACCACACCAACGACGAGCTGGACAAACTGAACAGCACCCACATGGAGGAGCGCGCCCAGCTCATCCACGACCTCCAGAGCTGCGAGCGGGAGATCGACGGCCTCAAGGACGTCCTGTCCGACAAGGAGAAGGAGATATCCACCCTCTGCGCCAACCTGACGGAGCACACGGAGCAGATCGCGGCTCTGAAGCACGACGTCAAGCGGAAGGAGGAGGACCTGATCCGAACCGAGGCTGCCCTGAGTAAAGTGGAGAGGGAGGCCAAGGTCATGCGGGAGTCTCAGGACTCGGACCACGAAGGTCTGAACGTGAAGATCACGGAGTTGGTAGAGAAGCTCAAGGACGCCGAGACCGAGACGAGCGCGGCCAAAGAGGAGCGGGACTCGAAAGCGGCCGCGGCGGCGGAGCTGACCAAGCGGGCCAAAGAGGATAAGAGAACCATCCATGCCCTGCGTGAGGAGATCCAGAAAGAGGGCGTCGGCCATCGCGATCATCTCTCCGAATGCGAAACGCAGATCTCCTCGCTGAAGGAGCAGGTGACGCTGTCCGCCCAGAAGCTGCGACAGGAAGCGGAAGGACTGCGCTCGCAGCTCGAGGACAAGCGGCGCTTGAACGAGACCCTACAAGAGCAGCTCCGCGATAAAGAGCACACGCATGAGAAGGAACTTAAGTCGTTCAAGGAGGAACAGAACAGGCTTATTGCAGAGGTGGGGAAATATACCGAAGACGTCCAGAAGCTGTCCAAACTGCTGGAGGAAAACGTAGGAGGTGAAGAACTTGTAAAAAAGTCAATGCAAGAAAAGCAAGAAACCATAGAGTCTTTGGAACAAAAACTGAAGACCAACCAGGAAGAGTTTGAGGCAGAGAGGCTGAAATTTAGCAGGGAATTGAAAGCCAGAGATGAGAAAAATGCAAATCTGGGTAAAGAAATAAAAAATAATTCGGAAAACATCTCAAAACTCAAGAACCTCTTGAGAAACACGAAGACTGAAAAACAGCAATTACAAGAAAGCCTCAAGAAATTGACCGGGGAGATAGAATCACGAAAGCAGGATGTCGAGCAACTCAATGACAAAGTCAGGACTACTCTCCAACTCAACAGCGGTCTAGAGACACAAGTCAAGTGCATCACAGAAGAAAATCAGAGACTGCAACTGGACCTAACAGAAAGGATGAAATCTATTGCAGAAATTACAATTGAGCGAGAATCGTTGCAAAGTGAAATGTCAATCTTTGAAACACAGCATTCAGAAAATAGAGAACTTATTGCCAGGCTGCAACAAGACAAGGAGGAGTTGTGCACTAGAACTAATGAACTAAACAGAACCCTTGAACAAAGCGCACAATCCATCTCAGCAACTCTCTTAGAGAAAACTAATGAATGTGGTCATCTTGACCAGTTGCTCAGGGAGAAGGAGGAGAACGTGACACGACTACAGGAACAAGTTGAAAACATGATTGCTCAGGTGGAGCAGCTCCAGGGCAGCATGGAGGAAAAAGAGCGTATCGTCACTGACCTCAGAGCAGAAGTGGAGTCCAAGCAAAGTCAACAAATGCAACTTCAGGAAACGCTGTGTCTGCTTCAGGAACAGGCAGCCACCCTGAAATCTGGGCTTCTTGAGAAGGACGTAATACTGAGACAGAGAGAGGACGAGTACAGCGCCGTGCAGAATGAACGCTCACAACTCCATCACCAAACTGAAGAGAGGGAAGCAGTGTTCAAAAGTGTGACGCAAGAATGTCAAAACTACAAAAATGAACTGAATAAGCTCAACGAGTCAGTGGTGTCACTTAGTGGCCAGCGAGAGTCCGAAAAGGCACAGATGAATACAAGATTAGAGGAACATGTCCGAGAGAACACCAAAATGAGACAGGACCTCGAGCAGAAGCAAGCAGACACGGCTATCCTACATAATCACATCCAGGCACTCACTGAGCAAAACCATCAACTTCGAGCTGCCTATGAAATCAGAGAAAAGGAGCTTGCTCAGCAAATACACCTTTCGTCTGACCTGGATGAGAGGCTCAAAGTGGCTCTTGAACAGAACTCTGGTTTGAGCTTGAAGGTGAACAGTCTAACGGAACATAAGCAGAGACTACAAGAGGAGTCAGCTCAAAAGGCTGAGTCACTTTCAGAGCTAACCGCTGAAAGGAATGCATTACGAGAGAAGGTGTCTGGCTTTGAAATGCAACACTCGGAAAATCGTAAAATTATCGAAGGCCTATTGAAAGACAAAGAACAGCTTACCATAGCGGTAGAGGAATTGAACACTGTCCTTGAGACAAGCAAACAGTCAGTCTCTGAGAATTTGATGGAGAAAACTACAGAATGTATGAATCTCTCTAGAGCAGTAAGGGAGAGGGAAGAGCAAGCTGCAGTTTTACAAGCACAAGTAAATCAGCTCCTCAGTTCTGTGAATGAGAAAGAGAAGGTTCTGTCAGAACAAGGTGGCTATATTGAAGCCCAGCAGGCACAACTGGTGCAACTTCAGGACACGGTATCTCTTCTTCAGGAACAGGGGTCGGCCCTGAAGTCAGGGCTTATGGAGAAAGACACAATGTTTCAACAGAAAGCAGAGGAATGTAGCTCATATCAGAAAGAAGTCATGCTACATAAAGAGCTTCTATCCAAGACGCAGGGTGAGACAGAATCACTCAGGGGGGAGTTAAACCAGCGACTAGCAGGAAAAGAACAGGCTTTGAGCAGCCTAACGCAAAACTTTCAAAACCAGAATGACGAGCTGTCTAAGCGAAATGAATCTGTGTTATCTCTCAGCAATCAGCTTGGCGTCATGAATGACAATGCTGCTAAGATGGAGATTGAAATGACCAACTTAACGGCTGAACTGAAGAAATCAATGACGGAACAATCCAAGGCCCTTGAAGAAATGTCAAGTCTCAAGACGGCAGTCTGTGACCGGGACAACCAGGTGTCTAAATTGGTACAAGAACTCAAAGCGACATGTTCAGATAAAGAGAGTCTTTGCTTGACGGTACAAGAAAAGGACAAGTCCTTGAGACAGCAGGAGAGTCTCATTCAGCAGTTGCAGTCCAAGTCAGTGGAAGTCGACGGTCAGACAAGCCAACAGTTTGAGGTCATCACACAGCTGCAGAATAACATTGAGACTCTTGAAAAATGCATTCAAGATAAAGATGCTTCGAGGCAACAGGTTGATAAAGAGCTGAGTGTTCTCCAGAAAAAAACTAATTCTGAGAAAAAACATTTAAAAAAACAGCTTGATTCAAATGCAGAGACGATTACGGGGCTACAGAGTGAAGTACATGAATGTAACAGTAGGCATAGCGAGCAGGAGGCTCAGCTTAGACAGCGAGCCGACGATAATGCAAGTCTAAGAACTAAAGTTTCAGACCTCGAAAAATCCATCTCAACACTCGGAGGTCAAGTTGACAGTCTGACATCAGAGTCTAACATATTGAGAGAGACATTGAAGGAAAATTCCATTCTATCTCAGGATACGTCGACAGTCAATGCAAATCTCAATTCTAAATTGCAAGCCAAAGAAGCAGAGTGCGAGAGCGTGAAAGAGCAGCTTTCGCATGTGCAAGAGTCTCTCGCAAAGCTAAATGGCAACCTCCAAGCACAGGGTGCTGAAATTTCAAGTCTGAAAGATGTATTGGCTGAAAAAGATGCAACTCTTTTGGACAAGTCACAGTCCCTTCAGGATATGCAGAGAAGAGTAGATGAGGCTATGCTCTTCAAAGATCAGTTGACGCAGAGCACAGAGTTGGTCTCTCAGCTACAGAGTCGGATTGAACTCTTCTCTACAGAGTCTGCGGACCTTTCCAAGTCGGCAGAAGAGAAGCAAATAGCCTTCGACAGCCTTAAAGAAAAACATGCGAGTCACATAGAGGAGTTGCAGGAGGTTAGAAAACATCTTTCACAGAAGACCGATGAACTGTCCAGTCTTCGTAAAACCCTCGACGACAACAGTGTTGCGCTTCAGACAGCAGAGGGTGCTATTGAGACTCTTAGAAAAGAGTTATCGTTGATCAGTCACAAGCTTCAGAAAACTCAAGAGCTCAACTTAAGTCTTTCCAAGCAAAAGGAAGAAGCCCTTGCTAGTCGGCATACAAGCGTGTCGTCAATGACGGTGGAAATAGAAAGACTGAAGTCACAACATCTTCAGGTGGCAGCACAGATGAACGCGCTGACAGAAAACCTGGAGCAGAGAGAGATGGCGCTTCATGCGATTAACAACCAGTACACAGCCCAAGCCAAAAACACAGCAAATTTAGTTTCAGAACTGCAGAAACTGGAGGATCAAAATAAGAGGCTAAACGAGGAGGTTAGTTTCTCAAAGCAAGAACACCAGATGCACGTGAACACGGCCGGCAGTGAAAAGACACATCTGCAACAGGAACTGGAAAAGCTTGTTGCAGAGAAGGATGAGCTGGGGAGAAGACACGAGCATCACATGCGGGTATCAGAGGAGCGGCTGCAGCTTCAGACGCTGCAGCAGACCAGCAACGTCAATGACATCACGGAGAAAATGATGACCGAGAAGGAGAGACTCCAAGCTGAGGTTAGTGTCAAAGGTGAAGAAATCACCGGATTGAAAGCAAACGTTCAGAAAATAGAGCACATTCTACAGGACTCTGAGAAAGAGTGGCTTTTAGTTCTCGATAGAGAAACGCAGGATAAGAATATCCTTGCGGAACGGTTGAAAAGTGTTGAAAACGAAATGAAGTCCAAAGATTTTAAGGTTAGTGCGCTGAAACACGACTTGGATAGCTTGCAGGAAAAGTTAGAAGAGGCGGCCTCTGCAATCAGGCAGGGTTCTGATCAGCTTAAGGCAAAAGAGTTGGAGGCATCATCATCTAGGGTCCAACTTGAAAAGATACTGGCCTCTGTCCAGGAAAAAGATAGTGAGAACATGCATTTGCGACAGGCTCTACAAACAATAGAAAGTGAGTTACAAAAACTTAACGCAGACAAAAAGCGCACTGATGAGGATTTGTTTGTTATGTCACAAACCATGTCTGAGAGATTAATTGCCGTAGATGAAGAAAAACAGGCCGTGATAAAACAGTTACAGGAAAGGCATCTGGCCGAATTAAACTCTCTGAGAGATGAATTAGAAAAAGGGGTTTTGCAGTTGCAAAAAACAGAGTACGGCCTTAATGAAGAACAGACAAGCCATCGTGACAAGTGTCAGCAGATCACTCTCTTGCAAGAACAGATCGAGCATTTGCACGCACAGCTCCAGACTGAATCAGAGACACTGAAAGAGGCATCAGCTGTCGAACTATCATCTCTACATAACACAGTGCAAGCACAAAATGAACAAATGAGTTGTATGAGCCTTCAAATAAGTCAGCAGAAGGAATTACTCACTGGACTCAGCCAGCAGTTAAGAGACAAGGATTCATCCATTGCCCAACTCATGAAATCTGTCTCGAGTGAAAGGACAAAACTTGCTGAAGAAAAGAATGATTTAATTGCACAATTAGAAAGTACGGAGAATATAAACAGAACCTCTGTGATAAGGCTTGAGGACATTTCCCAGCAGTTAGAACAGCGTATTTCACTCTGTCAAAGTGAAATTGAAACCAAGAATGTGGAGAATAGCAAGCTGAGTGAGGAAAATGGCGATTTGAAAGCTGACCTTACCAAATTGTCAAAGGAAAAAGAAGCACTGAAAAAGAAGCTTCAAGCTGCTCTCCTTGTAAGGAAGGATCTTTTGAAAAAGATGGAAGACCAAAAAGAGCAGAGCGTGAATAATGTAACTGCGGTGTCAGTTTTACAGGAGAAGTTGGAAGAAATTACGTCACAAACTCGAGCCACTGCAAAAGAATACGAAGAAAAAAATATTCTTCTTCAACAGAAAATCACAGAGAAAGAGGGGGAGATTGATGAACTAAAGACGGAGAGAGATGGTCTTAAACTGGAACTAACTGAAATGATTCAATCTATTGCAGAACTTACAGTTGAGCGGGAATCATTACAAAGTAAAATATCTGCCTTTGAAACACACCATTCAGAAAATAGCCAAATTATTGCAGGGTTGCAACAGGACAAGGAGTTGTGCGCTAGAACTAATGAACTAAATAGAACCCTTGAACAAGATAAACACATTTTGCAGACCACATTAAATGAAAGGGAAGTGAGCTTGGCAGAAACACTTCATATACTTGACGAGAAGAGCACCCTCATTGAGCAATTGAGGTCCACTATTTCTGAGAGGGAGGATGCCTCTGAACATGATAGACGTGGCATGATGCACAAATTGTCAGAGCTTCAAAACGAGTTGACCAAAGGTCAAGATGTCTCAAAGACCGACATTGCTAGCACCGTTGCCGCAGTTGACTTAGAAAATGAGTTGTCGCAGATCAAACAAGAAAAGGCAGTGCTGCAGAAAAAGACCCACGCTGCTTTGCTGGCACGTAAGGAAATGATGAAGAAATCTCAAGAGACCGAAAAGAAGCTAATCAAAGAGCTGTCTAAATTGAAAGATGACTACAAGACCCTCTTGGAGCAACACTGTCAGCAGACCAATGAGCTAAACGCTGTTCAGATGAAGTTTGATGAGCAGGTCAAGGAACTGGAGGACATCCGCAATGCTTCTTTGTCTCAGTTTGATAAAATGGAGAGTTTAAGACAACAAGTGGAGGAGAAGGATAAAAATCTGCACGATTTGAAAATGGAGCTAAGTGAAAAAGAGAATCGGCACCACTCTCTCCTGGTCCTACAAACAGAACTTGAAACCGCCAAGTCCAATTTAGAGAATATGTGTTCCGAGGCCCTTGTAGCATTAGATCATATGTCACAGGCATTACATTCAAAACTCAACATGGTTGAGGAAGATTTAGCCGAAGCTTGTAGAAAGCTAAAAGACAAAACAAAAGAACTAGACAGATTTCAGCGCACAGTTCAATTGTCTGAACAAAAGCGTGAACGGGAGAAGCAAACGTTAATGGATGACAACTTGGCTTTGCAAAGCCAGTTAAGCATTTCAAAGACTGCTGTGGAAGAACAAAAAAAATATTTGGATGCTCAAAATCACGAGTTAGAACAAAATCTTAAAATTTTGATTGAAGAAAAGAAGTCTATTTTGGAACAAATCGATGTGATGAAAGTAGAGCTTGAGACCGCACTGGCTTCTGTTTCCCAAAAATCCTCAGAAATACAAAGCATCCAAAACACGCTAGCAGAAACCCAGAAGCAATTCGCTGAGGAAAGAAATGGTTTGGCCAAGGAACTAGAAAAGGCAGAGATGCACTGTGCTGAGAAGGAAAGTAACAAGTTGCATGTGGAATCATTACAGCAAGAAAAAGAAGATGCTTTCAGATCCATCATCCAGCTGAGAGATGAGGTTTCCAATTTGAATGTTCAACTAAGGGAGGCTGAAGAACTAAATCAACAAATGCAACAAATGACCCCTGGAACGCATGAGGGATATTTACAACAAGAACACGTTGGGAAAGAGGAGGCTCAGTCGCTCCACACGTGCTCTAAAGAACTTGAAATGAATCTGAAGGAGGAACACGATGCCTTATTGAGGACTCAGTCTCTAGTCTCAGAAAAGGAAGAACTCATCGCTGCACTTGAGCAACAGCTGCAGCGGCAGATTCATCTGCATGAAGTGGCCATGGAGAAGATGAGAGTGGAAGTTGCCGACCTTCAGCAGAAGTCTCGGGAGGATGGCACCAAAATGAATGACCATGACAACCAAAGCAAACAGGCTCTCCTAACTAAGAAGCTCCAAGCAGCTTTAATTTCTAGGAAAGACCTCTTGAAGGAAAACGCTACACTCAAAGAGAGATTGGAAATGCTCACAGTAACAAATGAAGAAAAAGTGACCGAGTCATTGGCCGTGGAACTATCCGTGTCCGAGTTGAAACGGCAAAACATGGATCTGGTAAATGCTGTATCCTCATTGACCATGGAAAAGGATAAAGTCGATACAGAAGTTGACCGCATACTCAACGATAACCACAACTTATCTGCAGCCTGTGAAAGCCTCAATAGGACAATAGAAAATATCACTCAACAGAAGCAAGCATTCTCATGCCAGCTTGAGTCACTTAAGGACTCTGAAACAGAGGAGTTGTCCGAGTGGAAGTCAAAGCATGCAGAGTTGAAACAGGAGTACGAGTCCCTTTTACAAGCATATGAAAATGTCAGCAGTGAAATGGATAAGATGAGACAGCTTTTAGAGGCTGTCAAAAGAGAACGGCAGGAGGCACTCTTTAAAGTACACAAACTAGAGGCAGAGCAAGAGAGTCTGGAGAAGCAAACTAGTCAGTTTGAGGAAGAAAACGACCGACTGAAAGAGAACATGCACAGTTTCGCTGAAGGAAAGCAGCAGAAGATTGAGGACCTAGAGGCAGAGAACCATAAACTTAAACAAGACTTGATGAAGTTTGATGAAAAACAGAAAGTCACTGTTGATGAGCTGACATTTAAAAATCAACAGATGGAAGCTGTGATCCACAACCTTAAAGAATCCTCTGAGGAACTTAGAGAGAGGCTTACCGAGATACAGACAGAAAATGAAGACCTGTCAGGGAAGCTTAGTAACACTTCCTGTTCATTAGAAAAGTTGCATTTTGAAACAAAATCCTGTGCGGACAATATGCAACTTAAACTTGATGAAGCACTCAATTTGAATAATGCATTGACTGCCCGGATTGAAGACCAGAAAACAGAACTTGGTGCCCAACAAGAAATCAGTGATGTGTTGCAAAAGGAAAAGGTAAATCTGTCTGCAAGATTTCAGCAGTTACAGAATGATCTTGAAGTACAATTAGGAGAGAAAATTGATGTAATTAAAGAGCTCCAAGACATCATCAGCAAGCACAGCCAAGAGACTATTAGCCTTAATGAGAAGGTTAGGATCTTGGAGGATGACAAGTCTCTTTTGCAAGAGGAGCTTGAAAACGTACAAGAAATATCAGACAAAGTAAAAAATGAAAATGAATATTTGGAAACTGTGATACTCAAAAACTCAGAAAGAATTGATGAATTGACTGAGTCAGTTACTGTTCTGCAAACCCAAAATGTACAACTCTCGTCCCAGCTGGTAGCTAGCAAAGCGAGGTCAATTCAGGCTTGCCAAGAAAAAGAACAACATCAACTGAAATTAGTTCAAGAATTTGAGGAAAAACTCAAAATTGTCAAGGTTGGGAACGATGGCTCCAAAAACGTGAGGAAGGAATTGCAAGAGCTGCTTAAAGAAAAACACCTGGAATTAAATCAGCTGCAGCGCGACTGCATCAAATACCAAGAACTGATCTTAGATTTAGAGATGTCTGAAAAAAACTCACTATCTGCTTGTGAACAGCTGGAAAAACAACTGAAACTAAGTTCAGAGAAGATCGCTGCTTTGGAAGAAAGAAAGAAACAACATGAAGCTGATCTGAGTACACAGAAGAATCTTCTTAGGGAGGCCACAGAAACCATAGAGATTATTCAGTCGGAAAGAGACCAACTGGTCTCAGATATATCACAGAAGAGTACATCTGAACATGAGGTGGTTGCTGAGAGAATCAAAGTGCCTAAGAACGTAGAGGAGCAGCAGGAAGACGTTCAGATGGAGAATCAGATTCTACAGCAACGGATAGATGAGCTTCAGGATTTAAAAGAACAAGAAAGGCAAGCAGTCGTTGAACTGAGACAGAAAATAGACTCCCAAGATCTGCAGATTAACACTCTGAAAAGACATGCCGAGACCAATGCAGCAAAGCTATCCGCTCTGTCTTCCACCCCTCAGGGGGCAGATGCTGCACAACAATGGGACGTCTTGTTCCAAAACGCTTTGCATGAGAAGGACAACCAGCTCTTGGAGCAAGGCTTTGTCATCAAAAGATTCCTTGAAGACATGAGGTTGAAGGAGAAGGAGACGGACGGGCTACGAGAAATCAAGGCAAAGCTAGAAAGGGCTCTTAATGAATACTCAGTGGCTGCGGCTTCACACCAGAGACAGTTATTTGTAACGGGTGCCAGCAATACTCAACTGACTCAAACTGTGGAGCTGATGAACGCACATCTAAAAGAGCTGAGAGGTCAGGTTGACAGGACAGAACGAGAGAGAAGCGCACTGAGCAGAGAACTTGCTGATAACAAGGATGCTGCATCACAGATGCAGTTTAATCTCCAGCAGCTAGAGGACATTAATTTGGACACGGAGGCACAACTACTGCTGTCACAGTCTCACCATGACAAACTTCAAGTTGACTTTGATAAGCAACAGGCCATTTGTCTGCAACTGAAATCACTTCTTCAGAACAAAGATGCTGAGATCTCCTCCTTGCTATCCTCTCGAGATGGGCAGCTTTCAGGCTATCTAGAACAGCTCCAAGCTAACCATCGCGCCCAAGTAGCGAACTATGAGGACAGGCTAACGGCAGTATATTATGAAAGAGAAAAGGCTGACAAAGAGTTACGGAGGTCAGAGACCAAGGTCAAAACTGTACAGAATACATTAGACAGAACTGTTCAGGAGAAGGAGCACATTTCAGTTCAAATGGACACCCTGAGGAATGCTATGGTGTCTTTGCAGACAGAAAGGGAGCAGTTGATGTCTGAATACAGAATGCTTGAAGCAAGGAATCAAATAGAGTTGAGCTCTAGAAATGACCCAGCAGCAGGGGAACTTGATGCAACCAAAGGCCTTAAACATGAAATAAGGAAACTTCTACATCAGATGGATGATCTCAACTCCGAGAACGCCATGCTCAGGGCACAGCTCGTTCGATACAGAGAGGACTTGAATCAAGTTTTGTCCCTAAAAGACAACCAGCTGAAGGTTCTACTTAAGCAGCAGCAAGACACGATCAAAAACCTGGAAAACCAGAAGGCTGCAGTGGAGAAGCAGCACAGAGAGTGCCTCTTTCAGCTCCATAAGGAGGAGGAGGCAAGCGACACCTTAAAAGCGGAGACTTCTACGCTCAACGCTCAGGTCACAAAGCTTGAGGCAGACATGTTGGCTCTGAAAACGGAGAGAGCTGAAACAAACGAAGGCAAAGTGATCGCTGACTTACAGGAAGCCGTGATGGCCAAAGCTGCCGAATGCAACGATCTCCAGCAAAAGCTCTTTGCCCAGAAAGTGTCTTCAGATGACCTGAAAGAGAAGCTGCAGCTGCTGGAAAATGAGACGGACAAAAAGCTGGCAGACGCTGAGGATAAGTACAACGGTGAGTTGGACGCATTTGAGCGAGAGTCGGACATAATGAGGAACCAACGGGAAACCGCAGATCAAAGGGTGGCAGAATTGGCAAAGGACCTTCTCCAAGCAGAGCAACTCTTCTCCGAGGCCAAGAGCCGAGGCGAAGACATGAAGGCCCAAAACGAGTCTCTGGGCAAGGCCATGGCTGCCCTGCAGAACGACCGCGACCAACTCATCGAAGACTTCAAGATCCTGCGGAACAGATACGACGAAGAACTGCGAGAGACTCAGGTGGCCATGACCAAGGTCGAACACCACCTCCAGGACGCCACTTCAGAGCTGGCTGCGTCGACTAAAGAGAGGCAAATCCTGATTCTTAAAATGGCAGCCCTCGAGAGTAAACACACCCAGTCGGAGTTGACCAAGTTGGTGGACGAGCTGGCCAAGACGGTGACGGAAAAGGAAAAGGAGACGAAGCGGTTCGTGTTAGAGAACGACGCGTACAGCAGGCAGGTGTCGGCCTTCTCGAGGTCCATGGCCAGCCTCCAGAACGATCGTGACAGGTTGATGGATGAGCTGGCGGCCAACAAAAGAGTGGTGGAGTCCAGGCAGGGGTCAGGTGGTCGAGGGGCAGAAGAGTCTAATAGAAGCAGTGCTGATGCCTCCCAGAGACACAGAGATGGGCTGGTAAGTCACCGCATGTGACTTGTGTGTGTGTGGCATTTCGGGGTATGAAGACAGCATGGTCTGGTCAGAACGTCTTTTGCTTTGGCCTGCATGTGTGGCCCTTTATGTTGGAATGCGGAATGCTGAAGTCATTGAAACAACTTGTTTGAGATCTTTTGAAAGGGTTTGTTTTATCTTAACAATAGTGTTGGAAAGTAACTAATTTAAGTGCATTTACTCAAGTACTGAGTTTAAGTAAAGTTTTGAGGTACTTTACTTGAGTAGGTAAATGTTTCTTCTACTACACTACATCTCAAAGGAAAATGTTGCACTTCTTATTCCACCATAATTATTTGAAAACTGTAGTTACAAGTTTGTAGACTTAGTAGATACTTTTATTACAAAACATACATTAACGAATTAGGCCCTATTTTATACTCCTTCTATTCAAAAATAGCCAATCTACAAGCTCACAACACGTCACATTGCGATGATGTGATGTGAGCTTATAGATTGTCTATTTATAAAAGATGTTTGACACATTTTAAATCTTGTGAAGGACTTTCTGCATAATGGGTACTTTTATTTTTGGTACTTTTTAAATATATTTTATTTATATATTGTGGTATTGGTACTTTTAGGCCACGCTTAGACGACAACGCTCTCTAGAGAAAACGGCAAAGTCCTGTTGCGTTCTCACTTTTTATTCTGCATTTAGATGGAGGCGCAAAAGTGATTGAAAACGCTGTTGTGTGCATGCCAGGTGGCTAGGTGGCGCTGTGACGCACTGCCAGAAAGACCAGTCACGCATGCGTATAGAACCACCTCCGTTCTACTTCCTATCACAGCTGTTTGTTTACATACGCCAATTCAGCGTGGTTCTACGGCTCTGCACCAATGTAATAGCATGCTACGTAGCATAACCAATGTAATAGCATGCTACGTAGCATAACCAATGTAATAGCATGCTACGTAGCATAACCAATGTAATAGCATGCTATGTAGCATACTTGACGTGAGCCGTGACATCACACGTCTTGCAGATTCCCCCATCCTGCCCGCTTACATGGAGACGCGAGGCGGAGTGTTTTGTCAAAGATTTCCACTCTGTAAGGTTTTTGGTGCACTTTCAGATGCCCTGCGCGCAGCCATTGCTGCGGTGTCAACGCTCCGCGGACGCGACACCGCAGCAATGGCCGCCTACAGGCAGCTACAGGCAGCTACAGGCAGCGCGTCTGTGGATTCGTCTATACCAATCAGATGTTTGTTTGATGTGATGGCAGCAGATGAAGCAGCAGATGGAGGCGCTACAGAGAGCCTTACAGGAGGCTGAAGCTCACCGGCTGCAGACTGAGACGGATGCCACCCGCTACCAGGCAGAACTGGCTGAACTCAGGTAAGCTTAAAGGAGAATTCCAGTCATTTTAGATGTTTGCTTTGATGTGTCGCTAATCACTCACCAACATACAAAGGGCCGTTGATTTTTTCCAGAGAAGCCCCTGTTGTCCATTGTGGAGACCCCTTCCCCTGGCATAATGGAGTAATGTGTATAAATGAAAATCGCTTATTTTAGCACCTCCAAAGTTCGTTTTTTTTCCCACTAATCCTCATTTTGCAGTGTACTGACACTCAAAAATGCACTGAATGTCCCTTATGAGCTGCCGTTCATGCAGAACGATGTGAAGCTTGTCCTCAGTGTTGCCAGATTCTGTGAGAGAAACAAGCAACCAGCTCCATGTCGTTCTGCATGAACGGCAGCTCATAAGGGACATTTAGTGCATGTTTGAGTGCCAGTACACTGCATAATGAGGATTAGTGGGAAAAACATTCTGAACATTTTTTTTCACAAAAAAAGGAAAAAAAAGATGGAGGAGTAGGACGAAGGTTCTATACGTCCTCTCGGTGGAGGCTCCTCACTGGCACCATAGCCTATTTTTTGTGCAGGAATGAATGCGTGACGCCTACACTAATGACTGTGTGTTTGACAGAATGCATGTGTGACGCCTCGCCTACACTAATGACTGTGTGTTTGACAGAATGCATGTGTGACGCCTACACTAATGACTTTGTGTGTTTGACAGAATGAATGCGTGACGCCTACACTAATGACTGTGTGTTTGACAGAATGCATGTGTGACGCCTACACTAATGACTTTGTGTGTTTGACAGAATGCATGTGTGACGCCTACCCTAATGACTGTGTGTGTTTGACAGAATGCATGTGTGACGCCTACCCTAATGACTTTGTGTTTGACAGAATGAATGTGTGATGCCTACCCTAATGACTTTGTGTGTTTGACAGAATGAATGTGTGACGCCTACCCTAATGACTGTGTGTGTTTGACAGAATGAATGTGTGATGCCTACCCTAATGACTTTGTGTGTTTGACAGAATGAATGTGTGACGCCTACACTAATGACTGTGTGTTTGACAGAAT
The DNA here is from genome assembly GCF_963280865.1 of Gymnoscopelus braueri. Lineage (NCBI taxonomy): Eukaryota > Metazoa > Chordata > Actinopteri > Myctophiformes > Myctophidae > Gymnoscopelus > Gymnoscopelus braueri. Next base: position 4,176,887 of record NC_137603.1, on the reverse strand, counting down.
GAATGTGTGACGCCTACCCTAATGACTTTCTGTGTTTGACAGAATGAATGTGTGACGCCTACCCTAATGACTTTGTGTGTTTGACAGAATGAATGTGTGATGCCTACCCTAATGACTGTGTGTGTTTGACAGAATGAATGTGTGACGCCTACCCTAATGACTTTGTGTGTTTGACAGAATGAATGTGTGACGCCTACCCTAATGACTGTGTGTGTTTGACAGAATGAATGTGTGACGCCTACACTAATGACTGTGTGTTTGACAGAATGAATGTGTGACGCCTACACTAATGACTTTGTGTGTTTGACAGAATGAATGCGTGACGCCTACCCTAATGACTTTGTGTGTTTGACAGAATGAATGTGTGATGCCTACACTAATGACTGTGTGTTTGACAGAATGAATGCGTGACGCCTACCCTAATGACTGTGTGTTTGACAGAATGAATGTGTGACGCCTACACTAATGACTTTGTGTGTTTGACAGAATGAATGTGTGACGCCTACCCTAATGACTTTGTGTGTTTGACAGAATGAATGCGTGACGCCTACCCTAATGACTTTGTGTGTTTGACAGAATGAATGTGTGACGCCTACACTAATGACTGTGTGTTTGACAGAATGAATGTGTGATGCCTACACTAATGACTGTGTGTTTGACAGAATGAATGTGTGACGCCTACCCTAATGACTGTGTGTGTTTGACAGAATGAATGTGTGATGCCTACCCTAATGACTTTGTGTGTTTGACAGAATGAATGTGTGACGCCTACCCTAATGACTTTGTGTGTTTGACAGAATGAATGTGTGACGCCTACCCTAATGACTTTGTGTGTTTGACAGAATGAATGTGTGACGCCTACCCTAATGACTGTGTGTGTTTGACAGAATGAATGTGTGACGCCTACACTAATGACTGTGTGTTTGACAGAATGAATGTGTGACGCCTACACTAATGACTTTGTGTGTTTGACAGAATGAATGTGTGATGCCTACACTAATGACTGTGTGTTTGACAGAATGAATGCGTGACGCCTACCCTAATGACTTTGTGTGTTTGACAGAATGAATGCGTGACGCCTACCCTAATGACTGTGTGTTTGACAGAATGAATGCGTGACGCCTACCCTAATGACTTTGTGTGTTTGACAGAATGAATGTGTGATGCCTACACTAATGACTGTGTGTTTGACAGAATGAATGCGTGACGCCTACCCTAATGACTGTGTGTTTGACAGAATGAATGTGTGACGCCTACACTAATGACTTTGTGTGTTTGACAGAATGAATGTGTGACGCCTACCCTAATGACTTTGTGTGTTTGACAGAATGAATGCGTGACGCCTACCCTAATGACTTTGTGTGTTTGACAGAATGAATGTGTGACGCCTACACTAATGACTGTGTGTTTGACAGAATGAATGTGTGATGCCTACACTAATGACTGTGTGTTTGACAGAATGAATGTGTGATGCCTACACTAATGACTTTGTGTGTTTGACAGAATGAATGTGTGATGCCTACCCTAATGACTTTGTGTGTTTGACAGAATGAATGTGTGACGCCTACCCTAATGACTGTGTGTTTGACAGAATGAATGTGTGATGCCTACCCTAATGACTTTGTGTGTTTGACAGAATGAATGTGTGACGCCTACCCTAATGACTGTGTGTTTGACAGAATGAATGTGTGATGCCTACCCTAATGACTTTGTGTGTTTGACAGAATGAATGTGTGATGCCTACCCTAATGACTTTGTGTGTTTGACAGAATGAATGTGTGATGCCTACACTAATGACTGTGTGTGTGTGTTTGACAGAATGAATGTGTGATGCCTACACTAATGACTGTGTGTTTGACAGGTCTGAGAGGAACAGGCTCCATAGTGAATGTGAAAATCTACAACAGCAGGCTGTGGAGATGCCTGCTGTTAAGGTATGTTTATCTGAAAATACTACACACATCGCAGTTTAAATCATACATGAAAATGCTACACACATCACAGTTTAAATCATACATGAAAATGCTACACACATCACAGTTTAAATCATACATGGGCAACTGGCGGCCCCGGGGGCCACATGCGGCCCCCACCTTCACTTAATGCGGCCCCCACCTTCACTTAATGCGGCCCGCAGGTTAATATCAGAATACTGATATATTATTGATTTCAGCTGTTTACGATTCCAAACATGCAAACATGACCCGCTTTAATGACTTCAGTCTATATTATAGTAGCTTAATGACTAGTATTAACATTATATTGTCTGTTTTATGTCCAATGTATTTGTATTCAAGTTCATAAAGTTTACATAAGTATAACTAAATGCATTTCAAATTAAATGCAAGTGTTACTTTTCAGGATTCCAATTCAAAAATAGCTAAAACAAATTCAGGATTCCAATTCAAAAGTAGCACAAATAGCAGATCTTCGAGCTCAAAACGCGTCGCGCTGCGACGCGTTTTGAGCTTGAAGATCGGCTATTTTTGCTACTTTTGTGTGACATAGAATGGCGAAGTACAGGATTAATTTACGAAAAATGTGGCCCCCTGGAGTGAGTGTGGATATATAGTGGCCCTCTCCATCATCAAAGTTGCATCACCCCTGGTTTAAATGATTAGACAGTGATTTAATGTAGCTGTGTGTGCGTGTGCGTGTGCGTGTGCGTGTGCGTGTGCGTGTGTGTGTGTGTGTCAGGAGACCATGTCAGGTCAGAGTGGTCTGGAAGAGCTGGTGGCTCGGTTCCAAACGGAGCGGGTCCAGCTCCACAGTGACCTGCAGCGCTGCCTCTATGAGATCCAACAGAGAGACCAGCTCTACCAGCAGCTCAACGCCAAGGTACACAACATCATAATATTAATAATACACTTTATTAATGTAGCACCTTTTTAAACAATGTTACAAAAACAGTAAATCATAAACAGCAACACAAACAACACACTGTAACCGTATCAGTGAGAAAACATGCATTAAAGGCATAGTTCACCCCAAAAAAATATTTTTTTCTATCGATTAGTCACCCCATGGAGACTTTGTATATTGTATATGTTTTAGTTTTAGTCTCTTTCCTAAGCCAATAATTTGATGATGCAGCAGACGGCGGAGGAGAAAGGCAGCGTTGTACATAGTAACGTGTCGTTGTGTGGTCATCGCTGTGTAGATGCAGCAGACGGTGGAGGAGAAAGGCAGCGTTGTACATAGTAACGTGTGGTTGTGTGGTCATCACTGTGTAGATGCAGCAGACGGTGGAGGAGAAAGGCAGCGTTGTACATAGTAACGTGTCGTTGTGTGGTCGTCACTGTGTAGATGCAGCAGACGGTGGAGGAGAAAGGCAGCGTTGTACATAGTAACGTGTCGTTGTGTGGTCGTCACTGTGTAGATGCAGCAGACGGTGGAGGAGAAAGGCAGCGTTGTACATAGTAACGTGTGGTTGTGTGGTCGTCACTGTGTAGACTCAGCAGACGGTGGAGGAGAAAGGCAGCGTTGTACATAGTAACGTGTCGTTGTGTGGTCGTCACTGTGTAGATGCAGCAGACGGTGGAGGAGAAAGGCAGCGTTGTACATAGTAACGTGTGGTTGTGTTGTCATCACTGTGTAGACTCAGCAGACGGTGGAGGAGAAAGGCAGCGTTGTACATAGTAACGTGTGGTTGTGTGGTCATCACTGTGTAGATGCAGCAGACGGTGGAGGAGAAAGGCAGCGTTGTACGTAGTAACGTGTGGTTGTGTGGTCATCACTGTGTAGATGCAGCAGACGGCAAAGGAGAAAGGCAGCGTTGTACATAGTAACGTGTGGTTGTGTGGTCATCACTGTGTAGATGCAGCAGACGGCGGAGGAGAAAGGCAGCGTTGTACATAGTAACGTGTCGTTGTGTGGTCGTCACTGTGTAGATGCAGCAGACGGTGGAGGAGAAAGGCAGCGTTGTACATAGTAACGTGTCGTTGTGTGGTCATCACTGTGTAGATGCAGCAGACGGTGGAGGAGAAAGGCAGCGTTGTACATAGTAACGTGTGGTTGTGTGGTCATCACTGTGTAGATGCAGCAGACGGCGGAGGAGAAAGGCAGCGTTGTACATAGTAACGTGTCGTCGTGTGGTCATCACTGTGTAGATGCAGCAGACGGTGGAGGAGAAAGGCAGCGTTGTACATAGTAACGTGTCGTTGTGTGGTCATCACTGTGTAGATGCAGCAGACGGCGGAGGAGAAAGGCAGCGTTGTACATAGTAACGTGTCGTTGTGTTGTCATCACTGTGTAGACTCAGCAGACGGTGGAGGAGAAAGGCAGCGTTGTACATAGTAACGTGTCGTTTTGTGGTCATCACTGTGTAGATGCAGCAGACGGTGGAGGAGAAAGGCAGCGTTGTACATAGTAACGTGTCGTTGTGTGGTCATCACTGTGTAGACTCAGCAGACGGTGGAGGAGAAAGGCAGCGTTGTACATAGTAACGTGTGGTTGTGTGGTCATCACTGTGTAGATGCAGCAGACGGTGGAGGAGAAAGGCAGCGTTGTACATAGTAACGTGTGGTTGTGTGGTCATCACTGTGTAGATGCAGCAGACGGCGGAGGAGAAAGGCAGCGTTGCAGCCCAGCTCAGAGCCGTGTCCCAGACCCTGAGGGACACCCAGACCCGCTGCCACTGGCTGGAGAGCCAGCTGCCAGGACAGGTACTGTACTGTCTGGAACACTGTGTGTGTGTGTGTGTGTGTGTGTGTGTGTGTGTGTGTGTGTGTGTGTGTGTGTGTGTGTGTGTGTGTGCGTGTGTGCGTGTGTGCGTGCGTGTGTGGAGAGAGAGCTGCCAGGACACAGTGTTTATATGTATGTATGTGTCTAGAACAGGGGTCTTCAACAGGGGGTCCTCAGTGTTACTACAGGGGGCCGCCAAATCTTTGTGTGATATGATTATTCTTTTTTACATTAACCACTTGAACCCTAGCAACCCTTTTCTGACAACTTTTGCCAAAAACAAGCTCACAACGCCTCGCAGCGCCAGACGTTGTGACACAGTGTTGTAAGGCGTCTGTAACAGTGTTGCCATATCTGCTTATTATATAAGCCACTTTGGGCTTGTTTATTCTGTAAAAAATAATATTGGTTTACAAGCTTATTTGGGCTTTGCTTCCTAAAGTTGTTGAAACTAGTGGTTCTCAAACATTTTCATGTCAAGAACCCCGAAATTAATATGTATTTGACTCAAAATGTTTCACTTTCTTTCATCGTTTTTTGAAAATATCTGATCTACAAGCTCACAAAGTTTCACATTGCGCCTTTTTGGCAAAGAGGTTTGGTGTAGAGGGAACAGTTTAGTAGTATTGAGGGTTTAGTGGTTAACTGACTGAAAATGCACATTAACATGAATCTAACGCAACAAATCTCTATGATATTAATGAAAAAGTTTAATATGCAACACAATTGTATGCTATATGTAGTGGGGGGGTCCCTGCTTCATCTCTCTCTCAGCTAAGGGGTCCTTGGGCTGAAAAACCTTGAAGACCCCTGGTATGTGAACGGTGTGCTGAGGTGTGTTGCAATGCTGTGTTCCACCAGCAGGGGGCAGTGAGTGCTGAGGTGGCACCAGGAGCTCCCCAGGAGAAGAGCAGCCATCCCATCACCATGGAAACCACTGATGCCTCCCAGCTCCGAGACCGGTGAGGAGACTGTGTGTGTGTGTGTGTGTGTGTGTGTGTGTGTGTGTGTGTGTGTGTGTTAAATGAATGAGTGACACACGCATACATAAAGAAACCCTGAGGCGATGCAGAGCTGTTTAATGATCCTGAAGGGATCATTACTGCTTATTACACGGCTACTTAACTCATTCCCTGCCTAGAACGACTAAAACGACTTTTGTCCTTTAAGCCTCCACTGCCAAGAACGACTAAAACGACTTTTATATATATATATTATTTTTTTTTTCTTATTTATTTATTTAATTTTTAACCTAAAGACCAAGGAGATATGATTTGTTGAAGATCTAGACTCCAATCCACTTCCTTGTTAACTTAAAACTTAAACATTTTGTATCTTGGCTCCTGAGTACTTTTTTTTTCTATGAAAAATCTCTGGCAGTTTGTCAAACGCAAAAATAAAAATGTTCTGGCAGTGAATGAGTTAATTAATAAAATAATAAATTGACCCAAAAGTAACAACAAAATGAAGTATTTCCTTGCTTACAGTAATGAAAGTATTCCATGAGTGAACTGACCGTCTGTCCAGCTCAACACGGTCGCCTCGGAAAACAAGGAGGTGTAGTGGATCAAATAGAATACATTTTCGTGTGTGTGTGTGTGTGTGTGTGTGTGTGTGTGTGTGCGTGTGCGTGTGTGCGCAGGTTGTTGGAGGTAGAACAGACCCTGTCAGAGGAGCGGTCCAGGAGGGAGGCGGCAGAGGAGGCTCTGGGCCTGCTGGAGGACCACACCACCAGGTCAGAGGTCACACACACACACACACACCATTATTATGCAAGGGAAGGGTGGCAGTGGCTCAGGGGTAGAGTGGCCGGTAGAGCGGCCATATGGGAACCGCGAGGCTCCCAGTTCGATCCCGGGCTCCCCCAGAGTTAAGGTCATTACACACCGGCGATTATGCGAATATACGCAAGATTTGGACTCGTTCCGAATAATTAAAAGACGCTTTTTCGCTTCGCTTTTTCGCTACATGGAAGCTTGCATTGACTTTATAAGGTTTTTTTTAAAACGTATTATTCGCATGAAAAATTCGCCCCCGGTGTGTAAGGGCCTTTAGTGTTGAAGTGTCCCTGGGCATGACACTGAACCCCTAATTGCCTCCAATGAGTCGGGTGGCGCTAGCTTGCCACCATTGGTGTGTGAAAAGTGAGGACGCTGGCGTCGACTGTTCGCCGCTACACCTCCCAATGAATGTTTATATGTTACAGTGCTGGCTCTAGACAGAGGGATAATGAATGTTTATATGTTACAGTACTGGCTCCAGACAGAGGGATAATGAATGTTTATATGTTACAGTACTGGCTCCAGACAGAGGGATAATGAATGTTTATATGTTACAGTACTGGCTCCAGTCAGAGGGATAATGAATGTTTATATGTTACAGTACTGGCTCCAGACAGAGGGATAATGAATGTTTATATGTTACAGTACTGGCTCCAGACAGAGGGATAATGAATGTTTATATGTTACAGTACTGGCTCCAGTCAGAGGGATAATGAATGTTTATATGTTCCAGACAGAGGGATAATGAATGTTTATATGTTACAGTCAGAGGGATAATGAATGTTTATATGTTACAGTCAGAGGGATAATGAATGTTTATATGTTCCAGTCAGAGGGATAATGAGTGTTTATATGTTCCAGTCAGAGGGATAATGAATGTTTATATGTTCCAGTAAGAGGGATAATGAATGTTTATATGTTCCAGTCAGAGGGATAATGAATGTTTATATGTTCCAGTAAGAGGGATAATGAATGTTTATATGTTCCAGTCAGAGGGATAATGAGTGTTTATATGTTCCAGTCAGAGGGATAATGAGTGTTTATATGTTCCAGTCAGAGGGATAATGAATGTTTATATGTTCCAGTCAGAGGGATAATGAATGTTTATATGTTCCAGTCAGAGGGATAATGAGTGTTTATATGTTCCAGTCAGAGGGATAATGAGTGTTTATATGTTCCAGTCAGAGGGATAATGAATGTTTATATGTTCCAGTCAGAGGGATAATGAGTGTTTATATGTTCCAGTCAGAGGGATAATGAGTGTTTATATGTTCCAGTCAGAGGGATAATGAATGTTTATATGTTCCAGTCAGAGGGATAATGAATGTTTATATGTTCCAGTCAGAGGGATAATGAATGTTTATATGTTCCAGTCAGAGGGATAATGAATGTTTATATGTTCCAGTCAGAGGGATAATGAGTGTTTATATGTTACAGTCAGAGGGATAATGAATGTTTATATGTTCCAGTCAGAGGGATAATGAATGTTTATATGTTCCAGTCAGAGGGATAATGAATGTTTATATGTTCCAGTCAGAGGGATAATGAATGTTTATATGTTCCAGTCAGAGGGATAATGAGTGTTTATATGTTACAGTCAGAGGGATAATGAATGTTTATATGTTCCAGTCAGAGGGATAATGAATGTTTATATGTTCCAGTCAGAGGGATAATGAATGTTTATATGTTCCAGTCAGAGGGATAATGAATGTTTATATGTTCCAGTCAGAGGGATAATGAATGTTTATATGTTCCAGTCAGAGGGATAATGAATGTTTATATGTTCCAGTCAGAGGGATAATGAATGTTTATATGTTCCAGTCAGAGGGATAATGAATGTTTATATGTTACAGTCAGAGGGATAATGAATGTTTATATGTTATTATAGTGCTGGCTCCAGTCCTTCCAGAGGCAGTCAACAGGACTACAGCATCCAGATGGAAACAGAGGATGAGTGGGAGGCTCTCATCCTCAACCCCAACCAGCCCTTGGTCACACGCAAGGTTGTGCTGCTACCGACATACTTTCATTTATTCACCTAAACATTGGAGACTTAGATTTAATCCAGGGGGTTAATGAGGGAACACTTGTACCCCTCCCACCTCGGGCTACACTGAAGATTATGACGAATTATGATGATGATAGAAAACATTTAATGACACGTTGTGCTCACTGAAAGATGACACTCATCAGTGTCTTCAGTGTACAAAGCACCTCTTCCATGTACAGTACATTAACTACTGTGTTATATTGTGTGTGTATATCCATCGATGGATAGATAGATGCATAGATGGATGGATGGATGGATGGATGGATAGATGGATAGATGGATGGATAGATACATTGTCTTAGCACACTTAAAGAAACAAACCTTTTTTTCTATCCATTACTCACCCCATGGAGACTTGAATTCATGTATTTTTTTGTTTTTGTCTCATTCCTAAGTCAATAATTTGATGACCAGCGGACCGGTATGCAATGGTTCAGGTAGGAGACACAAAGGAGATTCTTTGTGTCTCCAACCGGAACCGCTGCCGGTCATCAAATTATTGTCTTAGGAATGAGACAAAAACTAAAAAATATCCATGAATTCAAGTCTCCGTGGGGTGACTAATCCATAGGAAAAAAGTCATTTTGGGGGTGAACTATCCCTTTAATTCTTCATGTATTTTGTGAGTCACTTTGGATAAGAGCATCATCTATTTTTATTTAATTAGTTCTAATCGTGTGTGTGTGTGTGTGTGTGTGTGTGTGTGTGTGTGTGTGTGTGTGTGTGTGTGTGTGTGTGTGTGTGTGTGTGTGTGTGTGTGTGTGTGTGTGTGTGTGTGTGTGTGTGTGTGTGTGTGTGTGTGTGTGTGTGTGTGTGTGTGCGTGTCTGTGTGCGTCTCCTCCCAGGTGAAAGGTGGCCTCCTGGCGTGTCGCCGTTGGATACGGGGGAGGAGCATGTACTGCTCCAAGCAGCTGACCACTCGTGCGCGCTCCCGCTACTTCTTCCTGGCCTACCTGCTGACGCTGCATGTGCTGGTGCTCATGTGCCTCACCGGCGCCCTCTAGCCTGGCCTTGCTTGGCCAAACCGCTTCACAGCGTTGTGTGTGTGTGAACTTCCAAAAAACAGTGAAGGTTAAAACCTTCCCTGTCTGGCTGACAGCAGTCATGTTGACCAAAATGTCTTAAACTCCTTCCACTGTTTTGGGTAAAACGTAGAAAAGCCTCTGATTCAGGGATGGGACGATATGAACACGACATGTCACGATTATTGTGGCAAAAAAATATTAACGATAAACGATATTATCGTGATAAACAAAATATGCTTAAAACTTAAAATACCACTTTAATGCCGTTAACCACTTCCCCAGCATCCCTATTCTGGGGGGGAACGTTTGCCGGTGTGAGCTTGTAGATCTGCTATTTTTGGCGACTCGATTTGTGTAGAGTGAAATAAGAGCGTAAAAAATGTGCTCTTTACAGGTCGGTTTTATCATGTATAGAGGGTTTAAGTGGTACTGAATTTGCAGCTCAACAAAAGCTAATGCATCCTAGTGTATGAAGGAGGATAAATTCACCATAAATTAAAATCTCTGCGATACTATATTATGGTGAGCGTTTTTCTTATCATGATAACCAATAATAACGATTATCGTCCCATCCCTATTCAGTCAGCTAACGGGGTCCGGCGTTAAGGTTAACATTGGCGGCCATTTTGTTGTGCCACAGATAGAAAACCCTTTTTTTCCCCATAGAAATTTCCGAAAATATTTGTATCAGTTATGTTAAGCCTGGAACCAAGCCATCCAGACTGAATCATGACCATACAACATTTGATTCTGTTTAAAACAAAAGGGTATTTATTAACTATAGTATATAATATCATTAAATATTCAAATATTTGTTGACACAAACTCAAATGTTTTCTGGTCATGATTCACCAGGAGCCTGGATGGCTTGGTTCCAGGCTTAAAATAGTTCACATAAATATTTTCGGAAATCTCTATGGGAAAAAAATAATGGGTTTTCTATAGGTGGAACCACAAAATGGCCGCCTCAGCTATAGCCTATATACTTCTCAATTGCGCTGCCTGTTGATGGTGTTGTAAAACATTACAGATCAAACCATGGAGGCTCGCACTCAGAAACTCAGTATAGTGTTTTTCCAGAGCCTTCTATTGGAGAGTTGCGTCAATGACGGGGCAGAAATTCGAAATAGTGACAAACGCTCATAGACTCCAGTGCCCATAAACTTCCGGGTCAGGGCTGTGTCACTATGCGGCTTCTCCCGAGCCGCCATTGGACTGGCCTGATGAAGTGAACGGAGGTGACGCAACTCTCCTTATATGGCTCTGGTGTTTTTGGATAACACACATTAAGGACGCGGGCAGTCCTTAATGTCGGACCCTGAGCTCTAACTGGGCTGTCCCACCCAGATACCAGATTCTATACCCTACATCAGTGGTCCAATCTTTCAAGGACCCCCCCATAACTCTGAGAGTGTACCATTTGGTTCCATTTGTACACTCTCAGAGTTACAGACCGGTAACGGTCCGTTTGGACCCCCTGCTTCATTTTAGAAATAGTTCATCTTTTACTGAAGAGGGACAACACCTGTCACAGGTTGATGATGACATTCGTCCATGTGTGGTCCAGCCCTATGGAATGTATGGAATGCATGTGCTAATAAAATATTTGTTTAATATTGTTTTGATGTTCATAATAACCTTAGGAAGTATTAAGTTTTTTTTTTTATCAGGACATGCTAATAACATTCCATAAGGCTGGACCACATATAGACAAATTACTTGTGCCGGGCGTTGTCCCCCTTGAGGAAAAGATTAACATAACGCTAACATAACTAAAATATTTAAGGTGTTTTTAATTTTTAATTTGAGTTATAGACAGCAATTATAATGTATTAAGGCATATTTGGCTTAGTAGCCAGGCATCCTTTTTAACGTTTAGAAAGCTCTCTGTTCTACCTTCCTGAGCTGTGGTCATTGCATCACTTGTTGACTTGTTGCTTTTGCCCCCAGAACTTCCTGTCTTCATAAAAGACCAGCTCTTGTGAAGGCGATGTCGGGACTGACTGCCTTCCTCGGTTCCATCGTATACCTTGTGCTCATAATCCCGATGCTGAGTTGAATCTATGCACTGAAACCATGTATAGCCATGTATGTGTATTCATCTCATGTCGTTTCCATGCACTACACGTAATGCCCTGGCCCACTTCCAGTCAAACCCTATATACTATGTTGACTGGGGGTCCCCCAGGGCTCTGTTCTCGGAGGCCCCCCTTGTTTTCTCCCTCTGTACCAAAATCTGTTGGAGCGGAAATGTCGGCTTATTTTCGCGGAACAGATGGGCTGTTTCCATCAAATGTTCGCCTATCATTATGACATGGCCAGAATAGGGATGCTCTAGGGTTCTGTGGTTATAGTAAACTGATTAAAAATATATAAGTAAAAAAAGATTTATCTTCAACTGGAAAAAAATGAAAATGTAAAAGTATTCGGTTTGGAATCCGCCTGTTCTGTCAGCTGGACTAAGTATAATTTAGCCTGAAGTGAGTGTCATTCATCTTAACGCAGTGGTTCTCAACCTGTGCGTCCATGATTTTGGGGGGACCTTTTTTAATACCTACAAAAACTGCATCAAAAGTAATCAAACTGTACTATAAAAACTGGTCAAACATCAGCCAAATTGTCAAATAATATATGAAAGAGGCAAAACTTCTGAAAATAGCTGATCTACAAGCTTGAGGGCTTGTAGATCGGCCATTTTCACAATTATCTGTGGAACCAAGTCAAACTAAATGTAATGCTCCTACAATTCCAAGTACAAAAACGAATTTCACCCACTTTTTTACCTTGTAAACCTCTGATGTGACAATAACACTGATTCTGATTCTATTCTGGGGGGGTCCCCAGTTCAAATATGATTATTTTTCAGGAGTCTCCATTTCAAATAAGAGATTTTTTGGGGGGTCCCCAGTTCAAATATGATTATTTTGGGGGGTCCCCAGTTCAAATATGATTATTTTGTGGGCTCACGGCCTGAAAAGGTTGAGAACCACTGCCTTAACAGACGTTGGGACTCAATGGTAATGTCACCATTGGAAAAATAGACTGCACAGGACATGATGTCTTTATTTATGTATTTATGCATTTATCATATCCCCTCTTGCTCTGATGGTCAGTTGCTGTACATTTCCATTTGATTGTGTGTGAATCCCATAGTTATGGTGGATCAGAGACAGGGTAAATAAATATAGCAAACAGCGTCGATGGTAAAACAGTAAAAAAAAAATGACTTCAGTTGCTGTAATATTGATTTATTCTCCGTTATTTAGTCACATTTATTTACGTAGGGAGACATACTGAGCTGGGAATGTCCCTATGTTAGGGTCAGTGATTTGAGTTGATTTTTTTCTTATGATTTTTCTTTTTCTTTTTTGAGTCACGTAGATTCATAATATAAATTCACACTAAGTTTGTGTTTGTTGTGTCGAGGTGAGAATGAATGTTTCACAGCGGTTTTGTTTTGGTTTGTTCGTCAATCCAAGGTTTGTGGAGAACTTGTCTATACTGTGTAGGGTTGCGGTACCTCTGTTCTAATGCTCTGTATATAAGTGTGATCCGAGGACAAAATGAACTGAATCTATTTATAAGAAAAGATAACTACTGAAAGATGTTAAGATGTCATATTTTCTATACTGGCTTCTATTTTTTAAGAGAGATGAAAAATAGCGCTGCAGTACTATTAGCCTTTCGATGACACGAGGCTTAATTGTGTGCAATACTGTGGGGGAGGGGAATCCATGTTCTTGTGTTTTTCAGATGAGCTGGTGCCATCTTGAGGAAAGAATTTTAATAAAGCTATCAAGAACTTGTCTAATTGTTGTTTATGTAATAGATTATAATGTGTTATTTTACATTTATTTTACCCTTGTTACCGTTTGACTGGATTGTCCAAAATGAGGAGTATCATAATATTTGCAAACCTGCATTGATTGATGTATGCGTGTTTGGAGGACTACTTTAAGTCGTGGCTCAATAATACAATCTAACTTGACTTAAAAGTATTCAACAAAGTATAGTCCATACCCTGATAAATGTATTTGATATGGAGACAGTGGCGTAAAGCAACTAAGTTCATTTACTCAAGTAACAACATTTTTAGAGATTTTTTACTAATATTAGTATATAATATAGTATTTCCAAATTGTAATACTTTTACTTCTACTCCACTACATGTCAGGGGCAAATAGTGTACTTTTACTCGAATTATTACACTTTCAACACAATTATACACTTTTACTGGAAAGGGTTTACAACAAAACTTTTTTTGTGAGTTTGATACTTTTATCAGGCTTGCTGTACTAGCATTGGACAATGATGGGTACAATTTCACCCATTAAACCGCTAAAAGTAGGCCTACAGAAATTGATTTGATGACTGAATGTAAGACCCATCTTTAATAATAACCATTCATTACTTAAAAGTGAATATCTCTGTATGATTGAATGCACTGACCACAACCCCCAAGCGGGGGGTCTGGGGGTCCTCCACCATAATAAAAAAAAAAACGTTTCTAATATTAATGGACTTGTCCTTAATGATTTATTACTTGTCAGGACAAGTGGCACAAGCCTTACAGTAATGTCGACCCCTGTTGTAATCATTACATCATTGTAGAGTATGATGTAGACTAGAGCAAAATGGCCACTATGTGAAGGTATTTATGTTGACCTGAACAGCTGGAGATCAGATCTGAACTGAAGTTCTGTTTTCGTTCAAACGCCTTGTTATCAGATGACACTTAGGTCAGAGGGTTTGGCTTATTACTCTCATCATTGTTGTCTGTTCTTGTTTGCAGGGGCCCCCCACCTCACGTCTAAAATACACTTTTTGGCGGTAGCGCGGCCCAATTATTAGTTACGTTAATGTTTGGGCTGGGATGCTTCCCAGCAGGGGCCTCAGTGCAGCTGCAGAGTTCATGTGCAGTACAGCCTTCATCGTTCTTTTGCTTATAGAACCTGCACACATGTCTGTCTTGTGTCTGTGTCTTACTCTGTGTGTGTGTGTGTGTGTGTGTGTGTGTGTGTGAGAGAGAGAGAGAGAGAGAGACAGTCAGTCAGTCAGTCAGTCAGATTATAACAATAGATCTGCATATGAAGACTGTGAAGACAGATTGTGCAATATAAACACAATATCAAAGACTATTATTGATATTGCCTCCTCTTAATTAGGCATACAAGTTATAAGGAAATGTACAAATTGAATAGTCCTCTTTGTAAGCAATATGCCCCAAAGTTTAAGAACTACAATAAAGCAACACAAATACTATTTATAAATTACACAAGGGCATGCGTTCACACACTTACTATGACCGTGGACTATCAAGGGCAAGACCACCAGATTTATGAACAGTGTCGAATAATTCTGAGATGTGAACATTTAAATGAACTCAAATATGCACAACATTATCCTCTCTCCATAAGCAGTCTTGAGGGCAAGGTATTTATGTTAAAGGTATTTACTGCTTGTGTTGACCTGAACACCTGGCCTGGCTCTGTGGAGATCAGATCTGATCTGAACTGAAGATCTGTTTTCTTTCAAACCAGATGACACTTAGGTCAGAGGGTGTGGCTTATTACTCTCATCATTCTTGTCTGTTCTTGTTTGTTGGAGCCCCCCCCCCCCCACCTCACGTCCACAATACACTTTTTGCAGGGCTCTCTCTCTGTGTCTCTACCCCCCACCCGCCTCTCTCTCTCTCTGTCTCTACCTCCCTCTCTCTCTCTCTCTCTCTCTCTCTCTGTCTCTACCCCCTCTCTCTCCTCTCTCTCTCTCTCTCTCTCTCTGTCTCTACCTCCCTCTCTCTCTCTCTCTCTCTCTGTCTCTACCCCTCTCTCTCTCTCTCTCTCTCTCTCTCTCTCTCTCTCTCTCTGTCTCTACCTCCCTCTCT
>NC_137603.1:4070500-4161264 GCF_963280865.1 Gymnoscopelus braueri | reverse complement strand
CTTATTTAACCCATTCAATCCGGGAAGGCATCTACAAATGTCCTCAAAATCCTAACAGGTTTCTGAAAAGTGTTGCTATAATATCATATAACATATAATATCATATAACATATAATATCATATAACATATAATATCATATAACATATAATATATCATATAACATAATATCATATAACATATAATATCATATAACATATAATATCATATAACATATAATATCATATAACATATAATATATCATATAACATATAATATCATATAACATATAATATATCATATAACATATAATATATCATATAACATATAATATATCATATAACATATAATATATCATATAACATATAATATCATATAACATATAATATATCATATAACATAATATCATATAACATATAATATATCATATAACATATCATATATCATATAACATATAATATCATATAACATATAATATATCATATAACATAATATCATATAACATATAATATATCATATAACATATAATATCATATAACATATAATATCATATAACATATAATATCATATAACATATGATATCAGTTGTTCTCAAACTTTTTCATGTGAAGGACCCACAAAATGATATGTATTTAGCCGCCGACCCCCATCTCAAAGTATTTAGTTCCAGGGACCCCCATCTCAAAGTATTTAGTTCCAGGGACCCCCATCTCAAAGTATTTAGTTCCAGGGACCCCCATCTCAAAGTATTTAGTTCCAGGGACCCCCATCTCAAAGTATTTAGTTCCAGGGACCCCCATCTCAAAGTATTTAGTTCCAGGGACCCCCATCTCAAAGTATTTAGTTCCAGGGACCCCCATCTCAAAGGATTTAGTTCCAGGGACCCCCAGAAGCAAAGATTTGAGTTACAAATGTTCGCTTTAAAAAATACATATTCAAAGATTTGCACACATTTTCAAGATTTTTCAAAACATTTCAGATCTACAAGCTCATAGCGCGGCACTTGGCTTGTATATCTGCTATTTTTGAATAGCCAAAGACATCTAAAATGACACAGATGCGTTCCGGTATTGAATGGGTTAATGAATACTCTCTACTGGCTGCTTGTTGAGACGATGGCTTCCTAGCGCGGCAGTTTAAGTCAATATTCCATCAGAATCTTTCACTTGGTGATACAAGCACCAAAATTGGCACAAATGATGTCCAGGATGTACTATCTAAGAAAAGTACGTAATCCAGCTGACAATCCAAGATGGCCGCCAGTTTTCAAGATGGCCGCCTCATCAAATGCAAAAAAATGTTTTTTGAAGTAGAACAGAAATGTATTAATGATCCAAACATCAAAATGAATGTATTCTGACTGGAAGAACTCAATACTGTCAATTGTATTCCAATATGGCCGCCAGTTTTCAAAATGGCTGCTATTACGTGACTCAAAATGAGCATTTTCTGTCTGATCACAGATATTGCATTAAGTTGAAGGGAAACATCCATGATACTTCATTGAAATGTTGTGGTCAAGCTCTATTGAATTTTTATAAGAGTGATGTCGAACAAAGTTGACTTCTTTCGCCAAGAGGCAGCTGCAGCTTCCAGTGACATGAAGAAGCAGGTACTCAAAGACGACTGTCGTCTGTTCTCGCAGCTCTTTATATCCTGCCAATCACGAGAGTGTGACCTGCTTGAGTTCTTCAAGCATGAGAATCAGTCTTTCCCTGCAGCACTGAGTGACACAGGGAAACTCCACTCCGGTCAGAAGTCCCAGCTTGCAAAAATTCTGGAAGCTACCATTTCTCCTCCTGACAAACAACCAGAATGTGATGCTATTATCGTTGATGGTTCCGCTCTTGTGAATTCATTGTCTCCAAAGACATCAAAGACCTTTGAGGAATATGCTATCCAAGATGTAGTTCCAAAGATCCAGACATACTCATCAAAGTATGAGCAAACAGACATAGTTTTTGATGTCTACTAGACTTCGAGCCTGAAGGCTGAAACAAGGTCAAACAGAGGTAAGGGAGTTCGACGTAGAGTGACAGACAAAACCAAACTACCGACCAACTGGAAAAGCTTCCTGCGAGACAGCGACAACAAGACTGAGCTCTTCGCGTTCCTAGCTGACAAGATAGTGACCCTGTGTCCCGACAATGTCATAGTTGTGACCAAAGGAGAGCAGGCTCTTTCAAACAAACTCATCAGCCTTGAAGGCTTAAGCCCTTGCCCTTGCAACCACGAAGAAGCTGACTCCAGGATCTTCACACATGCTCTCCAAGGCATGCAACACTGATATTCTTGTTGTTGCAGTCAGTGTTTTTGCGAGTCTTCAAGATGCAGGCTTAGACAAGATGTGGGTAGAATTCGGCCAGGGTCAGTCCATTAGGTGGTTGCCAATTCATGAAATGGTAGTGAATGTTGGCCCAGAGAAATCCAGTGGCATGCTGTTCTTCCACGCCTTCACTGGCTGTGATGTTGTGTCAGCTTTTCGTGGTTAAGGCAAAAAAACAGCATGGCAAGCATGGGAGGTTTACCCTGAAGTGAGCCCTGTCTTCAAAAAGCTCAGTCAATACCCACCTATCATAGAAGATGCAGATGTCAACATCCTTGAGAAGTTTGTCATCACCATGTATGACAAGCACAGCACTACAGACAAGGTTGATGAGGCAAGACTGGACTTGTTTGCTTGGAAGCAAAGGTCTTATGATGCCATCCCACCGACAAGCGCATCCCTTGTTCAGCATGTGAAACGTTCTGCCTTCCAAGCTGCCTGCATATGGGGCCAGGCAACAGTGAGCAAAATGCAAACTGAAAGCCCTGCCAACTGGGGCTGGCAAAAAGATGGAGAGGTCTGGCAAGTTCTCTGGACAACCCTTCCACCTATTGTTCAGACTTGTGAGCAGTTGACAAAGTGCGGCTGCAAGACTGAATGCAGAGGACGATGCAAATGCAATCGCTTCATGCTCAAGTGTACACAGTTGTGTGCCTGCAATTGTGATGACTAAAAGAACAACACAATCAAAGCTGTACATCAACAGCAAGTTAGTAAACAAAAAAAAAAGAAACAAAAAAAGCCTTTGGATGTTCTATTTTCCTATTTATAAATAAAAATAAAGTTGTCCTCCGTAGAGGGGGGGTGGTGGCGGGTCCCAAAAGAAAAAAAAAACACAAGTCAATCAGTTTGTTTATATTGTTTGTAAAACATAGAAGTTAACATTACCCTATATATCGGAAAAGTGTAATCATATTTCTAATGCACTAGTCAACCCCAGACAAGCCATACTACATCTTCCAGCACTGTTGAATTGCAATATGCACAGTTTACTGTCCTACCACATGTCTCTACATTGGGTGGTCACGTACCAAGACATCACTTCGGAAACATCACAGAGAGAGTGTTTCTTCGTTTAATTCCTATTGTATCATCATAATATTCAATAATTAAAATTTTGTAAATGCAGAATTGGTTTCACATACTCAAAAACATATATTTTGATGTATAGACCATCAAAATAGGATTATTCAATCAAAATATAGTTCAAACACCGTTTAAAACCACTTCGAATGGCGGCCATCTTGAAAAATGGCGGCCATTTTGTTTTTTCAAGTGGATTACGTACTTTTCTGAGAGAGTAGGTTCTGAAGCACTTGTGTGCAAAATTTGGTGCTTGTATCACCAAGTGAAAGATCGTTTCAGCAATCTGCTCCACTACTAGTGTGTGCGTTTCGTTTACACACGGGTCTAGAGCGAGGCTGGCTTTTTGTCTCGCGACAGTACAACTCTTTTTATGAATGAAATGAATGAGTTCTCACGCTGGTGTATTTGGTCATACACACAGCGGACCGTTTGCACTGTTTTGCACCGACAACCTTTCCCAGGGCATTCCCTCACATGTTAACAGGGTATGTGTTGATTTTAAGGATAAACTTTGTAAAGTACATTGACTGCATTTTACTGGTACTTGTGTACTGGGTGGATTATTGTAAATGTTTGGTTGATGCCGAAGTAGTAGTCAAATGTGATTCTGATTGCAACCAGACATCAGCAAAACATCTCTAGCACCAGGGTAGAGCGTGAGACTAATTCAATGTTTTGTTTTTATTAGTCTGGTTGCCCTAACACAAGACTACTCTCCCTACTTTATTATTCTACATAAACTTTATTTTGGCACGCTACTCCTCCCAGTTTTTTCCCCCAATTTCGTGCCATATGTCAAAATGACCGTCTTCACCAGGAATCTTGTGCTATCATTTTGCTAAGATTGGTTACATAGTTTAATTGATATTGAATTATTTGTGCATAAATGTCCCCATCCACTTAAATGGGAAAATAAACTCTAATTCAAGTATTGTTTTTCTCAGAAACCGTAAGGGCTAGAGCTACAAGACTTGGAGGGGAGGTTCATAATTTAGTGCAAAATTATTTTAAAAATAATTATACCAGTCGGCCTCATGGTGGCGCTATAACAGCCCACTTTACGTTTTGGCCTTTAACTCTTGAACCGTAGGTCATAGAATAAAAATCTTTTTTCCCCTAGATTCCTTGGGTCATGACACAGCTCCCCATATGGCCACACCCATTTGTGTCAGGATAGATTTTCCGCCATTTCGAACAAAAATCGGTACACAGGATCTCTGAACCCATGCAATAAACATATCCAAGCGGAATTTTGATAGTCCATACCGTTCGTCCGTAAATTGCTTCCAAAGTTAGCGGGAGGGGCCTGTTTTACAAAAAAGGTTAAAAATCACAAACGAAACGTCCGGTCAATCCCAAATTTCAATCACATGTCAAGGGTGGTTTACTCAACAAATCCCCAAAAGCATTTCCACTTTGATCCATAGGGGGGGCCACAAATGCGCAAAATGTAACCGTTTGATGCAAAATTCAATATTTTGGGCGGGATCAATCCTCTCAAAATGAAACGCAACTGATCTCAGGAGTTACGTGACAATGTAATTGGCGCAGCCTCCGATGGTATTCCTCCCAGCGTATTCCTCGAGTCGGCGCAACCACACATTGCAATTTTCCCAGAATTGCGAAAATTCTAGTTACAGATTGTGCCTGTTGTACTGTTGACCGCTGTTCTTTTAAGCTTTTTTGTTTTTATACTTTATGTTGCTTTACTGCAGATTGGCACTTAAAGGAGAGATCCGGATATTTTAAGTGTTATCTTTGATGTGTCGCTTATCACTCACCATCATAGAAAGGGACGTTGAGTTATTTCAGAGAGTCCCGTGTCGTAATTTTTTCGACCCCCTCCGTTGGCATAATGGGAGCCCGTGTCTGAGTGAAATTCGTCTATTATAACCGATGCAAAGTAATTTTTTTCTCTACTACTGCTCATTGTAGAGTCTCATGATACTCAAACATGCACTGAAAGTCCATGAGAAGCTCTCTACCTGGCAACACCGAGTTGCCAGGTTCTGGGAGAGAAACAAGCAACCAGCGTTAGCTCGTTCGGCATTAGCGTTAGCTTCTCATGGACTTTCAGTGCATGTTTGAGTACACGGGACTCTCTGAAATAACTCAACGTCCCTTTCTATGATGGTGAGTGATAAGCGACACATCAAAGATAACACTTAAAATGTCCGGATCTCTCCTTTAATTGATTGCTTTCTCTTTTTGTGGTGTTCATGGCTTTTGGCCTTTTGAGTGTACATTTTGCAGTGATCTTAAATGCTAAATTACACTTGGCTCTGAGCTTTTATATCTTGCTGATTTGCAGTGTTTAACGTGTGTGTGTGTGTGTGTGTGTGTGTGTGTGTGTGTGTGTGTGTGTGTGTAGACTTCAATGGGTACCTTCAGTGCAACTATTTGGCCAAGTTATTTTAAGTCTCTTTAGTAGTCCTCTGCACTTTATTATTGGTTGACATGTGGCAGTAGTTTTAATCATTAAATATACCAATACATTGTACTTTCTCAACTATGTGAATAAATCTATTTTTACATTCCAAACCGACCGTTATTTGTTCACTTAAACTGAACGCTTACCTTTGGGGAAGTTAACTGGATATAATGTGTACCTCGGGTCTCCCACCCTGTAATTGGGAGTGGCGTAGTCACACTGTGTATAAAGGGAGTACTTGGTGACTCCATCTGGTTACAGAGTGTTTAAGTAACACGTGTCTCCATGTCTCTCCAGCTCTTTATTTGTTCAGTAACATGTGTCTCCATGTCTCTCCAGCTCTTTACTAGTTACAGAGTGTTTGTTCAGTAACATGTCTCCAGCTCTTTACTAGTTACAGAGTGTTTGTTCAGTAACATGTAGGCCTGACCTCGACTAAGTCGACTAGTCGACTGGTTAGTCGCGGGGGGTCCGAGTCGACTGCATGTCTCCTAGTCGAATCTAGTCGAGCCCTTTTTTTTTTTTTTAGGGCCAAAAATATTTTAAATTGTTTTTTGGCCAAGTCTACACCTGCAACCACACGTAACTTCCACTTTATTCCTCGTCTTTATATTGGTATTGTTTGTGTTAGAGCGCCTCAGTGCGGCTGCAGAGTTCATGTGCAACCTCTTCCAGAGAGAGATAGAGACACTAGAAACTCTGCTGGAGACACAAAACAAACTGTGTAGACTTGGCCCTTTGAAATAAAATGTATTTTGGCCCAAAAAAAATAAAAAATAGTCGACTGCCAGTCGACTATTGGCAATTAGTCGCCAATTAGATTCGACTAAACAAATCCTTAGTCTGGGACAGGCCTAGTAACATGTGTCTCCAGCTCTTTACTAGTTACAGAGTGTTTGTTCAGTAACATGTCTCCAGCTCTTTACTAGTTACAGAGTGTTTGTTCAGTAACATGTCTCTCCATCTCTTTACTAGTTACAGAGTGTTTGTTCAGTAACATGTCTCTCCAGCTCTTTACTAGTTACAGAGTGTTTGTTCAGTAACATGTCTCTCCAGCTCTTTACTAAACAGAAAATGCATTTGTTGGTCAGGACACCAATTTGATCCAATCAGGATATATAACTCTGTCAGGATACAGATTAAACAAGTGAAATTGGAAGTGATGATGACACAAATAAATGAGCAGACACACAATTGGAACTAGAACACTATAAAAAATTAAGTTGATAAATGGGCACTCTCTCCTGATTGGCTGAAAATGTGTCACCTACAGGTATCAACTTCATATTTGGCGTCTAAATAAGGAGCCTTTGGACGTGTAGCTGCCCCCCCAGACCCCCGGGACCAGGGCGAAGCTGACCCCGAAAAATCTAACACCTCCTAGTGACAGACCAAAGGCGCCGGAGAAGGTAATTTGAACTTTTCTATAAATTGCTCTATCAAGGAGAACGAAGGGGCCCTGGGGGGGACGAAGAGGTTCATCGCTGGGCTTTTTGGAGGGGTGATACCGTCACGTTTAAGGTTTAAAAAACAACCTAGGTGGGGAGATGAGTTTATCAGTATGAAAAAAAAGGATATCTCGTAACCAGGGGTCTGTGATGTAAAGGCACGTGGAAAATAACTTCTTTTTTTTGTGCTTTTCGGCTTTTTTTCATATTAACACAGTTCGAATGTTGAAGAAGGTTTGTGTTACAAAAGATAGTCGTTTTAGAATCATTAAGTGGTTTAAATTACATTACAAAAACAGCTGTGTTTCTGTCAGTCTTGTGTGGGCGGAGCGTGGTTTTAACTTGCAGGGACAACATTTGCATGAGTGTTTTTGGTTGGTCGTTGGCTCCATTGTTATCCAGTTGCAAGCCTAATCCCCGCCCATCAGTATCCCTCCTCTCTGTGGTGGTGTGAAGTAACTAGTACATTTACTCAAGTACTGTACTTAAGTACAATTTTGAGGTATTTTTTACTTTACTGGAGTAATATCCACTGGGTGAATATTCAACCTGAGGCTGAAACTAACTTAACCACGGTGGGAAGCGGCCAGTATTGCGTTTTCGGGACAGAATCTAGTTGTATAAACATTGTAGCGAACACAGCAGCTAGGTGAGGGCGGCCCCAGCTAAACGGGCCGCTCGACGTTCGTTTGTATGGAAGTATTTCACTGAAGATGTGGACAAAACAACGGTGGAGTATTTGTGTAGCCTAGCCGTCTTGGCTGAACTGCAACCTGGTGTTTGCACTTTCTTCATTTACAACCGGTACATCTACATAAACGTTCAGATTTCAAATATAAAGTGCTTAACCCATGGCCACGGTTGTTACAATTATGTACAGGCCCACATAAGTACCTGTATCAATAAAAAGCATTTTAATCCGATTGGTGGCCATTTTCTCCATTTGCTTTCAACTACACGACCGTCGCGGTTGGGAGGTGTATTGCGCTCTGATGCATTATAACTCTATGAGAAAATGGCCGCCGATCTGATTACAATGCTGAAGATACGGGTACTTATACCCACCCAAAGTGAATTGTAACATCTGTGGCCATGGGGTAAGCACTTTTTATTTCAAATTTGAATTTATGTAGATGTACGGGCTAAAAAAAGGAGAAAGTGCACCAGGTTGAAGATATTGCAACCTTGCTGGTACGAAATACCGTTCCTCAGACAGTGTTGCCAGGTTTGATTATTTTAAGCAACTTTGGGCTTGTTTTCCTGTGAAGTCTCTTATACATATTCAGTTGCTTTTGTTTTGGATTGTTTCTGAAGTGTAGCTGCTTATTTGGGCTTGCTTTCAAGATTCTTTTAGAAAATAGCTGATTTAGTAGGGCTCAAGTGGTGAAACTGGTCGTTTCTTTTGGGCTTGTTTTCATAGACCTTGTCGCTTGTTTCTCTCACAGAACAACACCAACACTGGCCCTAGAAGTTATTATTAGTCGACTAGTAAAAATCACTAGTAGTGAAAGCCCTAGACCACACTGGTCTTTAGGCTATTCTGTTTTCTAAGCATTTAACCCTATATGAAAATTGCCGATCTACAAGCATGCAATGTGAGCTTGTAGCTGCCAACTGCTATGATGTAACCTGCTTGCACGCAAATAAACAGATTTTTATCAGATTAACAGTCTTTCCATCCATCCATACGCCTGGTTGATAGAATATCCTAGTCTACAGGTATCAACTTCACTAGTCAATAATCATTACAATATAGGCTATATTTATGGTTGCCTACTGTGTCACAAGAGGAAACTTGAAAATAAAAATACGTTCAGTGGTACTTTGTGGGATCCATTTTCACAAAGCTGATTTGGATTCATTTTACAATAAATGGAGGTCATATGTACTGGCAGTGAATTGTTGTGCAAATATTTGTTATTTCTACCTCAACCACTCAATGTTGACTACACATAATGCCATTTACTTGTTGTACATTGATCATTTCTGTCTATTTCAGGATGGGTTTTCGCCTTAAAGGACGAGATGTTGCCGATTCTGTCAGGCATTTGGCTGAACTTGCAAATAAACCAGAAAACCTGAAGCTGATTGAGGAAGCCACCGATTCCTGCGTACAATTGGGACAGATTTTAAATGACCTAATGAAACCATCTTCAATCAAAACTCTGTATGTTAAGAAATTTGGAGAGGTTATGTTAATTGAAATCTTTAAAGACATTGAACGAGAGTTAAGGGCAGGTAAAGCTATCGTAGCAACAATCAAGCTTCCAACTGGTATGCATGTCTTTACTATAGAGTCCATATTAGGACGTGATGCACGCATTTTACATGCTTGGCAAGGTGTCCACCCTATTCGGGCTGAGAAAGCTATGCCTATAGAAAAGATGATACAGCTTCTGAAAGACTTAAGAACGTTCGACTGGGATACTCATAGAAATGATTTAGTAAATGTATATCGTCATCTTTTTGGAGCGGATCATGCAGAGAAAATGTCAGCATTCAGAGGGACTGTACAGAGAGGAAGAGTCTCTTATCAGCTGTTGTTAAGTGGCAGGCCAGACATACCACTATTAGAAAGAAGAGGGCAACTATCCAGTTTCCTCGGTGAGCTATCATCTAGGTCCTCTAGGTCAAGCATGGCAGATTACCATTCAATTCCTAGTCCTAGGTCAACCATAGTAGATTGCCATTCAGTCTCTAGTCCTAGGTCAAGCATAACGGATTACCATACAAACTCTAGTCCTAGGTCAAGCATAACAGATTACCATACAAACTCTAGTCCTAGGTCAAGCATAGCAGATTACCATCCTGAGCCAGTCTCTAGTCCTCAGAATGTAGGAGTGATTAGATCGGCCACTGCCATTGGGGGCGCTCTGGGGTTTGTGTTTGGGGTTGGTGGCGTACTGCTATCTGGAGAGCGTGACCCCAAGGAAGTGGCGTTGGCTGGAGCTAAGTCAGCATTAGGCGGAGCTGCAGGTGGAGGGGCTGGAGCAGCTGCTGCCAAACTGTTGACACCAACCTTCGCTGGGATTGGTACTTCAGTAGCTCGTGCCAATGTTTTGTCAGGAGTTGCATTTTTTAGTGTTTTTGCAATTTGGGATGTAGTTGAATGGAAAATGCATAAAATCACTGAGGTACAACTGCGTAAGCGTATGGCAGAAGGTTTAGCAGGAGCAGCAGGTGGTATTGGAGGTGGTGTAGCTGCTGGGGTAGGCTTTGGTCTTTGGTTTGGACCTGTTGGTGCAATTGTAGGAGGACTCATAGGAGGTCTTGCTGGGGGAATTGGAGGATCCTTTGCTGGCAAGGCAATTGATGAGGCATTATGGGATAAAAGTGATTCAATAATGAACAGTTACGAATTCTTTGGATGGCATGATGTCCAGCGAATGGCCAGCGAATGGCCAGTGAAAAGTGCAGAGCAGATGGGGGAAGCATATGACAATCAGCTGAAAAAGCTGCCATCCAATATGGAGGGGGAGGACTGGGATACAATCTGCATGGCAAACCTCATGGTGCTATTACCAGCAATGTATCCTGTATTCACCAAGGTCATGACAATGGCTAATGACCTACGCAAGAACATGAGTGATGGGGTGTCTGCCATGGCACAAATTACGTATCAATCAATACCTGAGGAGTAGGAAAGCCCTTTGAACACTGCTGGTCTGATGTTGGATGCACATGGCTTAAATAAAAAAAATCTTGTCAATTACATAATAAAATGTGTCACTGGCAACACATACTAAAACATTTGTCAAAAGGTAAATAGTCATCTAAGGTAAAAGGAACTATGGCAAAGTAAAATATTCTTAAAATAAATATTACAGGAATAAGATATTCAACTATAGCTGTACATTGATGTTTTGTAATTGGATTAGGTTCAGCAGATGTGATACTGACGGTATTATTGTGATTGTTAGGTTTAGGGTTAGTGTGTGGCAGGGTTAGGGTTAGTGTAGCAAAAATGTGTGGCAGTCGGAGTGTAGTGCTCAGATCATTTCAAATTTGATATATTTCATGATGCTCTCCAGGGAAGGGATTGTATGTGACATACTTTGATGAATTATATGCCAAAATTAAGATGTAGGATTGAAAACTATGGTTTTAATATTTGTAACCTGTAATTTTGCCTTGTTACCAATATGTAATTAAAATATTAAACTTTCCACTTGGACATCTCTTTATTTCTAAATAGCACAACTTGGAATGATGAATGTTGCACCATTAGTTTAAAAATGTTCCATATAAGAAAAATGCATTTTGAGACCTCAATACCTTCAATTATTATGCATGTCCTGAAAATATGAAAGACTATGATTTCATGTGTTTTTTTGGTATTATCACAAATTAGTTTGATTTTTAAATAAATTTTGTAATATACTTTTTAAAAAGTTTATATTACCAGGCGGATCCCACTGAGACTAAAATTCTCTTTTACAAGAATGACCTGGTCAAGTTAGCAGCATTGTCTTTATTGAATATTATATATATTTAATTTGTACTCTGAATGAAAAAAATCCAATAGACTTAAGTTTGAGAGTTGAATCTATACATATGAAAACTAGAAAAAGTGCTCCTCGGAGCACAGGTCTCCGCCAGGTCAGGTAGGTTATTTTGGCCTCCTGGTGGCACTATAATAGGCCAATGTGAAAAGGGTGCCATTTCTTCCTAGGCCGTGCACGGCAATCGGACACTGCATTCATGATTTGAGGCATTTTGTTCTAACAATGTGTTTTGATAAATTTGACCTGCTGGTGGCGCTACAACAGGCCAATGTTCCTTAACATAGTGTGAATGTGCCTGGAAAGTTTCACCGCAATCAGACGCTGCTTTCATGATTTGCGGCATTTTGTTCAAAACAAGCCACTACTGCAAACTTTAGATGTTAATCTTAGCCAATCAGGATGGAATATGAAAAATCATACAGATCCGTCTTTATCACGTGACTATAGAGATCATGTGTACCGATTTGCCTGAAATTTGGATAAAATGGGAAGGAGTAATATAAAAAAAATGTTTTACATAAGTCGGCCTCTTGGTGGCGCTATAAAATGCAGATGTGAAAAATGCAGGGCAAAGGTTTTTCCGTGGCCTCTAGGGAGTGCGCATACAAAGTTTTATACAGATCGGTGCAGTTATAGGTAAAAACACGAATCGGCCTGTTATAGCGCCACCATGAGGCTGATTTGACATCCTTCCTTGGCATAGTGGGAATGTGCATGCAGAATTTCAGGGAAATTGCATGCTGTGATCATGATTTGAGGCACTTTGTTCAAAACGGAGCACTCCTGCAAACTCGGAAGCCATTTTTAGCCAATCAGGATGGAATATGAAAAATCTGAAATACCGATTTTGTTTAATGACTATAGAGATACTGTATACTGATTTGCGTGATGTTTGGACAAAATCTGTAGGAGTACTGTCAAAAATGTGTTTTTGAAAAAGCAGCCTCCTGGTGGCGCTATAATAGGCCCATGTGAAAAATTTGGGGCAAAGTTTCTGAATTGGCATCCAGGGAGTGTGTGTGCACAGTTTCGCTGTGATCAAGCCAACAGCTGTTCACAGACGGACACACACACGGACGGACGGACAGGGTGCAAAACATACTCTCTCGCCATGCCTTTCGGCCTGGCGGAGACAAAAATAACTATGCATGTTTAACGTTTAAAAGCAAATGTGTTATTTTATAAGGAAGGTCTAGCTCTGGTCCATAGCGTTAGAAGGAGTTCTCCTTAAAGGTAGGGTAAGTGATTTTCTTTGGTCAAAATAAGTGTTAAATATAGCTTTATATTCTGATAGTAATCATTGCTATATAGAGTGTTTGTTCAGTAACAGGAGTCTCCATGTCTCTCCAGCTCTTCAATAAACAGAAAATGCATTTTCAGGTCAGGATACCAATTTTATCCAATCAGGATAGAGAACTCAGTCAGGATACAGATTAAACAAGTGAAATTGGAAGTGGTGACATAAAGAAATGAGCTGAACAAATTGGAACTGGAACACTATAAAAATAAAGCTGATAAATGGGTACTCTCTCCTGATTGACTTACTGACTTTCCATTCAAATGTACTAAACTGACTGACGTGTATGTGACGTGAGGGTGTCATTCATCCTCGACCTACTGTATGTCAGGCATAGGCGCCGGTCAGAAGGGCCTGGATGTCCCCCCACTATTGGGGAGACACTATTGCTGTTACTGGTGACTGGTCAATTTATGTATTCATTTTCCCCGGCCGGCGCTGGTCTAGCACCCCACTCTATTGGCTGCATGCTTGCCTCTCGCCGCAATGACCGTTCTGTTGGCTGCTACGTGTAGTTGTAGATTTTTTTCTTTTTTTTTCTTTGTTCGTTTATTTTTTTTGGGGGGGGGGGGGGTTTCTCCATTTTGACTTCCATTTTTTCTTTGTTTTGTAAAAGGCGTAATAAGCTATGGCTTCAGCCGATACCTTTTGGTCAGAAATGTGGTTATCTCTTCTTTATCATTTACCTTTTAACTGTTACCACAAATTTGACTGAAATAAACTACAATAAACTTCATGTATAGCACTAACATTGAAGGTGTTTTTAAAATGTTCACTTAATTAGGCTCTGTTGATAGTCTGTACAATTCAGTAGGAGATGTATATTCATGCATGTATACACTGTGTGTGTGTGTGTGCGCGCAACCCAGTTTGGCGGAGTGGAGAAACAGATATTCACATAGATTAAAACACAATAAGCAAATACATGTTAATAATCCTGTGTGTTGTTCCTGTACAGTATTGTTACTTTGGTTATGCTTATTGTTTTTACTCGTTTATACAGTATGATGTTTTTGCACATCTTGTATATTATTGTTTGTCTTTAAATGTCTCGATGAATTGAATACACAGACCCCAATGGAAACAAGCCATAGTGCTTCATGGGTTTATCCTTTTAGCATCATTTGTATAAAACTGTACCTCTGTACTTTTTTGGGGAACTTAATTAAGTTTTCAATCAATCAATCAGAAATAATCAATCAATCAATCAATCAATCAAAATGGTAATATATACTGTTGTATCTCTGCTGGGAAGGCCACTGTTGGTTTGAGCCAGAGAGTGACTCACGCAGCACACACACACAAGTATGCATGCACACACACACGCACACACTCACACTCACACACTCACACATTCACACATGTACAGTGTAGTGTGTTAGCACATTGTCATACATGCATGTATGTATGTATGTATGTACATACAGTGACATGTAGCATGTTAGCACATTGTCATACATGTATTTACAGTGACATGACATGTAGCATGTGACTGGTCTGGGAGCATGGAGTCCAGCAGGTTAATTAACATCATACCTTTACCACCAAAACACTCCTATATTATTGTCACTTGTTTATAACAAAGCTCTTATATTTACATAACCACTTCAACCCTATATACTAAATTAACCCACGGTTGTATGCTAGGTTCCTCTAAATCTCAACACAGAATTGTAGCCGATCTACAAGCGCAAAATGCGTCACAATGTGACGCGTTGTGCGCTTGTAGATCGGTTATATTTGCAGAATGTTTGCCAATTATCACAGAATGTTCAGCTATTCTGACATGCCCACAATAGACACACTAGTGTTCATGTACGCGCTGGGAGAGAGCTGTTACTGAAAGTGTCTACGTCAGTGGTTTTCAACCAGTGGTCCTTGAGAGAGTACCAGGGGGTCCCCAGCAAAATGAGTTAATAGCGTCACAATCATTTTTAACCACTTAGCTTTGGCTATTCAAAAATAGCAGATATACAAGCTCATAGCGCGGCACTGAGTGAGCTTGTAGATCTGCTATTTTTTTTTAAGTGTGCATATCTTTGAATATTTATATTTTTTAAAGCGAAAATTTACTGATATCTTTGCTTCTGGGGGTCCCTGGCACAAAACATTTTCAAATGGGGGTCCGCGGCCAAATGTATATCAATTTAGGGGTCCTTGGCATGAAAAAGGTTGAAAACCCCTCGTCTAAGTGGAATTAAGCTGCAGGTATTAGTGTGGTCAGTATAACAAGTATAAAAAAACTAAACAGTTGAAAAAAGACAATTTACACCCAGTACAGCAGGTATCAGGAGGAGGATTTCAGATGTTTTATGATGTCCTCCAAGTTTTCATGATCGATCAGATTAAATCGCGTGTCATGGTATTCAAATTCTGCTTGCATTGCATTAACCAAAATGTCATCTGTACAGAACCTCTCCTGTGTTACATCCTTGTTGTTGTTGTTGAATTTCCCTCTGGTTTATATTAGGACTCTGTTAGAACCAGGATTTGGATGTGGTTATGTACAGTAGGAGGACTGGAAGAGTATGCAAACATGTCCATTATATTCCATGCAAAATGCTGTGACCACTGTGTCTGAATCATAAACAACCAAACATAATGTGCACTCATCCGTCACTGGACGGACGAGTGTGCACTCACTCGTCCGTCCGTCCGTCCGTCCGTCCGTCCGTCCGTGTGTGTGTGTGTGTGTGTGTGTGTGTGTGTGTGTGTCAGTCCGTCTGTCTGTGAGCAGCTAATCTCCCGCACCGTTGGCCCGGTCACAGCGAAACTGTGCACACACACCTCTGCCCTGAATTTTTCAGATTGGCCTGTTACAGCGCCACCAGTAGGTCGATTTGTGCAAAACACATTTTTGGATATTACTCCTACAGATTTGGTCCAAACATCACACAAAACGGTACACAGTATCTCTATAGTCATGTGATCAACACGGATCTGTCCCATTTTCCATATTCCATCCTGATTGCCTAAGATTGGCTTCCAACGTTTGCAGGATTGTTTAGTTTTTAACAAAATGCCTCAAATCATGAACACAGAATGCAATTTCCGTGATATTTTGCACGCACATTCCCACTGGGCCGAGAAATACATGCTACTTTAAAATGTTCAAATCAGCCTCATGGTGGCGCTATAACAGGCCGTTTTGCGTTTTTACCTATAACTGCACCGATCTGCGTGAAACTTTGCACACACACTCCCTAGAGGCCAAGGAAAAACCTTTGCCCTGTATTTTTCACATCTGCCTTTTAGAGCGCCACCAGGAGCCCGATTTGTGCATAACACATTTTTTTATATTACTCCTACAGATTCTTTCCAAAAATCACGCAAATCGGTACACACTGCACAGTATCTCAATGGTCATTTGATCAACACAGATCTGTCCGATCTTTCATATTCCATTGGCACAATGGCCAAAGTTTACAGGAGAGGTCCGTTTTGAACAAAATGCATCAAATCATGAACGCAGCGTACAATTTCCTAGAAATTTTACACGCACATTTCCACTAGGCCGAGGAAGAAATGCCACCCTTTTCACATTGGCCTGTTATAGTGCCACCAGCATGTCTAATTTAGCAAAACACATTTTTGGAACAAAATGCCTCAAATCATGAATGCTGTGTCCGATTGCCGAGAAAGGCCTAAGAAGAAATGGCACTCTTTTCACATTGGCCTATTATAGCGCCACCAGGAGGCCACAATAACTTACCTGACCTGGCGGAGACCTGTGCTCCGAGGAGCACCTTTTCTAGTTACACTTTATGTTTAAAAGAAAAACACATACACATACACGCTTTTCACAGCAAGAAACACCAAGGATAAAACACAAAAATAAACACAATAACTTTTTTTTTGTTTCGTCGTTTTGTTTAAAGAGTAAAATGAATAAAAATCAAGCCAAAAGATAAAGTCCTGAAATTGACATCCAACCCTTCTGGGAGGAGTATTAGATCATACAGGGAGGAGACAACATCTTCATATTAATGCATGCTGTGTGCGCATCTGTCCTCAGTCCAGACTGGAGACAAGAATCATCTATCATCTGGTAGGTACATTATTGACTATAACATATTATTATAACATGTTCAATCAATCCAGACTTGAACCAACTTGGATATTAATATCTGGATGTAAAAGTTATTACTTTACTTAGAGATTTCAAATGATGCACTGAATTGATGTACAATGGCTTTGGAAGACAAATGCTCATGTTGGTAGTGGTGGAAGAAGTACTCAGATCTTAAAGTATAGAAATACCACAACATAGAGACATTCTGTATTCACAGTTTGACTTGAGTAAAAGCACAAAATGATTGGCATCAGAAATATACTTACAGTACCAGTAAAAGTACTCATTTTACATAATGGTCTATTATTTCACAGTCATATTATTGGATTATAATTAGTTTTTGTTCATCAGTTTTAATATACAGTACTTACTTACTTTCCAGCACTGCATTTTTTTCTTTCCATAATACAGTAATCACTCATAAATATGATATAATGTTGTATATTTCTCTTAAGATACAGACTCTATATGGAGTGACAGCGGTCCTTATTGTGTTCCATGTGTTTAGTTACCATGATGATAATGTTGACCCCAATACTGATACTACTGGGTAAGTGACGGTGTGTGTTGTCATTGTCATGTTGTTTTGCATAGAACTGAGACGGTTCATACACACATAACCTGTTCAGACACTCATATAGACTTACAGTATGTCTCATCTGTTTGTTGGGCAGAAACCTTGTATCTCAATATATATCTTATGTTTTTTTTTTCATAAATGAATGCTGTATCTTACACTTCTTCATATGACAGTGTCACACACATGCAGACATTGACGCTACAAGCTCACAACGACTTGCATTGTGAGCTTGTAGAATGGCTATTTTTGTTCAAAAACTTCCACCTACTGTATAATGACGTGCCCAAAATAGGGACAACAGTATTAACAAGAGCTTGTGACTAAATAATAACTACATTTGATCCATTGGAACACAGATTATTTTTCCATTTTCTGAAAAGTAACTGTTTTGGAAATTGGATTTCCACTCAACAGCGACGACAAGGGGAATGAATATGGGGGAAATAAGTCATGACACGCTATTGGGAATATTTGTATGTTATTTTCTGTAATTTATACGGTGCACTGACCAGGGCTTGTTACCTTTTTTCTTTTAGTATGCCACCCTTCTCTCATGTTGGTGAATGATATACAAGCAGTGAAAGATGGAGGTAAGTACATCTGAACTGCCTAGTAGTACCTACCAGTGTGATAGGCCAGCGCTCACCAACCTGTTTTGCACCAACAACCAATATGTTTGTGGAAAATTGACGGTTGCTGATTGAAATAACCTATTAAATATGTATAGGCCTATTAGTTATTAATCCACAATATACTGTAGACAGATTTTTACTCTCTTTATACCATTATTAAGTGGCCTACCAAAACTTTTTTTAAGTACTGTTTTGATACCAAAACCATATAATGAGAGATAGCAGTGTAAGATTGGACTAAGGGCAGCTTTTCTACAGATACATGATGGTCGTGATATTGGATGGAGTTTAGTGACAATTTAAAGGGCAAGACCGCTTTGTTAGAGGTTTGGGTTGTGTAACTCCAAAGCTGGACAAGAAATAAAAAATTGGCTCCATTGATTAGAAATTGATCATTCAAAATATGCTCCCCATTGACCTACATTGTACAGTGAAACAGCTCTAAAAGTCACTCTTTTAGCACATAAACAAACACAAACAAAGTTGATTCGGACAATATAGAACATCACCAAACCCACTACTTTTTTTCATATATAAAAATGTTAACTTCCTGTTGATTTTACTATTTGAAGATCCAGTCCGGGTTGTCTTCCTAATAAAAATGGCAAAATCAACAGGAAGTTTACATTTTAGCCTCAGATTTTTTTTTTCACTGTATAGATGGGTTTCCGCGCGACGTCATCACAGAGCAGAGTGTGCGATCTGCGCATGCGGGAGGTAGAACGACCCGGAAGTGCCATTCACTCTATTGTTATTTTCGGGATTTAGATAGGCATAATGCTGCTATTATAGGCATAATAGGCATAATGCTGCTATTATATACAGACAGATCCAACTTCCGACAAATCATTTTTATTGAGTAAAGAAGATATTACAAACTGCATCATTTAATCTACTTTCATTAAACCCGGTGAAGACCATTTATTTTATCAATGTGCAATGGCCAGAGCTGCTGCGGGTAATAGCGCCCTCTACAGGCTCTTCCCTCCACTGCGCGCGCATCATCCTCTCATGTTTACCAACGGGAAACCCATCTATAGTTTGTCTCCAATCACTTTCAGTTTCGAGCACTGCAGAGGGCAGGTGTGTGTGTGTGTGTGTGTGTGTGTGTGTGTGTGTGTGTGCAGGCACGTGCACACATAGACATCAAAGGGGGCTTGAGCCCCTGCCCTTTTACCCATCTGAAAAAAAAAAAAAACATTTCCGTTCAAATATATGGGTTGCTAAATTTTTTTCAAAAACAAACAGACATACATACAGGTGCGTCAATTGATACAGGTATAATGCATAGTTTTCTATGCATTTCGCGCCCAGGATAGGTGTCCCTTATTTCAATCTCTGGGAGTTGGCAACCCTAACCTTGCCATACCTTAGCTTTTGCTGAACTGATGCCACTGGACATACACACAAAATGAACAGGTACAGTGAAAAGAATATGATGTCAAAATGTACATTTTCTTATAACAATAACAATGTGTAGTGTGTGTTACAAAATCGAAAAATCCAAAATAGTCATTTTTAGCTTGCGGCCCCTTGGACTTTTGGTATTTTGCTGAGTGGCCCCTGAGCCATCTTAAGTTGAGTAGCCCTGCCGTACCTGAATGCAGCGTTCAAGAGAATTGCCTTTTCCAAACTCTCCTGAACTTGAGTGCAAGCATTTTATGTTGAAAGAATTGCATCTCCAGTATTGGCTTGAATCTTGAAAGCTTTAGTTGAGTGCGGCATCACGCACCGAAATAGCCAATCTCAAAGCTCACAACGCGTTGCAGCGCGACGCGTTGTGAGCTTGGAGATCAGCTATTTTCTGTATTTTCACCAAAAGTGCCCTTTTGGAAACTTCAGCCCCTGCCCCTCTAACGTTCTCTGCACGTCCCTGTGTGTGTGTGTGTGTGTGTGTGTGTGTGTGTCTGTGTGTGTGTCTGTGTCCAGC
Source organism: Gymnoscopelus braueri (assembly GCF_963280865.1). Lineage (NCBI taxonomy): Eukaryota > Metazoa > Chordata > Actinopteri > Myctophiformes > Myctophidae > Gymnoscopelus > Gymnoscopelus braueri. The sequence goes on along the minus strand of NC_137603.1, from coordinate 4,140,980 downwards.
TGACACTCGTTGACGCTCGTTAACAGTGGCATGCACAGACATTTTGAGGGGCAGGTGGTCAAGTGAAAGAAAAGGGCACCTTGTGCGGCGCGTGGAACCGCCAACTGCCTAGTAGTGTGTAGATTTATTACAGGCACATCTTGTACGTCGTAATTGCATATGTATTTATTTCAATAGCCATATGCTGTCTGATGCAGATGTTTAATAATATTCAACAGGTTGATTTCTGCTAAATTACTAACAATGCAATACAACATAAATAAGTAGGCTAATACTATTCTTAATGTACCTGTACATAAGATTGAAATACCACCTTGATTCATTCAGCATCAGTGTTGGGTAACGTGCGTTAGTAACCTAACGCTGTTACGTAATATATTACCGAATTGCGGTAACGGGTAATATAACGCATTACTACAAGGAGAAGCTGTAATATATTATTAAAATGACACTACGTTACTACGTTACTTTGTGCGTTACCCACCAAAGTGAAGGTGTTTTTTTTATCCACCCACAAAGCCGCAGCGTCTAGCCTAGGAAAGGTATTAAACTGATTGTCAGTGGCTGGCATGCAGCGCAGTGTGCACATCTAATCGCAAAAACCCGATGCTTATTTTGTCTTGATCAAACAGCAGTTATCTCTTGCACTAGATACGGCCGGATCTATGTTTTTATCTATGTTTTTATGCTATGGTGTTTCATGTCTGCTGTTGTCCTGTACTGTCTGTATGTTTTAAACCACTACTCTGGCTGTAAACCCAATTGCCCTTCTGGGACATTAATAAACTAGAACCTTGAGAACCTTGAACCAATACATTTGGTTCTGCAAACAAATTCAAAGTTATATGCTATCAATATCACACAAAAGTAGAGAGAAGCTGTGATCTCACCTCACAAACAAATGGACAAGAAATAATCCTTTTGCAAACAACATCCATGTTCTGTTCGTTTGTCAACATTGATCTAAATGGAAAGTTTATTTCAGCTGCTAGAATGTGACAGTTTGGCATAGTTTGAGCCGTTTTTGCTGCGCAGGCCAGTCCTCGTTTAAGTTCGTTGCCTTCTGCTGTACGCAACAGGGCATATCTCCGCCAGGCCAGGTTTACCTACCTAGGCCATGAAATTCATAGGCAGTCATATTAGCCAATTAGAATGAAATCTGCTAAAACTGACTCATATACTGATACAGAACCATATAGGTTCGTTTTGCAGAACTACACTGGAATTACATATCGATGGCCAAAACGCAAAACCTCCTATCTGAAAAATTAACATTGTTGGGAAAATGAAAAAGAAAACTACAAAATGTTGTATCTTTTTTGCACAATGCTATTTTTTTATGATACCCATCACATTATTCACCGTTTCTGGATTTCTGGATTATATTACAATATTTTATGTTAATTACACTGATCTCATATTGCAAATGCAGATAGGAGGTTTTTCCCCACTTTTCCTGGATAATTCTGCAGATAGGAGCTTTTGCACTGTGATGTTAAATGATTGCATAACTAAATAATGATAAATAGTACAGGCTGTAAATACATACATTTACAGCTGCAAACAGTTGCATCAGTGGTGTGGTCTAGGTTTGTTTTCTGAGGTATACAATAATCATTCCCTGCACGAGATGCGCGTGGTCGTGGGTATACGCTAGCGCATTTTCAATGGATGAAATGGTTAGTAGACTGTATACGCTTTTTTCCAAAAACAACAACAATTAGGTGGACTACAAAACAACTGGCCCAGACACCCCTCGACATAATCCCCCCTATACCCTCAACTCCACCACCTGAAATACCCCCCCACTCCCACAACCCCCATTCCCCCCAACCAGCACAACACACCCCCCAAACCCCACCCACCCAAACCCTCATTCCCTCCAACTCCCCTAACTCATACAACTGGATCACCAACCTTGTGTCCGGTGTGGATAGTGGAATAGTATGTAAGATCATTGAATGTCTTAAAGAGCCTTTAAGCAAGGAGGAAAGACGGATGCCTTGACCCTAGAATCACCACAGCCAGGGAGGAGATGAGAGTAGCACACAGGGACTTTGTCGCTGACCAAAAAGGAGAGGGTCTGAGGGAGGAATATAAGCGGAGGAAGGAGGAGCTATATCAAGTGTATGCAACTGGAACAACGGGAGCTGACCCAAAAGATCAGGGACATTAAAGAGGTGCATGTTAACCAGAAACATGGCAAGAGCTGGAAGCTCATCAATGACATTTCTGGCAGAAGCTCGTCTCAGACTTCCAAGATCTGGGGAGAAAGCGCAGAGGAACGAGTTGAAACATGGTACCAGCACTTCAAAACACCCCTAGGAAATCCTCCTTCAACCGAAGAAGAGGATGATCCGATGCTCCTGTCTTCCATGACGTTCCCAAACCAGACGGTTCACCATGGATGAGTACGAGAGGGCCAAGGCTACTATCAAGTGAGGCAAGAGCTGTGGGGAAGATGGAGTGACAGCAGAGGTTCTGATGTATGTGCCCATAGACGAGGTGGTGTTGGATTTTATCAAGCACACACGTCTAGCAAGCTGCCGAAGCTGTGGAGCAAAATGATCATCGATCCAGTACCAAAGTCAGGCGAACTCACCAAGGCATTAGCCTGAGCTCACAAGTTGCCAAGACGGCTAAAAGGAAGATCCTCAACTGTCATCTTAGACCCTGTAATGAGAAACTCGGGCAGATACTGGTGCTGAGGAGGATACTGGAAGGAGTAAGGAGCGGAATCTTTCAGTGGTGATCACTTTCATGACTTCCAAAAGGCTTTTGGCACCATCCACCGGGGGAATCTCATTCTCCGGGCCTATGGAGTTCCTGAGAAGATGGTTCAGATGATGGAGATAAGCTACTCGAGGCATCCCGGACTTCTAATAACCTGGGCCTGGACAGCTTCAATGGAACAGGACCTGAAGGTCCGGGGGGCACTTGACTGGAATGCCTTGCATGGGATGAGGAGAGTGTGGAAATCAGACATGGGAGAAGACCTCAAGAGGCGGCTGTTCGTATAGCTACAGTGGAGTCAGTACTGCTGTATGGGGCTGAGACATGGACCGTCACAGCACAACAGGAAAGGGCCTTGGATGGAGTCTACACAAGAATGCTATGAATGGCACTAGGAGTCACATGGACTCCTGAATCGCTGCCCTCCACACTCTCCTATCTAGCATCAGGGTCTTGAGCTCTACAGTATTGTTGGCTAAGCTGTTACGCCGAAGTGCATCTACGTACAGTAGGTGGTGCACTTCTTGTCTCTCCTGGCTTTGCCCTGGGTTGGCTCTCATAGTGTTAGTTTGCTTGCCAGTAGTTATGGGTCCCTGACGCAGTGCCCTGCCTCATCCTTCTCTCTCTGACTTTGTCTGTGACCCATGGTAGGTTCCTGTAGAGGACCACATTTTCTGATGTGGACCCATAACTAGTGGCAAGCAAACTAACACTATGAGAGCCAACCCAGGGCAAAGCCAGGAGAGACAAGAAGTGCACCACCTACGTAGATGCACTTCGGCGTAACAGCTTAGCCAACAATACTGTAGAGCTCAAGACCCTGATGCTAGATAGGAGAGTGTGGAGGGCAGCGATTCAGGAGTCCCAAGTTGGTGTTGGCTAGACCACACTCACACATCGCATCGCAAAGACCCTATTCTATATGATCCGGCCTAACTGACCCATGCCCCCCTCAACATAATCCCCCCCATACCCTCTACCCCCAACTCCACCACCTGCAATACTCCCCCACTCCCACAACCCCCCCCCCCCCAACTGTCAGCCCACACCTCTCCACCTCCATAACTCAAAACCCCATCCCACTTCAGGGGTCCCGAGTTGGTGTTGGCTAGACCACACTCTCGCATCGCAAAGACCCTATCCTGTGTGATCCGGCCTAACTGGCCTATGCCCCCCTCAACATAACCCCCCCATACCCTATACCCACCAACTCCACCTACTGCAATACTCCCCCACTCCCACAACCCCCCCCCAACTGCCAGCCCACACCTCTCCACCTCCCTTACTTAAAACCCCATCCCTCTTCAGGAGTCCTGAGTTGGTGTTGGCTAGAACACACTTTCGCATCACAAAGACCCTATCCTGTATGATCCGGCCTAACTGGCCTATGCCCCCCTCAACATAATCCCCCCCATACCCTCTACCCCCCAACTCCACCACCTGCAATACTCCCCCACTCTCACAAACCCCATACCCCCCAACTGCCAGCCCACACCTCACAACCCCCATAACTCAAAACCCCATCCCACCCCATACCCTCATACCCCCAAATCCCACCTAACCCATTACCCCCACTCCCAGAACCCCCGGTCCCCATGCCCCCAACCAGCACACCACAACCCCCAAACTCCACCCACCCAAACCCTCATGCACCCCATACCCCCCCAACCGCCACCCCACACCTCCCACACCCCATAACTCCAAACCCCATCCCACACCCATACCCTCATACCCCCAACCGACACAACACAATATTCTCACAGGGTTGTTGGCTTGACGTGTGATTTTGATCTGCATTTAATAAAAAATCACGACATGGACGTTCACATCTAAGCAGCAATGACAACCTCTAACCACAAACCCCCATAACTCAAAACCCCATCCCACCCCATACCCTCATACCCCCAAATCCCACCCAACCCATTACCCCCACTCCCAGAACCCCCGGTCCCCATGCCCCCAACCAGTACACCACAACCCCCAAACTCCATCCACCCAAGCCCTCATGCACCCCCACCCCATAACCCCCCAACCGCCACCCCACACCTACCATAACTCCAAACCCCATCCCACACCCATACCCTCATACCCCCAACCGACACAACACAATATTCTCACAGGGTTGTTGGCTGCCACGGTGTTCACGTGTGATTTTGATCTGCATTTAATAAAAAAATCACGACATGGACGTTCACATCTAAGCAGCAATGACAACCTCTAACCACAAGTTCAAAATGTTCAATGCCAAAACCTCCTATCTATACCTAAAAATGACCTCCTATCTACATAGATGCACATAGGAGGTTTTTACCTAGAAATAGTTAGGCTTACAAACAAACATTATTTGTGTTAAATAATGCTTTTTTAATGCTCATTTTGAGATCAAGACATTCTACAGTACTGTATCAAGTATTACCATTACATATTTTTTATCAACTCACACTCTGGGTGTGATAAAAGTGTCACCACCTGACACTAATCATTAGCAATCAACAAGGCAATGCAATTAACTTGACAGAGTTACTAACAAATACTTAACTAGTAAGGGGGAAGACACTTTTTTATTTTGAAAATAATAGATGACTACAAACTGAAAGACATTTAGACGGTCTACATAACATAGAATTCCCAAGTTTCAGCTCTGTCTGCTGCTCAACTAGTTCTGGTGCAGATAAGAGGTTTTGCGCTTCAATATTTTAGCACTAATTGGCACTGAACAAGATAGGAGGTTTTAGTCAAATGACTTTTTCTGACAAAATGAGGGGCGGGACTATCTTGCAGACAGACTGAGCATGTGCAGCATAGCCTATAGTCCTCATCCACAGTGAAATCCGAAAATCATGAAATTTGCACATAGGAGGTTTTGCATTTTGGCCATCGATATGTTATGTAGGCAACGTCGTTTCTGATTGGATGTTGTTCACAAATTACGAATCACAACGAACACACAGACCAATCAGAAGCCACGGTTAGTTTTCAGCCGTATGGCATGCCCCGCCTCCCTTGGAGATAGGAGGCTTTCCAGACTGAGAAGCGAAGTGAGAAAAAAAAATCAAAATGTTGATTCCTTTCTGATGCAGAACAACACACTCCTGACATTACAGATGACCTGACCACTGCTGTCACTACAAATACCCCTTCTACTGAGACCCTGACTCCACCTGCTCCACCCTCTACTGAGACCCTGACTCCACCTGCTATACCCTCTACTGAGACCCTGACTCCACCTGCAACACCCTCCACCTCCACTGAGACCCTGACTCCACCTACTACACCCTCTACTGAGACCCTGACTCCACCTGCAACACCCTCCACCTCTACTGAGACCCTGACTCCACCTGCTACACCCTCTACTGAGACCCTGACTCCACCTGCTACACCCTCTACTGAGACCCTGACTCCACCTGCTACACCCTCTACTGAGACCCTGACTCCACCTACTACACCCTCCACCTCTACTGAGACCCTGACTCCACCTGCTACACCCTCTACTGAGACCCTGACTCCACCTGCTACACCCTCTACTGAGACCCTGACTCCACCTACTACACCCTCCACCTCTACTGAGACCCTGACTCCACCTGCTACACCCTCCACCTCTACTGAGACCCTGACTCCACCTGCTACACCCTCTACTGAGACCCTGACTCCACCTACTACACCCTCTACTGAGACCCTGACTCCACCTGCTACACCCTCTACTGAGACCCTGACTCCACCTGCTACACCCTCTACTGAGACCCTGACTCCACCTACTACACCCTCCACCTCTACTGAGACCCTGACTCCACCTGCTACACCCTCTACTGAGACCCTGACTCCACCTACTACACCCTCTACTGAGACCCTGACTCCACCTGCTACACCCTCTACTGAGACCCTGACTCCACCTGCTACACCCTCTACTGAGACCCTGACTCCACCTACTATACCCTCCACCTCCACTGAGACCCTGACTCCACCTGCTACACCCTCTACTGAGACCCTGACTCCACCTACTATACCCTCCACCTCCACTGAGACCCTGACTCCACCTACTACACCCTCCACCTCCACTGAGACCCTGACTCCACCTGCTACACCCTCTACTGAGACCCTGACTCCACCTACTACACCCTCCACCTCTACTGAGACCCTGACTCCACCTGCTACACCCTCTACTGAGACCCTGACTCCACCTGCTACACCCTCCACCTCCACTGATACCCTGACTCCACCTGCTACACCCTCCACCTCTACCCACACTCAACAGTCATCCTCACCCATTTCAAAAGGTAAAATGCTCACTAACACTGCAACATCATCAGTCTTTGTTTAATCTGAGAGTGTAGGAATGGGACCAAATTTACCTGTAGAAATAGATAATTTAAAGGCGGTGTAAGTGATATTTGTTTGTTAGTGAGTGTTAAATAGCTCTATAGTCTGATAATCATTGCTATAGAGTGTTTGTTCAGTAACAGGGGTCTCCCCGTCTCTCCAACTCTTTAGTAAACAGAACAAACATTTTCAGGATACCAATTTCATGCAATCAGGAGAGAGAACTCATACAGGATACAGGATAAATAAGTGATATTGGAGTTTTCAGCCGTATGGCATGCCCCGCCTCCCTTGGAGATAGGAGGCTTTCCAGACTGAGAAGCGAAGTGAGAAAAAATAAATCTAAATTTTGATTCCTTTCTGATGCAGAACAACACATTCCTGACACTACAAATACCCCTTCTACTGAGACCCTGACTCCACCTGCTCCACCCTCTACTGAGACCCTGACTCCACCTGCTCCACCCTCTACTGAGACCCTGACTCCACCTGCTCCACCCTCCACCTCTACTGAGACCCTGACTCCACCTGCTCCACCCTCCACCTCTACTGAGACCCTGACTCCACCTGCTCCACCCTCTACTGAGACCCTGACTCCACCTGCTCCACCCTCTACTGAGACCCTGACTCCACCTGCTCCACCCTCTACTGAGACCCTGACTCCACCTGCTCCACCCTCCACCTCTACTGAGACCCTGACTCCACCTGCTCCACCCTCCACCTCCACTGAGACCCTGACTCCACCTGCTACACCCTCCACTGAGACCCTGACTCCACCTGCTCCACCCTCTACTGAGACCCTGACTCCACCTGCTCCACCCTCCACTGAGACCCTGACTCCACCTGCTCCACCCTCTACTGAGACCCTGACTCCACCTGCTCCACCCTCCACCTCTACTGAGACCCTGACTCCACCTGCTCCACCCTCCACCTCTACTGAGACCCTGACTCCACCTGCTCCACCCTCTACTGAGACCCTGACTCCACCTGCTCCACCCTCCACCTCCACTGAGACCCTGACTCCACCTACTATACCCTCCACCTCCACTGAGACCCTGACTCCACCTGCTACACCCTCCACCTCTACTGAGACCCTGACTCCACCTACTACACCCTCCACTGAGACCCTGACTCCACCTGCTACACCCTCCACCTCTACCCACACTCAACAGTCATCCTCACCCATTTCAAAAGGTAAAATGCTCACTAACTCTGCAACATCATCAGTCTTTGTTTAATCTGAGAGTGTAGGAATGGGACCAAATTTACCTGTAGAAATAGATAAATTAAAGGCGGTGTAAGTGATATTTGTTTGTTAGTGAGTGTTAAATAGCTCTATAGTCTGATAATCATTGCTATAGAGTGTTTGTTCAGTAACAGGGGTCTCCCCGTCTCTCCAACTCTTTAGTAAACAGAACAAACATTTTCAGGATACCAATTTCATGCAATCAGGAGAGAGAACTCATACAGGATACAGGATAAATAAGTGATATTGGAAGTGACGAAAAAAGGAATAAATAGCTTTGAAAAGTAACTGTTTTGGACAAGTTTTCCACTCACGAAACGGGAAGACGACAAGGGGAATGACTATGGGGAAAATAACTCATGACACGATATTGAATATGTTTGAATATTTGTATGTTTTTTTCTGTCATTTATACGGTGCACTGACCAGGGCTTGGTACCTTTTTTCCTTTAGCAAGCCAGCCTTCCCTCATGTTGGAGAATGATATTGAGTTACTGAAGGATGGAGGTAAGTATATCTGAACTGCCTAGTAGTACCTACCAGTGTGATAGGCCAGGGCTCACCAACCTTTTGTTCACCAACAACCAATATTTTTGTGTAAAATCGATGGTTGCCAATTGAAATAACCTATTAAATATGTAGGCCTATTAGTTATTAACCCACAATATACAGTATAGAGAGAGAATTGTACTCTATTTATATCCTTATTAAGTAAAATGTTTTGTTTGTTTGGATGCCAAAACCATATAGTGCGAGATAGCAGTGTAAGTTTGGACTAAGGGCAGCTCTTCTACAGATACATGATGGTCTTGATATTGGATTGTAAAAACAGCAAAAGAAAACGATACTTTAAAGTCACCCATTTTACAAATGTCTGCACAAAGGACATTCAATCACTGCTGCTGGCGTGAATTTGGTGTTACTGTGGTATGTTATGCACAGAATAGTTATTTACCTGAATATTCATATTAATATAGCCACTTATATGATACATACCTTTTTTAAAGGTGACACGTTGAGGGAAAGAGAAGGTCTAATTGCCAATTATAGAACCCTCTAGATCAGTGATCCCTAAACAGTGTGATGAGGCACACAGGTGTGCCGTGAGAAAGGTCCATGTGTGCCTTGGGTTTTGTGTCAACCAATATACAACTAGACACAAAGTTCAGAAACGTTTTTCTTACTTACTGTCAGTAGCGTACTTTGTACCTGTAGGAAAATTATACAGTATCATACAGTATATTGTATTATACCAAACATCAGAGCACACACACACTATTATTATTTGACATTACTAAATAAAGAAGTTGCATTTATAGAGTGATAACAAATGATGTAAGTGATAACGTGTTATAAAGGCTATTTTGCATGGATGACTACAGGTTAGGTGTGCCTTGTGATTTTGATTCGACGGTGTACCTTGGGCACAAAAAGTTTGCAAACCACTGATCTAGAACAGTATTACAGGGTTACATGACATTTTCCTCCCATGATGAATAATCACACATTTATTAGTTTTTCTGTCATTCTGTCATTCTGTCATTCTCAATTGGTAACAAAAACAACAACTAAAAACTAAAACAACAACAACAGTACGGTATCCAGACAAGAAGTACACCCTGGTGAAGGAGGAGAAAACCTGGACAGAGGCTAAAACATGGTGTGAAACCCACTACTCAGGTCTGTGTGTCATCCACACTGAGAGAGACTGGAATGAGTCCAAAGCAGCACTGAGACATGTCACAGAGCCAGTATGGATCGGTCTCCACAGAAACCCAAAGAAAACCTGGCAGTGGTCCAATGGAGACGACTACTTTTACCTGAACTGGGAGGGTGGTGTTGATCAGTGTAGTTCTTTTGATACCATTGCTGCTTACCAAGGTGCATATACAGCTGGATCGAATTGGAGTGTACATGGATGGGGATGGTTCCTGCATGGATATGTGTGTCAAAACGGTATGACCTTCCTTATACTATTCTAATGTGTGTGTGTGTGTGTGTGTGCGTGTGTGCGTGTGTGCGTGTGTGCGTGTGTGCGTGCGTGCGTGCGTGCGTGCGTGCGTGCGTGCGTGCGTGCGTGCGTGCGTGCCAGTGGCGCATTTTTTTTATAAATAATAAAATCAGTCCAGTCCCCCGCACCTCGCGACCACCGCGAGCGCGAGGTGAACCGAATTAACCGAAATAACCGAATTATCCCCCCCCAAAAAATCAACAAACCCACCCAAAATAACCCGAAAATGTTCACGCGTGCTCGCGCGCACGGTCCACATGTGTCCCTGCTGTGTCACCCCAGTTCATATTCCGTTCCGGCGCCCCTGGACTGCGTGCGTGCGTGCGTGCGTGCGTGCGTGCGTGCGTGCGTGCGTGCGTGCGTGCGTGCGTGCGTGCGTGCGTGCGTGCGTGCGTGCGTGCGTGCGTGCGTATGTGTGTTGTCAATGTCAATGCATTAGATAAACTACTGGTTTAGTTATCACATCTGTTTTTTTTTTAAACTTTCTCCGTATAATGAGTAGTGACATGCCCAAAATAGATATGCCAGGTTATAAGTGCTTAACCTGGCAGCTGCATATTTGCTGATGTTGTCAAAACATATATCGGTGGGGATCTAGAAATATTCATTTCAATGTCAAATCAATTAGTCATTTCCTTTGAAGTAAGACTGATACGACTATTGGTAATTGACAGCAACTTGTGTCACATTCTCTTTAAGTTATTCATGACAACGGAGCAACAGTGAAGAAATACATCATACACAACAAAAACATCTGGAAACTAAAGAGCCACAAAGGTGCCGTTGAAGAATGTAAAACACAACGGGGAGGACACATAGCAAGCTTCATTAATAAGAAGGAGCAGGAGGCCTTTGACAAGTTCTGTAAGGACACTTGTTCAAAACACTTGTGGATTGGCCTGACATGTAGACCCTTGAGGTGGTCCAGTGGAGAACCATTTCCTCCTCTGGATGAGATCAACATGGAAGGTCCAGGAAATTGTGTGACCATGAAGACTGATGGGAAACTGAAAACAGAAAACTGTGAGAGTCAGAAAGCCTTCCTGTGCTACGGAGGTGAGTACACTATATATATATATATATATATATATATATATATATATATATATATATATATATATATATATATATATATATATATATATATATATATATATATATAATACCACAGTGTGTGAGAGTGTCACTGAAACACTCCTGAACAATCAACAGCCTCCATATTGTATCTATAGTGTTCTGACCCAGAGTCTGTCTTTATATGAAACCATCTGCTCTCCCTTCTGATTTAGAACGACGCACTGCTGACACTACTGATACCACCTCTACTGAGACCCTGACTCCACCTGCTCCACCCTCCACCTCTACTGAGACCCTGACTCCACCTGCTACACCCTCCTCCTCTACTGAGACCCTGACTCCACCTGCTACACCCTCTACTGAGACCCTGACTCCACCTGCTACACCCTCCACCTCTACTGAGACCCTGACTCCACCTGCTACACCCTCTACTGAGACCCTGACTCCACCTGCTACGCCCTCCACCTCTACTGAGACCCTGACTCCACCTGCTCCACCCTCCACCTCCAATGAGACCCTGACTCCACCTGCTACACCCTCCACCTCTACTGAGACCCTGACTCCACCCTCCACCTCCAATGAGACCCTGACTCCACCTACTACACCCTCCACCTCTACTGAGACCCTGACTCCACCTGCTACACCCTCCACCTCTACTGAGACCCTGACTCCACCTGCTCCACCCTCCACCTCCAATGAGACCCTGACTCCACCTGCTCCACCCTCCACCTCCAATGAGACCCTGACTCCACCTGCTACACCTTCCACCTCTACTGAGACCCTGACTCCACCTGCTACACCCTCTACTGAGACCCTGACTCCACCTGCTACACCTTCCACCTCTACTGAGACCCTGACTCCACCTGCTACACCCTCCACCTCTACTGAGACCCTGACTCCACCTGCTACACCTTCCACCTCTACTGAGACCCTGACTCCACCTGCTACACCCTCCACCTCTACTGAGACCCTGACTCCACCTGCTACACCCTCCACCTCAAATGAGACCCTGACTCCACCTGCTACACCTTCCACCTCTACTGAGACCCTGACTCCACCTGCTCCACCCTCCACCTCCAATGAGACCCTGACTCCACCTGCTACACCTTCCACCTCTACTGAGACCCTGACTCCACCTGCTCCACCCTCAACCTCTACTGATATAGAAAAACAACAACTAAAAACTAGAACAACAACAGTACGGTATCCAGACAAGAAGTACACCCTGGTGAAGGAGGAGAAAACCTGGACAGAGGCTAAAACATGGTGTGAAACCCACTACTCAGGTCTGTGTGTCATCCACACTGAGAGAGACTGGAATGAGTCCAAAGCAGCACTGAGAGAGCCAGTATGGATTGGTCTCCATAGAAGAACCCCAAAGAAAACCTGGCAGTGGTCCAATGGAGACGACTACTTTTACCTGAACTGGAAGGGTGGTGTTGATCGCTGTAATGATGGGGGTGCAACTGGTGACAAATGTGTAAAATATACGAAGACATTGAATTGGCGTGTACGTCCATGTGGAGAGACCCCGTTTGGATATGTGTGTCAAAAAGGTATGACCTTCCTTATACTATTCTAATGTGTGCGTGCGTGCGTGCGTGCGTGTGTGTGTGTGTGTGTGTTGTTTAGGATTAGATAAACCACTGGTTTAGTTATCACATCTGAAACAGTTTGTCATTCAATCTAGACAGTATTTTATTTCAACATAGATAAACTCTTCATCATGAGGTCTCACACATTAGAAGGAAAATACTAGAGCCCGACGATGCCAGATTTTGGGGTCCAATTTTGGAGAGTCCTAGACCAGGCCAATTACCAATGTTTTGACCTAGGGGTGCGTTCGGAAATTGCGCACCGGAGCGCACTCGCCTATTAGTTTGTATTGGTCAGTGGCCAGGTTAAAAGTGCTTAACCTGGCAGCTACATATTTGCTGATGTTGTCAAAAAAGTAAACTGATATATCGGTGGGGATCTAGAAAATATTAATTTCACTGTCAAATCAATTAGTCAATTCCTTTGAATAAAGACTGATACAGTTACTAGTAATTAACAACAACTTGTCTCATATTCACTTTAAGTTACTCAGGACAACGGAGCAACAGTGAAGACATACATTATACACCGCAAGGCACACAAGAACTACAAAGACGCTGTTGAAGAATGTAAAAAACAACATCAAGGAGACCTAGCAAGCATCACTAACCAGAAGGAGCAGGAGGCCTTTGACAAGATGTATGGGTCAAAAAAGGGGGGGTACTGGATTGGCCTGAGATGTAAACCCTTGAGGTGGTCCAGTGGAGAACCATTTCCTCCTCTGAGAGAGATCAACATGGATCGTCCAGACAAGGCTCGCCCAGAACGCTGTATGACCATGATGGCTGATGGGAAACTGGAAACAGAAAACTGTATGAGTCGGAAAGCCTTCCTGTGCTACAGAGGTGAGTACACTATGATAACACAGTGTGTGAGAGTGTCATTGAAACACTCTTGAACAATCACCAGTCTCCATATTGCATTTTCTAGTGTTCTGACCCAGAGACACGTCCATGTCTTTATGAAACCATCTGCTCTCCATTCTGATGCAGAACGACACACTGCTGACACTACAGATGCCCCCTCTACTGAGACCCTGACTCCACCTGCTCCACCCTCTACTGAGACCCTGACTCCACCTGCTCCACCCTCTACTGAGACCCTGACTCCACCTGCTCCACCCTCTACTGAGACCCTGACTCCACCTGCTCCACCCTCTACTGAGACCCTGACTCCACCTACTACACCCTCTACTGAGACCCTGACTCCACCTGCTACACCCTCTACTGAGACCCTGACTCCACCTACTACACCCTCTACTGAGACCCTGACTCCACCTACTACACCCTCTACTGAGACCCTGACTCCACCTACTACACCCTCTACTGAGACCCTGACTCCACCTACTACACCCTCTACTGATACCCTGACTCCACCTACTACACCCTCTACTGATACCCTGACTCCACCTGCTCCACCCTCTACTGAGACCCTGACTCCACCTGCTACACCCTCTACTGAGACCCTGACTCCACCTGCTCCACCCTCTACTGAGACCCTGACTCCACCTGCTCCACCCTCTACTGAGACCCTGACTCCACCTGCTACACCCTCTACTGAGACCCTGACTCCACCTGCTATACCCTCTACTGAGACCCTGACTCCACCTGCTACACCCTCTACTGAGACCCTGACTCCACCTGCTATACCCTCTACTGAGACCCTGACTCCACCTACTACACCCTCTACTGAGACCCTGACTCCACCTGCTACACCCTCTACTGAGACCCTGACTCCACCTGCTACACCCTCCACTGAGACCCTGACTCCACCTGCTACACCCTCTACTGAGACCCTGACTCCACCTACTACACCCTCCACCTCCAATGAGACCCTGACTCCACCTGCTCCACCCTCCCCCTCCACAGCCTCCACCTCTACCCACACTCAACAGTCATCCTCACCGATTTCAAAAGGTAAAATGCTCACTAACACTGCAACATCATCAGTCTTACTTTAACTCTGAGAGTGTATGAATGGGACCAAATGTACCTGTAGAAATTGATAAATTAAAGACGGTTTAAGTGATATTTGTTTGTTAGTGAGTGTTAAATAGCTCTATATTCTCATAGTAATCATTGCTATAGAGTGTTTGTTCAGTAACAGGGGTCTTCCCGTCTCTCCAGCTCTTTAGTAAACAGAAAATACATTTTCAGGTCGGGATACCAATGTCATGCAATCAGGAGAGAGAACTCATACAGGATACAGGACAAATAAGTGATATTGGAAGTGAAAAAATTAATAAAGAGCTTTAACTTTAAAGTAATACTAGGTAACTTTTTAAACAACAGAAAAAGAAAACACAGCTCATGGTGACTAAAGCTCCACTGGCTAAGAGAAACGATCCACAGATCGTATAAAACAATTAAAAGAACGCTTTTTGAAACGCTTCCATCTTCCGGTGAAAACAAATGGAATTCTGGGTAACAGAGGAATAAACAAACGGCCTGCAGTGACGGTAATGACCAGCAGAGGCTGCTAAAAATCGTTATTTGTGGACCTGCATTGTATATATTTAATATATATGTTTAACAAAACATATCACTTAGCTCACCTTTAATAAGGTACTGTGCAATCTTAACCAGTGCTTATTAGTACAAGGGGGGAACGGCGCTTTTACACATGAACAAGTTGTCTAACCCACCTTAGCTCAAATCATTTACTACTTTTTTTTATATTTATTTATTTATTCTCCCTGTGTTGCTTATTTGAATTACTATTAGGAATGACATGAATTCAACACGCATCTGCAAACAGTAAACTGTGTAAAACAGACTCATGTTATGTGCTTGTAGAGACAATAGAGGCATCAGAATTGGCCTCTTTCCTTCTTATTGATCAACATTGTCTGCATTATTAATATTAATTATCATATTTATCAATATTATTACTATTCTTCTCATTATTGTGCATGCGTGTGTGCCTGCGTGTGTGTGTGCCTGTGTGCGTGCGTGCGTGCGTGCGTGCGTGCGTGCGTGCGTGCGTGCGTGCGTGCGTGCGTGCGTGCGCGCGCGCGTGTGTGTGTGTGTGTGTGTGTGTGTGTGCGTGCGTGCGTGTGTGTGTGTGTGTGTGTGTGTGTCCTCTCATCTCTCCTGTCTAACACCAGGCAACCTGCATTTCTACGCTGAGAAGAAAGACTGGATGAATGCTCTGAGGTTCTGCATGGACCATGGAGGCAGCCTGGTGCACATCACCAACCACGCCGTGCAGGAGGAGGTGGTGCAGCTCTTGACAGGCCTAGCAGCAGATGTGTGGGAGGGCGGTGCGTGGATCGGCATGGAGAGGAACATCTTTGGCTGGGAATCCCCCTGGGAGTGGGACTGGGTCAGTGGAGAACGAGTGGACAACCTGGATAACCACAGACATGGACACTTCCCCGCTGACATCTACATCTATCACTGTGGAAAGATCATCCTGGAGGAGAACCTCAAGCATACATGGCTGGATGACTGCTGCTACCGCATGAGACCCTTCATCTGTCAAGGTGGGTTGTTGAGCATGTGGTGGAAAGTAACTAAGTACATTTACTCAAGTGCTGTACTGAAGTACAATTTGAGTATTCCCATTTTTAGTACACTACGGTACATATCAGAGGCATTTTTTTAAAACCTTTTACTCCACCACAATTATTTGACAGCTTTAGTCACTAGTTACCTTGTAAGATATAGATTACTATTACAAAACATACATAAATCTATTCACTTCAGCTATTCGAAAATAGCCGATCTACAAGCTCACAATGTGTCGCATCCCGATGCGTTGTGAGCTTGTAGATCAGCTATTTTCAAAAGAATACAGTACTTTTGAGTACTTGTTACTTGTACTGCAAGTATATTTTGATACCGATACTGTTGCATCTTTACTCAAGTAAAATTTGGAATACAGGCCTTTTACTTGTGTTGTGATTTCTTAAAAGTCTCCCTCTAACTGAGGGTGGTCAGGGATGTTTCAGTTGAGTCGCGTGTGTGCAGAACAAAATGACACCAGGCAGTTTCACATGGCAATTTTCTTCAATTGTAAAAATAATAAATTTTAATTAAAGCGCTCAATTTGATTTTACAGCAACTTAAATATCTTAAAGACATTTATTAGGAAACTTTTAAGAAAAGCTCATGTCACTGTTTTGTTTTGTTGTGTTTGTCCCTGTACCATCAGGAGGTGAACGCCATGCTGTTTAGACTGCAGTGGAAGTTGGAACCGAACGCAGTGCCTGTTGCTGGATTCACACAGAATTATTACATTTCCTACAGTTTGATTTTAACGTTGTTATGCTTAGATCTCAAAGGTTCCTTAATGTATGTATGCATGCATTTGCTTTGCCATTCATCATGGCTTACTGTTGAAGAAACAACAAACTCAACAGCTAAACTATAGGCTGTGCTACTGTTTGAGTGTGGAAAGGCTCTGATAGCCTACATATTGCCTCTTTCATTATTCCAGAGAAACTCTCCAGCCTGGCTTGAACCAGCTTCTGCTGTCATTTAATTCATGTTTATTTCCTGTGAAACTAATTGAGTTTCTTTGTGTGTAAAATGCTCCTGAAACACAGTTTGACATGACTTGTTGGTGGAAATAATTCTGATAAAAATAGTAAATATATACAATCCCTTGTGCTGATGAATTATGAGACTCATTCATTGTGTAAATTAACCTAAGTCAGCTAGTTCACCATGCATTGAAAATTCAAACCTCACAACCGCCTCACCACCAGTAGCCCACTAGATGGCAGTATAAGACCAATATGTCCTTAGCTTACAGTACTGTATGTGTGGACAGTTACTCACATTTATCAGTTCATCTTCAAAGACATCTTTGGATGTAAAGCCAAAATGTTGACATCAACATGAATGAAAACTAAATGAAAACTCAGTGCGACATGTTTTGAGCTTGTAGATTGGCTATTTTATTTTCACAATATTTGAAATAGGGCTTATGTGATTAATTCATAATATATTTTTGTAAGTTTGGTCCCTACAGTCCCTTCCTAGAAATGTGGTG
Source organism: Gymnoscopelus braueri (assembly GCF_963280865.1). NCBI lineage: Eukaryota > Metazoa > Chordata > Actinopteri > Myctophiformes > Myctophidae > Gymnoscopelus > Gymnoscopelus braueri. The sequence goes on along the minus strand of NC_137603.1, from coordinate 4,123,002 downwards.
GAGCCAAAAGTACAATATTTCTATTTGAAATGTAGTGAAAGTCATGAGCTTGCAAAACTAAAATAAAAAAGTGCTTAAGAAAATGTTTTTTTATAAGTAGTCCTACAGTACTCAAGTAAATGTACTCAGTTAAGTTGATTTAGATTCTCATGTATGATAATGCGTAGGTTCTGAAATGTCCTTATTTACATTCATTAAAAATTTGAACTTTTTCAAACATGTTTTGTGTTTTCCTCTCAGAAAAATGTAATTACATGCAGATTTATCTCCCCTAACATTGTTGAAAGGTGCATTGAAAATACAAAATGTTTCAATACCATTCTGTCTTAAAATATATTGGTAATCAAAAGTCTTTTGAATAAAATGTCTGTGACAGGTGTGTTGGTAAAGTAGCCTATGCATACAGATTAAATAAATAAACAAACACCTGAACACCGTCTTCACTTGCTCAACAAAGAAGAAACAGTTTAGTACATTCTGTATGTGATATTAACTCCAATGTCTAGGACAGACACATGTAGTTTATAATCAGACAATGAGAGCAACCACAAGTGTGAACAACAGTTCAACAAGTGTCTTACCTCTTTCAGCCACTGTTTCATTAAGACTTTCAGGGATCATTTCTATAGTTATGGACTGGAGAAATTAGTTTCTAAAGTGTTAAGTCTCTCTAACCACGATGATGAGTAGTGATACTGTTCTATGAACAGTATCACTGAATTGAATTATCCATATTATTGGATAATTAATATAATTATCCTTATAACCTATTCTGCATATTTTGTGTCTTGTGACAATCGGGTCCAATATTTAGTTCAGTGACCATGGAGCTAAAGAATGGTTCAGAAGCTGTGTTCACGTTGACTCTTCCATTGGAATCAATAGACTCCAACTTGCTTCCTGTTTCCTAAAAAGGTGTCCACCTACGTCACGCAGAAACGGGAAGTAAACCGGAGAATGCGACTCTTGCTATTTTCCTCTTGGACCGTAGGTCGTAAAATAAAAATCCTTGGGTTATGACGCAACTTCCCATATAGGCGCCCATCAGGATAGATTTTCCGCCATTTAATGTCAAGGACCCCCAGTTTCATAGACCAGTGGTTCCCAAACGTATTAGCTCGAGACCCAGAAGAGAAATTTGTTATCTCCCCAGACCCAAGCTAGTGAAAATTAGCCTGGTAAACCCTCCCTCCGGAAATCTCATTTCTATTTGATTCCTGGAGTGAGTCTGGCATGAACCGCCTCTCTGCAATATTGGCTGTGTATGCCAAACGGCCGCGCCTATCAGCGTCGTCGCTCATTGTTCTGTGATTGACAGCTTACGTTGGCCAATCAGGTGGCGAGTTCGAGTGAGCCAAAAACACGAACGGCAGCCATCTTTTTCTTGTGCGGCCAATTCTCCGCTATTTTTTTACTTCAAAAAGCTCTCTAACTTCTATTTTGAGGCACGGAATTTACTTATAAGATATCGTTTGGATAGAATTTAGTTGTTTAACTTCATATATGTGGTCAATTAATCATGACAAAGCCTATTTAAAAAATAATAATTAGAGAACCGGTAGGGGCGGGCAGTGACACCATTGTACCCGAAAAAGGCAACCCATTTTGGGTATGGCTGTCTCAAAAGTCCCGTCGCGTCACATTAAGACTGGTGAACTGCTGATTGGCTGAAGGGGGAAAATTATCATTGGCTGAAGGGGTTGTCAGTCAACGGTATTACTCCCGCCCAACTCCAGCACAGCCAATATTGCAGACAGGCGGATCAGGCCAGACTCACTCCTGAAATGAAATGGAATTGAGATTTCCGGAGGGAGGGTTTACCAGGCTAAGTGAAAATAGCCGATCTACAAGCTCACACGTTGTGAGATTGTAGATGGGCTATTTTCACTACTTCTCTTTTTTTTCCCCTTATTTATTTATTCATTAAATTATTTAGAAAAATCATGACATTTATTTTGAATTCATGAAAAATGTCTGTCGGAATGTCGGGCAGAAACCTCTCAATCTCCATATCGCATATTTTAACTTTTTCTCGTAAATGAACGTCCTACTTGATCATTACTACAGCGTCACACAAAAGCATCCAAAGTAGCAGATCTACAAGCTCGAAACTCGAGATCTGCTACTTTTGCCGTTTTTTTAATTTGAATCGAGAAAAGTAACAGATAATAAGGAGATATGAGGTTTCCACCCGACAGAGACGATAATGATTTTCCATTTCCGTCAGTGTAAAAATCCTCAGTGTAAATGTAACTCTCAGAGTCTACAGGACGGACCCTGCGTTGAGAACAACACAGTCCTATAGATCATATGATTTACATTGAAATTTAACCCATTCAAATCGGGAACGCATCCGAGTAACCACTTTAACCATTATTTTATACTTTGAGCTATTCAAAAATAGCTGATATACAAGCTCATAGCCGCTATGAGCTTGTATATCTGCTATTTATCTATTCTTATCGTGAAAGTGTGTGGAAATCTTTTAATATAATATACATTTAAAGCGAACATGTTTAAATCAAATATTTGCTTCTGGGGGATTCTACAAATGTCTTCTAAATCCTAACAATAAAAACAAAACAAAAAACAAGGTATGTTGCTATGTATATCAGTGGTTCTCAAACCTTTTCATGTCAAGGACCACCCAAAATGATATGTATTTAGCCACGGACCCCCATCTCAAAATATTTTGTTCCAGGGACCCCCAGAAGTAAAGATTTGAGTTCAAAGTGTATATATATATATATATATATATATTCAGAGATTTGCACACATTTTCGCGATTTCTTTCCTCAAAAATAGCAGATAATACAATGAGCTTGTAGATCTGCTATTTTTGAATAGCCAAAATAAATCTTAAAATGTCACAGTATGTGTTCCCGGACTGAATGGCTTAAAAGAAAAGAAAAGAAAGAAAAGAAAAACAAACGTTCATTTTGACATCGTTGTCACAAGAGAAGCAGAACCTTTATTCAAACAAAACATTCACATTTTCTCATAAATCATGCCGAAAAAAAACCAAACGAGGCAAAAGCCGGAACTGAGACCAGCGCTCATTAGTGAATAAATTAAATACAGCTGGTTCCTAGATAAGATACTCACTGGTACGGGTCATACTGGGACCAGTACGACCGTATACTGGATCATAAAGCCTTGTGTGATGAAACAAAAACAACAACAAAAAACAAGGTTCTGTTAAGACGATCAAAGCAACAATCAAGATTTGTTTCATCTCTTCATTTGCTACAGAGTAGCTGATGCAGGGTCACAGGGTCACTGATATTTGATTCACAGTTATAAGAGTAAACACAACCAGAGCCTTTTTTCTGTAGACAAGTTGGACCAGACTGGACTGTAATACAGCCACCGTGTTGCTGCTTTGAACCACTTAGGACCCGGAACGAGATCTGTGTCGTTTTAGATTTGAGCTATAATAACCATTATTTTATACTTTGGCTACTTTTGAAAAATAGTGGAAATTTGTGCAAATATTTGAATATCAATTCTTTTAAAGCAAACATTTGTAACTGTCAAATGTCTCAACAAATGTCTATTGTTGCTATATATCAGTGGTTCTTAACTCTTTCACTGCCAAGAGTATTTTCATAAAGTACTCCCCCAGTGCCAGCAATTTGCGTTTTTTTTGTAATTTTTCATTCAAATAAATAATCTGATTGGGTTTTTAAACCCATAATACAGTTCTACCAGTAGAGAGCAACAAATCGACACATTGATGACCTCGCTGGCTCACTCGCCCCCTCCCAAACAGGCTCACGTCACATCCGGTCATAACCGGATGTTGACATTTTCGACAATCGTTGATCGGGCTAAATTACGATGTGATACACGACTACGATGACTGATCGTCACCCAGACCAAAGAGAGTAGACCTGGACCTCTCCGTTCGTTTTTTATACCGTGTGAAAAACCGTGACTTTTCCTATTCTGGCCGAAAATGACCGCAGGAAAAAAATGAGAACCGGAAACGGAATCTGCGTCATGAAACCGGAACCCAATGAGTCTGAAGGAGTCAGGAAGCGAAAGTGATCATGAAAAATAAACAGAATAGCGCGACCACAGTCAAAAGTAAAAACTCGGGATTTCTCGTGCTGGCAGGGAGGGTACTCGGGAAAAACTCGGGATATCTCGGGGCGTGGCACTGAGAGAGTTAAACTTTTTCTATGTCAAGGACCCCCAAAATGATATGTATTTGGCCGCGGACCCCCATCTCAAAATATGTTATTCCAGGGACCCCCCAGAAGCAAAGATTAGCGTTAAGTGTTCGCTTAAAAAAATATATATATATACTGCTCAAAGAAATGTAGGGAACACTTTGATCCCTTAATTATTTGAGTTTTTTCATGAACTGTGTACATAATGCTAACGAAAACTGCGCAAAAGAATTAAGGGATCAAAGTGTTCCCTTAATTATTTTGAGCAGTATATATATATTCAAAGTTTTGCACACATTTGTAAGAAAAAAAAATTGCAGATCTTCATATTGTATATCTGCAATTTTTTTATAGACAAAGTATAAAATAATGGTTACAGTGGTTACACAGATGCGTTCCCCGTTTTAATGGGTTAACCACTTAAGCCCCTATGCTTAGTTAGCCCGGAGTCCACCAAGGCTCTACACTAGGCCCCCCTCCGGCTTCCGCTCTGCAGAACATATTATATTTCTAAGACTTTGCTGCATAACCTTTGTGCTTCTTTAAGGTCAAGTGTCAACTGATGCGTCACATCAACGGAAGTCACATCAAAACAACTCAAAATGTGTGGCGGACCTTTTCGCAGACAGACAGGGACAAATGTATCGTCACAGACGCTTCGTAAAAACCTTAAAGGCCATTTTTTTTTGCTTTGAGCAACAACCGTTGAACGTCATGTCGCACTTACGTGTCTCGCGACGTTGTGAGTTTGAGGCGTTCATACCGTCTCCCGACTCACGCGTGATAATGAAATGCAACCCAACTCGAGCAAGACCCGGAAAAGTCGCGCTGTGATTGGCCAGTGGTCACTTTGAGTGACAGTTGTGGCAAACGCAGTCCCCACAACATCATTTACTATTCTGTGCCTATCGGTACATAACCCTCAAGTTCGCTTGAGACTGCACCCCTCCGTCGCGGTCCGGTCCAAAACTAGACTTTATTAGCTAAAAAAAATAGTTTTCTGCGGTTGTCGGAAAAAGATTGCCTCCAGCGGGATTTGATCTCGGGCCTCAAGGTCGGCGGTTTAGCGCCCAGCGAGGCACGCCACGAGAACAGATGGAGCGCTAGGGTTTTGGGCTGAATTAGACTGTAAAAATGCCCCCACCGTTCCCTCTGGGGGCGGAGTCCTTGTTTTCTCGTTTTTGCATTCAGCCAATCGCAGGGCGGGGTTTGGACGAATGCAGCTATAGAACAATATTACGCCCGACTCACAGGTGTCTCCCACAAAATGTAAACAAGGAAGTGAATGTGGTCTCGTTGCATCGTTCTCGGGAGCTTTATTCAGCTCCCTTTTTGTGGTTTCGATGTCACCTTTCGTCGATGCGATGCGATGGCCGACACTCGTTGCACAAAGCTTAAACTGGCCTTTAAGTCTAACACCAGATTATCCTCTCTGAAAAATAGGCAATCTACAGTAAAAAGCTCAGAATAGGGATGCTAGGGTTCAAGTGATTCATCCATTTAGACCGGGAGCGCATCTGTGTGTCATTTTTTGATTGCTTTGGCAATTAAAAAACAGTAGATCTACAACTCATGTATGAGCTTGTAGATCTGCTATTTTTGAAAAAAATCGGGAAATGTGTGCAAATCTTTGAAAAAAAAAAAAAAACAATTAATTATATATATATATATATATATATATATATATATATATATATATATTTTAAAGCGAACATATTTAACTCAAATCTTCTGGGGGATTCTACAAATGTCTTCTAAATCCTTTTTTGGGAAAAAAAATTATTTGCTATATATCAGTGGTTCTCCAACTTTTTCATGTCAAGGACCCCCAAAATTATATGTACCGTAAATTTCGGACTATAAGCCGCGACTTTTTTCCAATTTTTCGACCCTGCGGCTTATATAACGGTGCGGCTTATCTATGGATTTTTACAGCTAACGGCCACTAGGGGACCTTCTAAATCTATGGATTTTACACCCGCGGCTTATAGTCCAGTGCGGCTTATAGTGCGAAAATTACGGTATTTGCCCATCTGAAAATATTTTATTCCAGGGACCCCCCAGAAGCAAAAAAAAATGTTAAAAATGTATATATATATTCAAGGATTTACACTTTTTTTTTCCACAGAGTGCCGCGCTATGAGCTTGTAGATCAGCTATTTTTGAACAGCCAAAGAAATCTAAAAGTGACAAAGATGCGTTTCCGCTCTTAATGGTCTTAATATGACAAACATGAACACGTTTGCTACAAATACATATTAATGCCCTCCAGAACATCGCTTTCAAAAAACAAAATCAGCCGGCTCAGAACCCAAACCTACTGTGTGTGGCAACAGCACCAACAGGGTCTAACATGACCCGGGTCAGCTCTGGGCCAGAACCACAGGAAAAACCCCAACTGGACACAAAAAAAAAGAACTATAACGGTAGAAAACACTGTCACTAATCATCACAGTCAAGATGAAAGTTTCATTGCTCTGAAACATTTTCACTTCTTCACTGATATTCATGCAGTTTAAATCTATTGGATTTAAGGATGTGTTTCAATATTTCAAGTCATTTGAACAATTAAAGAGTACAAAAACGCCACAATGGAGGTGCAGTGACTTTTTTCACATCACAGGCCTTGATGTATAGGGCATAGCAGTGGCAGCCATTTTCTGGTTCCACTTCAAAATAGTCAATGCATTTTTCCCATTGACATTTCCAAAAATATTTATATCAATTAATTTAAGCCTAGAATCAAGCCATCCAGGGTCCTGGTGAATCATGACCATACATTATTTTTTTCTGTGATTTAAAAAAAAATTATATTTAATTATATGATATACTATAAATACCCTTTGTTTTGCCGTTTTCAAAAAAGTTTTCACAGAATCAAATGTTTTATGGTCATGATTCACCAGGACCCTGGATGGCTTACAATAATTGATATAAATATTTTTGGAAATGTCAATGGGAAAAATGCATTGACTATTTTGAAGTGGAACCAGAAAATGGCCGCCACTGCTATGCCCTATTTGCTCGGAGAGAACGTTGCATATTCCAAATGTTTGACCTAATTTGCGTGTGACTGACAGAAATACACACAGCTGGCTGCGGAACGGAAATGACGTCAGTCTGATGGGAGGCGTCATGACAAAAGAAAAGAAAGTGGTGCGTTAGGGGCTCTGTGTCCGCGGCGAAACGCGTTTTGAGCTGCCTAAGCGCTTTTCTCCAGGAAAGAACTTTTAGATTTTTTGGGCTATTCAAAAATAGCAGATATACAAGCTCATAGCGCGGCACCGAGTGCCGCGCTACGAGCTTGTAGATCTGCTATTTTTTGAAAAATCGTGAACATTTTTGCAAATCTTTGAATATATATATATATATATTTATTTTTAAGGCGAACATATTTAACTCAAATCTTTGCTTCTGGGAATTCTACAAATGTCTTCTAAATCCTAACAGTTTTTTGAAAAAACGTATGTTTCTATATCAGTGGTGCTCAAACCTTTTCATGTCAAGGACCCCCAAAATGATATGTATTTGGCCGCGGAGTGGACCCCCATCTCAAAATATATAGTTCCAGGGACCCCCATGAAGCGAAGATTTGAATTAAAAATGTTCGCTTAAAAAAAAAATGTATATTCAAAGATTTGCACACATTTTCACAAAAAAGCAGATCTACAAGCTCAAAGCTTGTAGATCTGCTAATTTTGTATAGCCAAAGTATAAAAAATACTTTTTTTTTGTTTCAACCAAAACATAATATCACTTAATCTACCTTAAAAAAAGAAAAAAGAGAAAGGTAAACGATGCATGCCGTGCAGAACAGATGCAACTTGTTTTCTTGTGTTGCTTGGAGAAGGTGTTCCCTCCTTCTTCTTTAGTCAGATTTATTACTAAGTGGGTGTGCCAGGTGTCAGGCACTGAAAAGAGACGATTTACACGAAGCTCCCAACGCGCCGCAGGCAGCGTGGCGCGCTGTTCGAGCGTGTGGATCTCGCGCTCTCTTTTTTCTTCCTCCTCCTCCTCCTCCTCCTCTTCCTCTCCCGCTACTTCAGCTCCTCGATCTCTCGCTTGACTTCGGCGACGTAGTGGTGATCCTTCCCGTGAGCCACTTCCATGATGGCCGCCGCCTGGACAAAAGAGGAAATACATTCACACCATCGTTAAAATAATTTGTAATGGATTTGATCCGTTTAAACAGCCAGTGGTGTAAAGTAACTAAGTACATTTACTCAAGTACTGTGCTTAAGTAAAACTTTGAGGTATTTTTTTTACTTTACTGGAGTGTTTCCACATTTTCAGTACTTTTACTTCTACTCCACTACATCTCAGAGGCAAATATTGCACTTTTACTCCACTACAATTATTTGAAAACTTTAGTTACTAGTTATTTTGTAGATTTTTATTATTATTACAAAACATACATTAACCACTTCAGCCCTATCTACATTTCGGCCGTTTGAAAATAGCCGATCTACAAGCTCACAATGCGTCGCGACACATTGTGAGCTTGTAGATTGGCTATTTTCAAATGATTTTTTAGACATTTGAAATCTTGTGAAATGGGACATTCTGCATAATGAGTACTTTTACTTTTGGTACTTTAAGTACATTTTGATACCAATACTTTTGTACTTTTACCCAAGTCCATTTTGAATTCCAGACTTTTACTTGTAACCGAGTCTTTCTACATTGCAGTATTGATACTTTTACTTGAGTAAAAAAGGTGAGTACTTTCTCCACCACTGTCAACAGCTTTTACAATATAGTGAACACTGAGGGTCAGATCCGTTTGGGTAGCTGGTATTCCAGTCCGGGATTTAATCTGCACATTAGATAGCGTTTTTTTAATTTATTTTATCTTTAATTCTTAGTATTTGTGGTCAAGCAAATACGTTTCTAAATAACGTAACATACAGTATGTAAACAAGTGACTTAAGGCCTTTGCAGACAGGGTGCGATTTTTTTCGCACGGAAAAAAAGGACAATATTGTTTTTTTAAAGAACACATGGTTCTCTATGACCTCATGCACACCGGCTCCCAATTTACCGTGCGGCAAGTGGCTGCGGCGATGCGTTTTTTTCCCAATCGAAAACAGTTCGATTTGTGCGTCTTTTCGCATGCGGTTAAAACTGCAGGTTAAATCGTACCCTGTCTGCAAAGGCCTTAACATACAGCATCAACCACAAAAATAGGCAACAAGAGGTGATACAAGGAATGACGAGTGAGATCCTATAATAAAAGGGGTAGTTCACCCCCAAAATGACTTTTTTTCTGAATTCAAGTCACCCCATGGAGACTTGAATTCATAGATATTTTTTAGTTTTTGTCTCATTCCTAAGACAATAATTTGATGACCGTCAGCGGTTCCGGTAGGAGACACAAAGAGTCTCCTTTGTGTCTCCTACCGGAACCGCTGCCTACCGGTCCGCTGGGCATCAAACTATTGTCTTAGGAATGAGACAAAAACTAAAAAAAATCCATGAATTCAAGTCTCCATGGGGTGACTAATAGATCGTTTTTTTGGATGAACTATCCCTTTAAAATTGGCCAATGGGAGGGTGGGCGGTTCAGCGGGCGGCGGACCTCTGACGTCATTCTGACTCAGCCATGAACAAACCACGGCCAAATCACTTTGACAACATGAACATAACCATAAACAAACCACGACTCAGCTCCATATATGGGCACAAAAGCAGGCATGCCCATATATGGGCATATACTGATGACAGGAGCTGTTCAGTGGCCAACAGTGTAAGACTGTGGTTCTACTGGTTAGAGCCCAGGTTTTAATGTGTGCATGTCTGTCTGTGTGCAGACAGACAAAAACAAGAATATATATATTATGTGTTTTACCTTCTTCAGAGCCTTGACTCCCTGATTCTTCCTCTCCAGACCCAAGTAGAGACGACCCAGCTTCAGATACATGGAGGCTACGTTCAGAGAGAACGGTGGATAGTGCACGCTGAACAGGAAAACCAGAGACAACGTCGTTATAATGAGGCTACATTCAGAGAGAACGGTGGATAGTGCACGCTGCATAGGAAAACCAGAGACAACGTCATTATAAGCATTTAACCTTGTAACCTTCTAGGATCGATTATTTGTTTTAAACATGTAGCACTCTGGGATTCCCTGTGAATGAAAAGTGCAATACAAATAAAATGTATTATTATTATTTAAAAAAATGCGGAAATAGCAGATCTACAAGTTCACAACAGGTCGCGATGCAACTACTTGTTTCTGACACTGTGGTATGACAAAGTGGGGCATTAATTTACAAAAACAACAAGTTGAAATATACAGATACAAAGTGTCTGCCCGACAGCAACAACATATTAATGAGGCGCTGTGATGAAGGCTGATGAAAATATGATGTCTCCATGATGACTGTAAGAGGACACATAATGTATAACGTTACATTAACCCATAGAACCCTTAACTCTTTCACTGACAGACTTATTTCTGGCTGCGTGCACCCGCTGCCAGCGATTTTTTTTATTTTGTTACCTTTTTCAAGTAGTCACAGAATATTTATCTCCAGTATGATCGATCCCCTGATGGTTGCTAATCACTGAGGGTTGCACTGTGCTTCCACGAAGAAAAAAAAATGTCATCGCGAGTTCGCGATCTCCTGGTCGCTTTTATACGCCTTTGAAAATAGCATGTCTCGGCCAAAAATACATAGTAAAAAAAAAAAGTACACAGGAGCCGAGATACAGCCTTTTTAACACATCGGGTGCCAAAACCGGAAAATTACATGTTTTCAAAGAGTAGCGCTTTGGTGCCGAAACCGTAAAATTGCGTGTTATCAGTCTTTTTGTTTTTAATTTTTTTTCCACAAGGGGGGGGGGGGGGGGCTAGCGCAGCCCTGGAATCACCCATGAACACTCTAAGAAGTAAGGGACAGATGGATCACCGTGCCAAAAAAATCTGGCTCCCATCCGCTTCCATTCTATCTCCTTGCTAAAAACCTCTGTATCTCCTTAACTTTTTACAGTGGGCAAAACGAGTCATTCTCGATGCGCGATCGCTCCGCAATGGTGACTCGCATGAGACACGTTGTTGTTCCAGGCTTTAGCCAGGACCATTGTGCACCCTGCACACATGCATTGTTTACCATGGATTGCTCGTCGTGGAGTCTACAGCTCTAAACAGCACAGCGTTGCAGACGGTGAGATTTCGGGCGCCGAACGTAATCTGTTATTATACAATTCTGGCACCCGATGTGTTAAGTAATAAGTTCACCAAGAAGTGAATGGAGCAGCAAATCTTCGGATCACGATATGTTGGGTTCTGAACGTTTTTCTCAAAAAATAATAAGTTATACAGTAAGTTGTTCTTGGCAGTGAGAGAGTTAACACATTGATTGCCAAGATCGAGTTAACTCGTTTTTAAGAAGAAAAAATTTTTTTTCTTTTTTTTTTTCTTTTTTTAATTTTTAATTTGACCCAAAGACCAAGGAGATATGATTTGTCGAAGATCTAGACTCCCATCCACTTCCTTGTTAACTTAAAACTTAAAAAATATGTATCTCAGCTCCTGAGTACTTTTTTTTTTTCAATGTAAAAACCCTGGCATGAAAATGCAAAAAATCTGAAATAATTCTGGCAATCAATGTGTTAATGGACTAACAAACGTTCTCTTCTAAAGACATAGACACAGAACAGGGGGACGTCAGCTCCTGACCTGTAGGGCCCTACGATCTTCTCCCCGTAGCTCATGGCCTGGTCCCAGTCCTGCATGTACAGACACACCCCCATGGCCTGGTACATCATGTGCAGCATGTACACGTTGGTGTCCCCGAAGATGGAGGCCATCTTCTCCTGACTCAGCTCACACATCTCCAACAGCTCGCTGGGAGGTGCAAGGGGCCAAAGGTCAAGGAGGAGGAACCAACCCACCAGGGTTTTTACACTTCATTACAAACCAAGACTAAACACTAAACAATCATTTAGTTCATTGATGCTCAAAGTGGGGTCCGGGGACCCCCAGGGGTCCTTGGGGGGGTTCCCAGCGAAATGTGTTAATATGGCATCACAATAATTTTAACTTTTTATACTTTGGCTATTCAAAAATAGCAGATCTACAAGCTCATAGCGCGGCACAGAGTGCCGCGCTATGAGCTTGCAGATCTGCTATTTTTGAAAAATCGTGAACATTTGTGCAAAGCCTTGAATATATATATACTTTTTAGCTGACATTTGTAACTCAAATCTTTGCTTCTGGGGGGGTCCCTGGAACAAAATATTTTGAGATGGGGGTCCGCAGGCCAAATACATATCATTTTGGGGGTCCTTGACATGGAAAAGTTTGAGAACCACTGATTTAGTTAACTGAAAAACTAAAACCTAAAAACTAAAAAACTAAAAAAAGAAAGAAAAAAAGAAAGAAAGAAAAGAAAACCCCCACCTAAATTAAAGAACTAAAATGAAGAAAATTCTAAATTTAACTAACTTAAAGGCGAACTAAAACAAAATAGAATAGCTAGTTAAATCATCTTTGTTTTAGTTTTCCCACCATCATATCTGTCATGCATTCTTTCATCCTACCTTCTTCAATCTTCACCTTCATCATCATCTTAGTTTTTATTGTTCAAAGAGTAACTAGCCTTTACATTAAAGGTTTTTTTCCCCTACTTTTTTGGAAGATGTGCCTTGTTTTTTTTTCCAACGTATTTTTTATTTTCGTCATAATATCTGAAAAACTAAAACAAAAAAAGGCTGAAAACGAAATAAAAACTAAAACCCAGTCAATTCCTAAAACGACTCCTGTGGATGGAAGGATATTCTTGTAGTGCTTGGCCCTCCTGAACTCCTCGATGACGTTCTTGGCGTAGTAGACCATGGTTTTGATGTCCTCTGGGTCAGGAGGAGGGTCCAACTTCTTCCTGATCTCCATCTTAGCTTTGTCCTATAGATAGAGAGAGACATTGAAGACATTGAATTAACATTGAAGTGAATGGAGCAGCAACATTTTGGAAAATATTATCTCCTGGTTCTCTGTGAAGAACGGAAAAACGGAAAAACCAAGAAAATAAAGAATAATTAATAAAAAAACCCGTTTATAAACGTTTTTGGCAGGCAGAGAGTTAAGACCTGGAACGCATCTGTGTCATTTTTTGATTTGAGCTAAAAAGCATTATATTACACTTTGGCTATTCAAAAATAGCAGATCTACAAGCTCATAGCGCTATGAGCTTGTAGATCTGCTATTTTTGAAAAATCGTGAAAATGTGTGCAAATCTTTGAATATATATTATTTTAAAGCAAACATTTTAACTCAAATCTTTGCTTCTGGGGGGTCCCTGGAACAACATGTTTTGATATGTGGGTCGGCGGCCAAATACATATCATTTTGGGGGTCCTTGACATGAAAAAGTTTGAGCACCACTGATATAGAAACAGTTTTTTTCAGAATACTGTTGGGATTCAGAAGACATTTGTAGAATCGGCTTCAGGTCTTAACCCATTGAGACCTGAAGCCGATTCTACATGCCAAAGAAATCAAAAAATGACAAGAGATGCGTTCCCGGTCTTACAGGGTTAAGTGGGAGTAGCTAAAGTGTGGGTCTACTACCCAGACCCCGCCCCTCGCCTTATCAAACGGGCTACGTTTACCTTCATGTGTGAACGCATCTGAAACGGACATTCTCCTTTGGCATGCAACATGCGTGAAAGGACCAATGAGCTTATGTAGTGTTGGGTACCTTGGACCTGGTGCTGCATTCCATACAGTCACAGGTGAAGAAGTAGGAATCTATGAGCCTCTCGTTCCTGTCATCTGTCGGATACAGCAGATCTATGTAGCTGTTGAACATCTGGGGGGAGGGGGGGAGAGAGAGAGAGAGAGAGAGAGAGAGAGAGAGAGAGAGAGAGAGAGAGAGAGAGAGAGAGAGATTAACGTCTTAAATAAATTAAATAAAAACTAAGGTATGATGACTAAAACTAAGACTAAATACAGGGACTATTTCATCAACCAATAAAAACCAGATGAAAATGTTAGTGAGGGATCTAGTGGAGAAGAGATCAAGTAGAACTAAAAGACAAGTCATTTCATGTTTGGTTGAGCTCGGGTGTTGTGCTCTGAAAATAGCAGATCTACAAGCTCACAACGCGTCCGCGACACGTTGTGAGCTTGTAGATCGGCTATTTTCAGCATGCAACAAAGTGTAAAATCAGCCATTACGACGCCATCAAGACACCAACATACATTTTAGTCGACTAAATCAACATTACTGTGACTAAATCAACTGTAGATTTAGTTGACTATAATCGTATGATATTTAGTCGACTAAATAAAACTAGACTAACAGTAAAACATTTCAGATGACTAAAATATAACTAAAGCTACCGGTAAATGGAATTTTATTCAAAAGACTATGACTAAAACTGAATCAAAATTTGCTGTCAAATCAAAATCAACACTAGAACCACTTTTAATCAGGGGTCTTACCCCGTCACCAGGGTTTTATCAGGGGTCTTACCTCGTCACCAGGGGTTTTATCAGGGGTCTTACCTCGTCACCAGGGTTTAATCAGGGGTCTTACCTCGTCACCAGGGTTTTATTATCAGGGGTCTTACCTCGTCCCCAGGGTTTTATCAGGGGTCTTACCTCGTCACCAGGGGTTTTATCAGGGGTCTTACCTCGTCACCAGGGTTTAATCAGGGGTCTTACCTCGTCACCAGGGTTTTATTATCAGGGGTCTTACCTCGTCCCCAGGGTTTTATCAGGGGTCTTACCTCGTCACCAGGGTTTAATCAGGGGTCTTACCTCGTCACCAGGGTTTAATCAGGGGTCTTACCTCGTCACCAGGGTGGATGTCCCTCACAGCTCTGACGTCAGCCACCGTGCCTTTATACGTCACTATGACGTTAGGCTGACAGCTGTGGTTCATCAACGCTACGCTGAACACAGGGGACAGAGAGAGAGAGAGAGCAGGACATTCAAATGACAAGGAATACGAGTTTTAGAATATCGTCGCTGTCTCGCAGAAACCTCTCATCTCCATATAATTTTTTCATAAATTAACGTCCTACTTGATCATACTACAGCGTCACACAAACGCATCAAAAGTAGCAGATATACATAAAGCTCGTTTTTTTAAAGTTACTGTTTTGGACATAGAGGTTTCCACTGGACAGAGAACATATGAAATGACAGAGACTATGACAGAGTCTCCTTTGTGTCTCCATACGGAACGGCTGTCGGTCATCAAATTATTGGCTCAGGAATGCAACGAAAACAAAAAAAATATGGTGAACTATCCCTTTAACATGAATCCAACACTGATGATAGTGCTGTCGAACAAGTCTATGAAGCTACCTATGAAATCTATGAAAAAATGTATTTAAATGAGTTTTTAAATGAATAAAAAGGTTTAATCACACCATCTTACTCAGGAAAAACAGCCGATCCTAGATGGGAAAGCTCCTCATCCTCAATGGTGAAACCATTGCAGTTCACCTGGAGACAGACAGACAGACAGACAGACAGACAAAGAGAAAACACTTTGAGCACCACTGCTATGAGCTATAATTCCCATTCCTTATACACAGAATCTGTGTGTGTGTGTGTGTGTGTGTGTGTGTGTGTGTGTGTGTGTGTGTGTGTGTGTGTGTGTGTGTGTGTGTGTGTGTGTGTGTGTAGACAGCATTGGTTCTCAAAGACTACAGCTGATGGTCAACAGATGGCGCTGGTGGGATGTCCAAAGAACAGATGGGAAAACTTTCTTTAAAGGAGGAGTTCACCCAAAAAATTACTTATTTTCTATCAATTGCACACCCCATGAAGCCTTGAATTCTTGAATTCATGGATTTATTTAGTTTTTTGTCGCATTCCTAAGCCAATAATTTGATGCCCGGGTGTATTTCCGGTAGGAGACACAAATAATCTACTTTGTGTCTCCTACCGGATACATTAGCCGGTAGGAGACAGGAATAAAATTATTGGCTTAGGAATGCCACAAAAACACAAATAAATCCATGGATTCAAGGCTTCATGGGGTGTGCAATTGATAGAAAATAAGTCATTCTTTGGGTGAACTACTCCTTTAAGTTAACTTGGGGAAGAGACCTGTCACAACTACTGTTAATATTATGATGAAGTTATACTAACACATACTGCTACTTTTGCTACTTTTGAATTAGAATCCTGAAAAGTAACAGTTTTGGACCCGACAGAGTGGATATGAAATGGCCTTTCTCCAGGCTGTGGCAAAGAATAAATCAAAGGTCGGCAAGTAAGTTTAGCCTCATGGGGGCCAATGTTTTTGTCAGCCATTAGAAGGCAGGCCAGAACATAAATCAACGGCTAATTTAAGAACTGGAGCATGTGTGTGTGTGTGGTATAATTGTGTAACTGTGTGTATAATCAACATATAGATAGAAATATGTGTGTAATGTCGAGCGTCTACACGAACACAATTGGCCCGTGTTCAGGGGGAGGGAAGCCGGGCGGAGAGGGTGATGTTTGTCACCGCACGTATTCCTACGGCAGGGTTCCCCAAGGGCCACATTTTGTCTCAGGTACCAAGCCGAGGGCCAGGGGCATTGTGCCCGCGCGAAGCGCCGCTCGCAAAATTCTGAGTTTTTTATTAGTTATTTTTTCTCTAATCTAGCTACTTTGACACTGTGTTATTTTAGGCCTGGGATTCTTAAATCCTGTGTTGAGGGACACACAAGGAAAAAATGCACTCTGAGTTGAGAACCAACCATTTACTTAAAATATTTGGTTGTTACAGTATGCTTGACAAGTAATAAAGATTAAGCAGCTAATTGTACATACTGAAAATCTAAATAAGTCCAGAATCAACAATTTACTTACAGATGTGTTTGTTACAGTCTTGAACAGTAATATTATTTGAACAGTAATATTATAAAACTTGAACAGTAATATTATAAAAGAAAATACATTTTATTTTTTTTATGACAGGAGTCGTCACGGGAGCGGCACCTGTCAGTAGGGAGTGTTGAGCGGGAGGAGTAGGACGAAGGCTCTACGTCCTCCTGGTGGGGGCTCCTCACTGGCAGGTGAGTCAGTAGGATACGACGGCAGTGACAACACAGACATGTGTGTGTGGAGGAATTAATGGGAATAACGACTAAATTGGGGTAAAAAGAATAATACAAAAAGAAGAAATGTTTGTGTAACCATGTTGTGCAGGCCACAACGTCTCCTTGAATGTTGTATAATACTTTATTATGCCGTAGGCCGTAGGAGATGTTTCTCAGCATCTGACCCCGTCCTAACTACTTGGGGAGCAGTGAGCGACCACAGTGCAGCTCCCAGGGCCCAACTCCACTTTTTAATATAATGCCAGTACCTTGGTCAAGGGCAGGAGTGTGTACTTGTCTTTTAATGAAGACCGGAGGACGCAGAGGACACCCACGCTAAAGAAAAAGAGGGAGGCTGCACACCGTCTTCATGCTCCCAAAATAATGTATTAATAGAGCGGTACCATTTTCTTTCTTAGTTTCGGCCTTTCCGGCCTTCGTCAGGTTTAACCCATTAACACATTCCACGCCAGAGTTTAATATCATAATGTACTCACCAGTGCCAGCGATTTATTGTTGTTTTTTAGCTTTTTTTCACGTCGCCACAGACATCGCTAAATTCGTTAAAATCACGCGTTCAACTGTTTGTAAACACACAGGGGATCTGTGTGAGACGCCCAGTGAAAACCGTTTCGATCTGCGATCCGCCATCTTGAAGCTACAATGGTTTATGTTAAACAGCGATCAGCGATGAGAAAAACAACAACCGAGAAAATGGAGATTTAGTTTCCGCTTTAGAGAGGAGGCGGATGAGAACGAAAATCTCTGTCGTGACGAACGTTCGCCACAAAATGTGTCGTGGCGAACGAGGCCTACAATGTGAAATGTGAACCTGCGAGTAAAAAAAAAATACCACTTCGCGTAAATCTACGCAACTGGCACGCTGCGCAATTATTTAGGTTCGCGTAGATTTACGCGATTGGCACTCAATGTGTTTTTATTTTTTTATTTGAGCTAAAAAAGCCTTATTTTACACTTTGGCTATTCAAAAATAGCAGATCTACAAGCTCGTAGCTCGGCACCGAGTGCCGCGCTACAAGCTTGTAGATCTGCTATTTTTGAGAAATCGAGAAAATGTGTGCAAATCTTTGAATACATATATTTTTTAAGCGAACATTTTTAACTCAAATCTTTGCTTCTGGGGGGTCCCTGGAACAAAATATTTTGAGATGGGGGTCCGCAGCCAAATACATATCATTGTGGGGGTCCTTGACACAAAAAGTTTGAGAACCACTGATATAGAAACATACGTTTTTCAGAAAACTGTTAGGATTTAGAAGACATTTTGCAGAATCGGAACCTCAGGCTTTAAAGGGTTTTTTTCTTTACAGTTTTTTTTACAGGGTCTTTTTCTTTACAGTTTATCTATTATGATCCAGCACCCGTCAAAATGTTTGGATGTGTGTGCACCTCTTGACAGCTATAGAAACCCACGCAGCATGCAGTCCTTCTTATCCTACAGAGCCCAACAAGACCTCTTTCCTAGTTTGCGGTCTCGACTTAGATAGAGAGAGAAACGGTATAATATTTAAGGTATGTAGAACGTTTATCACTCACAATAGCAAATGACACTGATCATCCTCTTAATCGTCACTTTTCACTCCGGACGAAGATATAGAACTTTGAAATGGCAAAACGTTCGTTTCAGTAGCAGTTTTGTCCATTCAGCCATTGCTGCACTAAACTAACTGCCTAGCTGATACTATGTTAGTTTGTGTATCCTGTGGACTTCATGTGTTGTCTTGGTGTTGTGTTGTATTATATTGTTATGTGTATTTCTATGAGACTGAATATCCCTGTGGGAAAATAAAAAATGATTAGGATTACGATGTGAAACAAACTTTTGTTTTAAACTGATGATGACTACTTGCTCAGCTAGCAATGTTCTCCGCTTGCTTGTTAGTGTTGACATGCAAAATGTGTGCCTAAACTAGCTATAAGAGTAGTATATAGTAATATAATGTGACGAGACAATACATCGTCTCGTCACATGATCAAACTTGTCATGACTTTGGACAATAACATACATATGACCCAGCAATCATCATATTACCATAGAGGCAGATGGGTGAACAGCCACAGCTAATGTCTGACTACTGCCGTAAGTGCTAGTAGGACACGGCCCAAAAAACACACCGGATTGTCAGCCACACATGCTGGACGACAGTGTGACAGGGGCCTTAACGAGTTCAGGACAGCTGTACACACACACACACACACACACACACACACACACACACACACACACACACACACACACACACACACACACACACACACACACACACACACACACACACACACACACACACACACACACACACACACACACACACACACACACACACACACACACACACACACACACACACACACACACACACAGAGAGTGTATGGCATAGAGGAGTGTGTGTCAGTGGTGGAAAAAGTACTCACATTTTGAAAATTATCAATACTGCAATGTAGAAATAGTCTGTTACAAGTAAAAGTCCGGAATCTACAAAGTAACTAAAGTTACTAAAGTAAAAGTACAATATTTGCCTCTGAGATGTAGTGGAGTAGTAGAAGTAAAAGTATAGAAAATTGGAAATACTCCAGTAAAGTCAAAGAGTGTGTGTGTGTGTGTGTGTGTGTGTGTGTGTGTGTGTGTTGTGTGTGCTGACACAGAACCCATGCAGACCAGTAAAGATCCCACAGCTGTCACACAGACCACACCCCTCCCAGAGGTTCTTCTCGGTCCCTGGTTCCCAAACTGGGGGCCGGGACACCCAGGGAGGGGGGGGGGTCCCCGAATGATGAACCTAACCTAACTAAATGTAATGCCTCAACTCCTACAAGTCCAAGTGCTTGTCAGTGTGGGGGGGGGGGGGTCCCAGTGTTGATTTCGTCGACTAAAACTATGACATAAATGTTCGTCGACTACCTTTTTTCACTGCCGAAAACTAAATGAAAACTAGACTAAAATGTTAGTGAGGGATCTAGTGGAGAAGAGATCCAGTAGAACTAAAAGACAAGTCATTTTATGTTTGGTTGAGCTCGGGTGTTGAGCAAAAATCTGAAAATAGCAGATCTATAAGCTCACAGCGCGTTGCGCTGCGACGCGTTGTGAGCTTGTAGGTCGGCTATTTTCAGCATGCAAACAAGTGTAAAATCAGCCATTATGACGCCATCAAGGCACCGCCAACATACATTTTAGTCGACTAAATCAACTGTAGATTTAGTCGACTAAAACTAGACAAAACATTTCAGATGACTAAAATATGACTAAAACTAAATGGAATTTTATTCAAAAGACTATGACTAAAACTAAATCAAAATGTGCTGTCAAAATCAACACTGGGGGGTCCCCAGTTCATCTCAAATAATGTGCGATCAGGCAGGTTATGTAATAATTGTTTTCGTTGGGTCTCACCTGTGCAAACAGCTCCGTCAGAGTCTGGTCGTCGGGGAAGTCGTGGATGTGTGTGGAGTAGAAGTGATGCAGCGCTGCGATGTCTGTCTGGTTCATCTCCTCCTTCTCACTGTCCAACTTGTCCAGATCTGAAAGACACAGAAATATTACGCTTTGCTCCAACATCTCAATGTCACTAAAAAGCTGAGCTTCAGACCTCCTAAAACATACTGATACGACTGCTTCTCGACAGTGGTGTAAAGTAACTAAGTGCATTCATTCAGGTACTGTACTTAAAAGGAGAAATCCGGACATTTTAAGTGTTATCTTTGATGTGTCGTTACTCACCTACCGACGTAAAAAGTCTACCTGGCAACACCAAGTTGCCAGGTTCTGGGAGAGAAACAAGCAACTAGCGTTAGCTCGTTCGGCATTAGCGGTAGCCTCTCAGGAACTTTCACTGCATGTTTGACTATCATGAGACTCCACAATGAGTAGTAGTAGAGAAAAAAATAACTTTGCATCAGTTATAATAGACGAATTTCCCTATGCCACGCGCTCCCATTATGACAACGGAGGGGGTTGAAAAAATGACGACAGGGGAATCTCTGGAAAAAAACAATGCCACTTTTTACGTCGGTAGGTGAGTAACGACACATCAAAGATAACACTTAAAATGTCCGGATTTCTCCTTTAAGTACACTTTTGAGGATTTTTTTACTTTACCGGAGTGTTTCCAATTTTCTGTACTTTAATATCAACTCTACAAGTAACACAGATGGAATTTGACATACATGCACAAACACACCATGTAATTAAGCATACCCACACACATGTAACCAAGCATACGAAACATAATTAAACACACAGGCCTACTTACGAGCCTCAAATTCAGATAGGAGCAGCAGTCTTTCTGAGGGAGTGCGTTCTGTTGTGACTTTCTGGAAAACACACACACACACACACACACACACACACACACACACACACAGTGCATCTACTTAGACAAGCACAAACGCACACTTGCAAAATAGAACCTCAAAATAAAAGGAATGAATTGAATTGTTTTCTCTAGCTTATGGTGACAAAGACCAATGCTGTACAAATGTCTCGTCGTCTTCTGGTCAAAAGTTAACTTGAATTATTCAGTTGTTTGGCTGCTATAAGCCAATAAGTGTTCCCAGTGCTGTGTTCACAATTAGGAGCAGTGACAAAAAAGAACTGGTTAACTTACAAGTAATTTTCTCCAATGACGTGATGAAGTACATATTGATCATACTACACTCAGTGTCACACAAAAGCA
The DNA here is from genome assembly GCF_963280865.1 of Gymnoscopelus braueri. NCBI lineage: Eukaryota > Metazoa > Chordata > Actinopteri > Myctophiformes > Myctophidae > Gymnoscopelus > Gymnoscopelus braueri. Next base: position 4,101,086 of record NC_137603.1, on the reverse strand, counting down.
TCAAAAGCACTTTTGCTATTTTTGAATTTGAATCCAGAAAAGCAACAGTTTTGGATGTTTCCACCCGACAGAGACAATGTTATTGCTTCACCATTTCCACTCTCCTCCTCTCTCTCTCTCTCTCTCTCTCCACAATTCCTGCTCCATTCTAAGAAAGGAAGATAAAACTATTTCTGTGCTGTTAAAGGTGCACTCTGTAACTTTCATGTCCTACTGGAGATTCAAACCCAGGTCACAAAAAAATATGATTTAATTATTTTTAATTCGATTTTTCACCCCAAAAAAAATCAAAAAGAGAAAAAGTCATTGAAAAAACACGGCCCCTTCAGTGTTTTCAATGAATCCATCATGGTTAAAATGGAGTTTACTTTGAAGTACATACTTAGTAATGTATGAATAATGCTATAAAAATGATGAATTCATGATGAATTAAGTATTCACTAATGCTTAACTAATGCTAAATAGTGTATAGTTGAAACGTTTCCTCTACCTCCTGAGCCACGTCTAACCCCCATTCGGTTAGAGGTGGCTCAGGAGTTCTCAAACTTTTCCGTGCCAAGAAGAAGTATAAATGGTTAAATAGCCTGTACTATCGAGCCAGTGCTACTATCCCAGTATAAATGGTTAAATAGCCTGTATTATCCAGTCAGTGCTACTATCCCAGTATAAATGGTTAAATAGCCTGTATTATCCAGTCAGTGCTACTATCCCAGTATAAATGGTTAAATAGCCTGTATTATCCAGACCAGTGCTACTATCCCAGTATAAATGGTTAAACAGCCTGTATTATCCAGACCAGTGCTACTATCCCAGTATAAATGGTTAAACAGCCTGTATTATCCAGACCAGTGCTACTATCCCAGTATAAATGGTTAAACAGCCTGTATTATCCAGACCAGTGCTACTATCCCAGTATAAATGGTTAAAGAGCCTGTATTATCCAGACCAGTGCTACTATCCCGGCTCTGCTTCTAATCTTGGATCAGATCTGGGGCGGGCAGGCAGAGAGGGTCAGGAGGTCGTGCGGCCGTTTGGGAAGTTGCCTGGTCCAGTTAACCACATGAACCCCAGCGTCCCTATTCTGGGGACGACAGACTAGGCCAACATTCACTTAACCCTTTAAGACCTGAGGCCATTCTTAACAATGTTTTTTAAATCCTAAGAGTTTTTTGAAAAAAAATCTTTAAATAATCTGCTATTTTTTTGAAAAATAGCAGATATACAAGCTCATAGCGCGGCACTCGGTGCCGCGCTATGAGCTTGTATATCTGCTATTTTTGAATAGCCCAAAGACATCTAAAGTGACACAGATGCGTTCCAGGGACGCATCTCTGTCATTTTAAGATTTCTTTGGCTATTCAAAAATAGCAGATCTACAAGCTCATAGCGTGGCTATGAGCTTGTAGATCTGCTATTTATGCTAATCTTTGAATATATATATTTTTTAAAGCAAACATTTGTAACTCAAATCTTTGCTTCTGGGGGGTCCCTGGAACAACATATTTTGAGATGGGGGTCCGCAGCCAAATACAAATAATTTTGGGGGGTCCTTGACATGAAAAGGATTGAGCACCACTGATATATAAAAACATACGTTTTTCAGAAAACTTAAAATTTAGAAGACATTTTGTAGAATCGGAAACCTCAGGCCTTAATGGGTTAAAATATCCGATCTACAAGCTCAGCAAAGAGATTTGGTGTAGAGGGGGGGAAAAAAGGAGGGGGCCAAGGATGGAGCCCTGGAGGACCTCAGTCAGCAAAGTACATAGGGCTTACAGTAAGTGGTTAACCCCTGAACGCCAACAGAGTGGCAATATAATTCTGTTGAATAAAAGGGATTCTGATTCCACTTTAATAAATCCATACCGTCACAACCTAGTTGATAGTTGCGAGATTATTATTATTAATTCGTTGCTGTCCGGCAGAAACCAGTAAACTCCATTTTGATGCTTTTGCATGTTTTTCCATGAATCAGGGCCATTGAACACCCTTTACGTGTGTTGGTAAAAAAAAGATTGAACGAATGAAAAGCATTAAAAAGCGCTTCTGACAAAAGCAGCTAACTCCATTGGATCCTCAAACTGTCTGCTAAACCAGCTAACTCCACCAAAGGGGGGTGGAGTTAGCTGGTTTTGCTGACTCCAGGCTCCACCCCCCTTTTGACCTCCAACCTCATAGTGAGCTTGGATTCAGCTGTTCTTATCAATGATGAACAAAACCTCCTAACTCAACTTTCCGTTTTGATTTAGTCATTTCCTGAAAAATGAACATTTTGGAGTTAGCTGGTTTCTGCCGGTCAGCAGAGATATATTCTTACTTGTCTCATGATGATCCTGGCCACCAGGCGGACTGTCTCCGATGGACACCAGTTTTCTCCATAAGCGCACATAGCTGAACACTCCATTTTATGCATGGTCCAGTCACCTTTCTGCACGCACGCACGCACGCACGCACGCACGCACGCACACACACACACACACACACACACACACACACACACACACACACACACACACACACACACACACACACACACACACACACACACACACACACACACACACACACACACACACACACACACACACACACACACACACAGTAAAGGAGAGAGGACAATTATTATTATTGCTCATTGCACTGGCTAATGTTCCCCTCAGAATAGGGATGTTAGGGTTTAAGTGGTTAATAATTTTTAAGATTTGGCGGCCCCCCTGTAGTAACTCTGAGGATCCCCTAGGGGTCCCAACCCCCCTGTTGAAGACCCCTGTCGTAGCGAGTATAAAATAGTTTTGTCCTCCAAGAACCTCATTCGGTTTGGCCAGCCCTGCCCGAAGAGCCGTAAAAAGTAATGGTAGAGACACATGTGAATGTGAACTGGTAGATGAAATATTTTAGCTTTTTTGCTAATTCTTCAAACAATGTGCCTAAAATGCAAAAACAAATTGTGAGGCCAGGTGTGTGACAATGATAGAGGAAAAACAAGCCGTCTACACATGAAATACATGCATAACAAATGTATGTGTACAGAAACAAGACAGACAGACAGACACACACACACACACACTTACCTGACATTCCACATTGCAGTAATAGGCCTGTTTACATTTACCACACTTGGAGAGACCTTCTTTCCTGCAAACACATGAGGAGACACACGTTAGAATAGTTTCCAAACTCTTGACACACAGAAAAAGAATCACATGCACGGAATGTATTGACAGAAAGTAGCTCATAACAACATGTCTACGGTAGATTTTAATGAAACACAAACTTGACAGTGAGGTCGGATAATTCAAGCTTTCCGCTCAGCTGCAATGTTGGCGAGTTAAACGTTTGTTTAATACAATCAGAAAGGACTTTTCTGTTTGGATGTACGGGCTGTGAAGGGTTGGTATTGCAACTCTAGATGCCAGGTAGCATCATAGCGTCTAAGTCGCTTGCGTCTAGGTTTGCTTCGCTATCAGTGTGTGAATGTAATGCACACTGTACAACGCTTTTGATAAAGGCTCAATATGAATGCACCATTTATTATCACATCAAGGATTTCCAATGTGCCTCCTAATCACACCACACACACACTCTCTTATTGTTTCAATGAATATTCAACACTGTATTTGTATCAAATTGGTTGCTCAACATTGTAGCAACAATGACAAAAACAATAACAAGGAGAGTAGAAGAGAGAGGGGGGGAAATCTATATATGTGACCACATTTGACTGGGAGGCAGTCATCTAGCATTTTCATGGCATATGAAAGCAGGGACTCATAGCAAAATAATGATATATTGGTTAATAAGTTTGAGTGAATAGTTTTGAAACTACAGCTTATAGAACTGAAGTCATGTTCAAATTCTTAAGTAGAGAAAACACCACTTGGAATTAGAGGTTGCTAGCTCTAACCTCTAACCTTCATATCGTAGCTACATGTTTATGCATTTATTTCATATTTACATGTCGATTTAAGCTCTGACATTTATGTCAGACATACTCTAGTATGTGAAGAGTCTAACTGGGCTATTAACTCATTTTTGAGAAAAAAAAAGTTTTTCTGCTTTCCTGAAGAATGGGCACAATGACCGTCTCCCAGACAAAAACAGTCACATATGTGTGTAGTAATTCCAGCACACGCCGATGGAGGTGCTTTTCAAGGTGCAGGGCACATGGGGTCCTACTAGTACTTGTAACGCAGCAGCACCCATGTGTTCCATCTATATATAGCTGGCTAACCTTTCACTGGACCTGGCTGACAGTGTCACCACCACGCTGTGGCTCTAGCTAAGGTACAGTACCTACTGTACCTACCGCTATCTAACTCACTGTGGTATCAACTGATAGAGCCAGCATTGGATCTCATAGTAAGCCCTCCCCACAACAACATAGCCTTATCTAAACAGACACTGCAGTGCCTTCCCCTGAATCCCCTCCAAAAAAGGAGAAAAACAAAACATTGCAGGAGATGAATTGACCCCCATTTTTGCTACACCTCTCTGCATTGAGTGTAGCACCAGAAGCAGCTCCACAACCCAGATTTGGCACAAATAAGGGGTTGAATTCGTTCTCCTGCTATGCAACAAAAATGTGGAATGCCCTGCCAAAAGTAGTGAAGGAGTGTAAAACCCTACTCTCTTTCAAAACTGCCCTAACAAAAATACCTTCAGGAGGCTGCCATTCTAAACTGACCGCTGTAAAAGTCATAACCTAACAACCATAACATTTAGTGGACCTTGTATTGTGAACTGTACTTCCATCGGCTTTTTTCTCTGCAAACTTCTAAATAAAGTATTCAATCAATCAATAGATAACGAATGAATATGAGTGAATAATACAGTGTCATAACAATTTACAATTTAGGCATTTAGCAGACGCTCTTAATCCAGACAGAGCGATTTACAGTAAGGAAGGTAAACACATACATCAAATGCATAGAGACAATGTAGTGCCTCAGTAAACTAGCTCCGGTCCATAGTGTTAGAAGGAGTTCTCCTTAACGCTATGTTACTTTCCAGCCGTTGCCCGAACACCCTCGGTAGCGCAGCCTCTCGTCTTTAGTAAAAAAAAAAAAAAAACGCTTCCGCTACCCGCCAAAACAAAGACAGTTTTAAGATGTTGAAAGTCTACTTTCCTTAGTGGGGACACTCTGAGCCCCCCACTTCATGTCTAACATACACGTTTTGGCCAGAAAAGAAAATATTCCACCGGATGGAAAAACATTTAGTTACTCCACTGCGCCCCCTACAGATCAGGTCAATGGAATTTTTCTATTGACAATATCTGTAGGGGGCGCAGTGGAGCAACTAAAACATTTTTAGAGTCATCAGTAAACTATGATCACAGGTAAACTCAAGAACCTGTCATCAGTCTAAAACAGTATATTATCAAAAAATAAATAATCTCTACATTGAAATTATACATATATACATATAACTGCCCCAAAAAAAATGTCCATACAAAACATATAATAACCTGGTGAAACAGTAATCACAGTGTATATTAATATAACATATATATAATATAATAACCTGGTGAAACAGTAATCACAGTGTATATTAATATAACATATATATAATATAATAACCTGGTGAAACAGTAATCACAGTGTATATTAATATAACATATATATAATATAATAACCTGGTGAAACAGTAATCACAGTGTATATTAATATAACATATATATAATATAATAACCTGGTGAAACAGTAATCACAGTGTATATTAATATAACATATATATAATATAATAACCTGGTGAAACAGTAATCACAGTGTATATTAATATAACATATATATAATATAATAACCTGGCGAAACAGTAGTCACAGTGTATATTAATATAACATATATATATAATATAATAACCTGGTAAAGCAGTAGTCACAGTGTATATTAATATATATATATATAATATAATAACCTGGTAAAGCAGTAGTCACAGTGTATATTAATATAACATATATATAATATAATAACCTGGTAAAGCAGTAGTCACAGTGTATATTAATATAACATATATATAATATAATAACCTGGTAAAGCAGTAGTCACAGTGTATATTAATATAACATATATATAATATAATAACCTGGTGAAGCAGTAGTCACAGTGTATATTAATATAACATATATATAATATAATAACCTGGTGAAACAGTAGTCACAGTGTATATTAATATAACATATATATAATATAATAACCTGGTGAAACAGTAGTCACAGTGTATATTAATATAACATATATATAATATAATAACCTGGTAAAGCAGTAGTCACAGTGTATATTAATATAACATATATATAATATAATAACCTGGTAAAGCAGTAGTCACAGTGTATATTAATATAATATATATAATATAATAACCTGGTAAAGCAGTAGTCACAGTGTATATTAATATAACATATATATAATATAATAACCTGGTGAAACAGTAGTCACAGTGTATATTAATATAACATATATATAATATAATAACCTGGTAAAGCAGTAGTCACAGTGTATATTAATATAATATATATAATATAATAACCTGGTAAAGCAGTAGTCACAGTGTATATTAATATAACATATATATAATATAATAACCTGGTAAAGCAGTAGTCACAGTGTATATTAATATAACATATATATAATATAATAACCTGGTAAAGCAGTAGTCACAGTGTATATTAATATAATATATATAATATAATAACCTGGTAAAGCAGTAGTCACAGTGTATATTAATATAACATATATATAATATAATAACCTGGTAAAGCAGTAGTCACAGTGTATATTAATATAACATATATATAATATAATAACCTGGTAAAGCAGTAGTCACAGTGTATATTAATATAACATATATATAATATAATAACCTGGTAAAGCAGTAGTCACAGTGTATATTAATATAACATATATATATATAATATAATATAATAACCTGGTAAAGCAGTAGTCACAGTGTATATTAATATAATATATATAATATAATAACCTGGTAAAGCAGTAGTCACAGTGTATATTAATATAACATATATATAATATAATAACCTGGTAAAGCAGTAGTCACAGTGTATATTAATATAACATATATATAATATAATAACCTGGTGAAGCAGTAGTCACAGTGTATATTAATATAACATATATATAATATAATAACCTGGTAAAGCAGTAGTCACAGTGTATATTAATATAACATATATATAATATAATAACCTGGTGAAACAGTAGTCACAGTGTATATTAATATAACATATATATATAATATAATAACCTGGTGAAACAGTAATCACAGTGTATATTAATATAACATATATATAATATAATAACCTGGTAAAGCAGTAGTCACAGTGTATATTAATATAACATATATATAATATAATAACCTGGTAAAGCAGTAGTCACAGTGTATATTAATATAACATATATATAATATAATAACCTGGTAAAGCAGTAGTCACAGTGTATATTAATATAACATATATATAATATAATAACCTGGTAAAGCAGTAGTCACAGTGTATATTAATATAACATATATATAATATAATAACCTGGTAAAGCAGTAGTCACAGTGTATATTAATATAACATATATATAATATAATAACCTGGTAAAGCAGTAGTCACAGTGTATATTAATATAACATATATATATATAATATAATATAATAACCTGGTAAAGCAGTAGTCACAGTGTATATTAATATAACATATATATAATATAATAACCTGGTAAAGCAGTAGTCACAGTGTATATTAATATAACATATATATAATATAATAACCTGGTAAAGCAGTAGTCACAGTGTATATTAATATAACATATATATAATATAATAACCTGGTAAAGCAGTAGTCACAGTGAGCAGCTCTCTCAGTAACAGTGAGGACATAGCAGTACGCAGGGCAGCTGAACAGCAGCTCCCCCGGGTCATAGTGCCTGACCGCCCGCAGACCTCTGTTCTTCCCCGGGCTGAGGAAGCGCTCCGTCCCCTCTATGCCGAGGTTCTTCATCAGGAATCACTCTAACGGCCTTTTTAATGGAGATCACTGAGGGTTTGAAGGCTGCGATACGCTCTGATCCTGTCGCTATGCTGTTGTTGTGTCTCTCGGACGCTGTACGTACATGTTAGGATGTATGTGTGTATGTAGGCTGTGGTATGTATGTATGTATGGTTGCTGCTGCCCTGCTTCTCAACAAACGGTCTGTCAACACGCCATGTTGTTTTCACTAATGCATTGTGGGTATATGTTCTTCTTCTGGCGACCACTTTTTTTGTCTAGGCGCCGGTTGGTGTGTTGCTGCCCCCTGCTGTTGGTCTCGGGTACTGTCCGTTGTACTGTCCATTGTTTATATACAGCAGGGCTACTCAACTTAAGATGGCTCAGGGGCCACTCAGCAAAATACCAAAAGTCCAAGGGCCGCAAGCTAAAAATGTCGGTCCTATTTTGGATTTTTCGATTTTGTAACACACTACACATTGCTATTGTTATAAGAAAATGTACAAGAAAATTTACATTTTGACATCATATACTTTTCACTGTACCTGTTTATTTTGTGTGTATGTCCAGTGGCGTCAGTTCAGCAAAAGCTAAGATATGGCAAGGTTAGAGTTGCCAACTCCCAGAGATTAAAATAAAGGACACCTATCCTGGGCGCGTGCGGCCGATTATTATTATTATTATTTTTAATGCATAGAAAACTATGCATTATACCTATAACACAATAGTGCTGCACAATTAATCGAAAAAAGATCGTGATCTCGATTCAGACACCTCGATTTTTGCTTAATATTTTTATATTTACAAGAGAATCGTGTGAGAATCGTGATCTCAATTCTTATGGAGGAAAATCGTGATTCACATTTGAGCAAGAATCGTGCAGCACTATAACATAATACAAACACAATGGTCTTACACCTGCATTAGGCTACTATTCATGATTTTGTTTTTGGCAGGTGCCAGGGTATGGCACCTGCCCTACCTTGCCATATCCAATTGACGCCCCTGTGTATGTCTGTTTACAGAAAAAAAAGGAAGCAACCCATCCATCATGATTTGTGTGCATGGGGTTCTCATCTTAAACAAGCCAAGTGCTTAATGAGTCTTCCAGTTTAGTAGACCTTGTATTGTGAATTTGTACTTCCATGTACTGTGATTCTCATGTCTTACTAAATAAAAGTACATCAATCAATCAATACATTTGAACGGAAATGTATATTTTTATCCTCTGCTTCACAATAAAACAAATTGAAACAAAACATTTTTTTATTTTCTTTTGGTATGACCATGACAGGCCGCAGAGACGCTGCGTTGGGGCCGTATGCGGCCCGCGGGTTGAGTAGCACTGAATACAGTAACAGTACTATGTGACCTTCCAGGCCTGTAGACCAGAGAACATCCATCACAGCTTTCATCAGTGCACATTGATGCTGCACAGGTCTGATCACATGTCTCACAGGGTGTGTGTGTGTGTGTGTGTGTGCGTGTGTACTACGGTGCTTTTTGCATAGGCTTAAATTTGCTATCACATCACGCTCTTATAATGTAATTCGGCTTATTAGTGATAATATAGCCATTCCCGTAAGTGTGATAATTAGGGTTACTGTCAAAATTCATTACAAATACTGATATTTGATAAATAAAATAATAATTAAAATAGTGCCTCCCATTGGGCATTTAATAGAAAACAGCAAGATTACATTAGACCATCAAACTGGAACATTGTAGAAAAAAAATAAGTTTTACCATATCAAATGTATATGGTTTACATAGTCATTTATAGTAAATGAATAACACCAAAATAATACATGTAATAGCATCCTCTATTTTTCAGCAAATGAAAAAAAAGTGGAGGTTTTGTTCATCATTGATAAGAACAGCTGAATGGACCTCCAAGCTCACTATGAGGTTGGAGGTCAAAAGGGGGTGGAGCCATGGAGTCAGCAAAACCAGCTAACTCCAGTGGACTTCGCTGGTTTAGCAGAAAATTTGAGGATCCAATGGAGTTAGCTGGTTTTGTCAGAAGCGCTTTGAAATGATTTTCATTGGTTCAATTTTTTGTTTACCAACACACAGACGTAAAGGGTGTTCAATGGCCCTGATTTATGGAAAAACATGCAAAAGCGTCAAAATGGCGTTAGCTGGTTTCTGCCGGACAGCATATATAATTGTCACCGTTAACACTTGAAGGGATATTTCACTTTCAAAAAAGCGTTGGGTCATTTTATCGTCTACTCAGGCTTTTGGGAGCAGTTTTTAAGTTGCTTGATTCAGTATTTAGATATTTGATAGTCATTTTATCAGACACGCCCCCTTCCTATACAAACCCATTGTAACTTAAAACTCCATTTTAACCATGTTAGATTCATCGGAAACACCCGTCCTTGGTGCTGGTGACTGATATTGTCCTTCTAATACGTGAGGAGACCGTGTTTTTTCAATAACTTTTTTCATTCATTTTTTATATATTCTTTGGGCAATGAAAATAATTAAATACAACAACAAAAATGGAGAAGAGATCAACGCTGGAGCAACACAGACTTTTTAAGTCTTTTATTTATTTAGGTGCAAGTATAGACTGACGTTTCGGTCTTTCGACCTTCCTCAGAGTCAGCTGATTAAAAATGGAGTTTGAAGTTATAATGGGTTTGTATAGGAAGGGGGCGTGTCTGATAAAATCAACATCAAATATCTAAATACTGAATCAAGCAATTTTAAAACTGTCTGGGGGGCTCAAAAAAGCCTGAGTAGACCATAAAATGACCCAACGTTTTTTGTTATTTTTTTATCCCACGATTTTGTAACCCCATTTTTTACACCCAGTGCCAATTGCCAGGTTGACTCTAGGAGGGTCAATTTGATCCTTTTGGTGTGAATAAGCTGATGTCTTTTAAAGTAACCTGGGTGATTGAATCTCTTGTCACAATGTTGACACTCGACAGTGGAAAGGCTTTTCTCCAGTGTGGATACGCTGGTGTCTCTTCAGGTCACCTGACTGAGTGAAACTCAAGGGGGCCCCATGAGATTTTTTTTCTTATTTTTTTTTTAATATATAAAAATAGAAATAAACAGCTTTCCAATCCATTCAAGGCCCTTAAAAAAACATCCATCATGGCCCCCCAAACAGTCAGGGGGCCCCATGAGATCTCTATCTCTCTCTTTTAATGTCAATAATGAAAGTAGCTATTCTTCTTCATAATAACATTTTTAAGTGCTATACTGTAGTTATAGCAGTGACTGAGACAACAGACTGAAAAACAATGCTTTATAACCGAATGCCACCATTGGAGAGAAAGAAAGAGTGATATTATTTAATTTCATAACAATTCATTATGAATATAACTTGTAATGTAGTGAGATTGGAATAGAGTTATCAGACAGTCTATCTGTCTGTGGACACACACACACACACACACACACACACACACACACACACACACACACACACACACACATACACATACACATACATGTGTATATTTAGGAAAAAAACGTTATAGCTCGATCTGCTATTTTCACTCCTTTAAATAATATATATATTTCATTTAAATTTTTTTGTAAAACGTCTTTTGAAATAATTAAAAACTAAATGTAGGAAACAAAAAATAAAGGGTTATTTACTCGAGACCCTGAAAAATTGGTCCGCGACCCACATATGGGTCCCGACCCAGGGGCCTCATACTGGTGTTTGCCTAGGGCCTCCTTAGGCACGCCCCTGTACGCTGGTGTCTCTTTAGGTCACATGACTGAGTGAAACTCTTGTCACAATGTTCACACTGGAATGTTTTTTCTCCAGTGTGGACACGCTGGTGTGTCTTCAGCTGACTTGACTCTCTGAAACTCTTGTCACAATTTTTACAGGGAAAAGCTTTTTCTCCAGTGTGGGTACGATTGTGTGACTTCAGGTGACCTGACTGACTGAAACTCTTGTCACAATGTTTACACTGGAAAGGTTTTTCTCCGGTGTGGATACGCTGGTGTGTCTTCAGGTCACCTGACTGACTGAAACTCTTGTCACAATGTTTACACTGGAAAGGTTTTTCTCCAGTGTGGACACCCTGGTGTCTCTTCAGGTCACCTGACTGACTGAAACTCTTGTCACAATGTTTACACTGGAAAGGTTTTTCTCCAGTGTGGACACGCTGATGACTCTTCAGGTCACATGACTGAGTGAAACTCTTGTTACAAAGTTTACACAGGAATGGTTTTTCTCCAGTGTGGATACGCTGGTGTGTCTTCAGGTTACCTGACTGAGTGAAACTCTTGTTACAAAGTTTACACTGGAATGGTTTTTCTCCAGTGTGGATACGCTGGTGTGCCTTCAGGTCACATGACCCACTGAAACTCTTGTCACAATGTTTACACTGGAAAGGTTTTTCTCCAGTGTGGGTACGATTGTGTGACTTCAGGTGACCTGACTCACTGAAACTCTTGTTACACAGTTCACACTGGAATGGTTTTTCTCCAGTGTGGACACGCTGGTGTCTCTTCAGGTAACCTGACTCACTGAAACTCTTGTTACACAGTTTACACTGGAATGTTTTTTCTCCAGTGTGGAAACGCTGGTGTCTCTTCAGGTAACGTGACTCACTGAAACTCTTGTTACACAGTTTACACTGGAATGGTTTTGCTCCATTGTGGACACCTCCACTGGTCTCACCCCAATCATCACTGTCTTCAGTGACTTCAGTGTCAGATTCAAGCTCAACTTCAACTTCAGAGCAGTGTGAAGAGATGTCTTCATCAATTTCACTTTTCACTGCTAGTAATGTCAACATTGATCCATCAGGCTCCTCTGGTCTTTGAAGTAGCTCCTCCTGTTCCTCTTTAATGTGTGAAGGCTCTGGTTTCTCGTGGAGCAGACTGGGGCTCCTCTCCTGTTCAGAAGAATCCTCCTCTTTACACACAACAAGGTGCAGGATGTCTAGGAGCAGAACAATAACATGATATTGAACAATGGATTTCTAAAATGTAACACTATTCTTCCTTTGTCCATGTAGAACAGCGGTCGGCAACCTTTTCGACATGAAGTACCATGTTTTTATCTTCTTGATAGTCAGTGTGCCATGTCAACATTAAGTTTAATTATGACACCACATCAAAAAGTTATATTTCCAACTGATTTTGATTGTCCATATACTGTACATAACTGTTTCTTCTTCATCTTTATCGGGATGTAATGATCATTAGACTCAGATCAATAACCCACTTATCTCCCAGACAATTTGCTATGTACCCTCTACACCAAATCTCTTTACCTGAAAATAGCTGATCTACAAGCTAGAGATCTTGTAGATCATTTAATCTCAGCAAATGCCCCCCCCCTCAAAAAATAGGGATGCTAGGGATCAGTGTTATTATTGTAACAGCTCTACAACAAACCAGAAAATATGAAAGAAAGAGAGAGCATATGAAACTTACTGAGGTGTGGATGGTCTTCAGGTTCCTCCTGTTTAATAGAAATGTCCCTGGTTGAGTGTGGAGAGTTCATCTTCACCTGCAGTCTGGACTCCACACACTGGTCTGAAATGAAGGAATTGAAAAAGGACTTAAAAGATAACAATAATATTTACAGAAGGCAAAGGTAAAATGGCAAAGACCAACTCTCCAACATATGAATCTTGGGAGCAAAGATAGGATTTATATATTAGGGAATAAATCCTTCGTAATTTAGGATTAAACAAGGAAGAATGTGTCAAAAGATGGATTCCTGCGATGCAAATAATGGTCTTAAGTGAATAAGAAAAGTAGCCAATCAGTTTTTCCATGTTTCTGCAACAAGACAGAGTGAGCAATTTGTTTTAATCATCAGGATATTATCATTGTCATGATATATTTTGTCATGATTATTTCTTAGTAAAATTAGATATTGTGACAGCCCTACAACAGAAGAGAAAAGAATAGTGGGTGGTCTTCAGGTTCCTCCTGTTTAATAGAAATGTCCCTGGCTGAGTCTGGAGAGTTCATCGTCCCTGTGTAGGGCAAGATCCGCCAGGGGAAAAAAACAACAAAAATCAACATAACAACATTAGCAGCCCCTCACCCTTTAAGTCGCTTTTTTTTCAAATGGGGCTCATTTGCATTCGGCCGAATTGTTAATGAGTGGCCATTACAAAACCAGTTTCACCGTCAAACCGGTTCTCCATTGCGCAGAGACGGTCACCTCTCCATTCAGAAATGTAATGGAAGAAGAACCGTCGTCCTGAAACACCCTGCCCCGCGTCTAAACCGGCGGCCTCGGTCCGCGAAAAAAATGGGGCGGTGTGTTTTGGGACGAGCGTTCCGTTTTCCACCCGGAATGGCTCGGTTTCTCAATAGACTTATCAGCCGTTGTTGTGCGAACCCCCCCAGGGGGGGGGGGTTAAGATTCTGGCCCAGTCAACGTTAGAAATCACCATACGCCAGTGACTGCCTGTTACGTCCCAGATGGTGGTCCAGGAGGAAGGGACGGTAACATATACCCAAATTATATAATTGAGACAGACAGAAGTTGAGGTTAACTGAAAAGTTGTTTATTAACAAACTAAATGGACAAAAAGTAAATGAATGCCAAGTCAACAATACAGGGAGGGTCAGGTGGTGCCAAAGGAAAGAATGTAGTAAAACCAAAACTCAGTCTAAACAAAATAAAGATATTACTTACTCACAAGAGAAACAAATCCTTCCTACTCTAACAAAGAACAGAAAATACAATGGGTGGCACTCACCTCTAGACTAGTGGGATTAAACACTGGAATTACCTACGTGCAGTATGTACAGGGTACCCCAGAGCTAAACTGCCCCCCCCCTGTACTAAACGTTTGGCAAAAGGTCAGAAAGTCTTTATAAGACTGGAGGTGAATTAGTTAGGACAATACATGGAGCAAACAAATGAGCTGCTGGAAGCATGGTGGGGAAGAGAGAAAGATGGCCGCCGTCACAGGTGCTTTATATATGATGACGATGGAGGTGATTGGTGGAGTGATGAGGGGAAGGACCAACCGGTGGTGAGAGGCGGAGTTGAGTTGAGTGAATGGGCTGGACCTGAGAGTGAGTGACAGAGAGCAGCAGGCAGAGAGTAGCAGGGAGAAAAACACCATACACAGTCTCCCCATAAACATACAGTCTCCCCAAACCCAAACCCATACACGTAACACCTCCCACCCTAAAGACACAAACAAAATGTTTGTGGCTACAAAACACCACTCTTACAGACTGCGGGAGAGAGCGTCTGCTAAGACATTCTCGGAACCTTTCTTATGACGTATTACTAAGTTATAATTCTGTACAATAAGGGCCCAGCGCATGAGTCGCTGGTTCTGGTTATACATCCTGGATAGAAAAACCAAGGGGTTATGGTCTGTGTAAGCTACCACAGGAAGTATACTGGACCCTACATACACCTCAAAGTGTTGTAATGCAAACAGAAGTGCCAGTGTTTCCTTCTCTATGGTTGAATACCTGAGCTGGTGTTTGTTAAACTTCCTAGAGAAGTAACAAACTGGATGGTCGAGTTCCTGGTCATCTGTTTGCAACAAGACTGCACCGGCTCCAGTACCGCTCGCATCTACTTCTAACTTAAAAGGAAGAGTAAAGTTTGGAGCTGAGAGGACAGGTGCACTACATAAGAGGGCTTTTACGCTCTCAAAAGCACTCTGGCACTCACTGGTCCAGACAAAGGGCCTAGAGATACTGGTTAGGGCAGTGAGCGGAGTCACCACTGAGGAAAAATTCTTACAAAAACCACGATAGAATCCGGCCATGCCTAGAAAACGGCGCAATTCTCTTCGAGTGGTAGGCCTCAGGAAAGCAGTGATGGCAGAGACCTTGGCATCAATGGGCCTCACTTTTCCTTGGCCTACCTCTTTACCAAGGTAGAGAACTGTGCCTTTCCCAAACTCACATTTGGCTAGGTTGAGGGTTAAAGAAGCATTTGCTAAACGACTAAAAACTTCTCTCAGGGTTGACACATGTGAAGTCCAGTCTGAACTGTACACTACAATATCATCTAGATATGCCTTACAATGGGGGACATCCCCCAATACCAGATTAATGAGCCTCTGAAAGGTAGCAGGAGCATTACACATACCAAAAGGCATCACTGTATATTGGCAGAAATGATCAGGTGTCACAAAAGCAGAAACTGTGGATGCTTGATATGTCAAAGGAACCTGCCAATATCCTTTGAGCATATCAAGCTTACTCACATAAGTAGATGGACCAATCTCATCAATACAGTCATCAATCAGTGGCAGTGGATGAGCATCTTGTACCGTTACTGCATTCACCTTACGAAAATCAGTGCAAAACCTTGGGCTTCCATCTGACTTGATGTCTAACAAACATGGGGAACTCCATGGACTGGAGCTAGGCTTAGCAAATCCATGTTTTAACAAATACTCAACCTCTTTTTTCATTGTCTCCCGCTTAACAGGATTAACCCTATAGGCCCGCTGTTTGATGGGCCTAGCAGTGGTTAGTTTAAGGTCATGTCGGAGAACTGAAGTTTGAGATGGAATATCACTGAATAAACTTGGAAAATCCAAAATCAGATTCTCTATATCACTCAAGTGATCCTCTGGCAGGTGAGACAGAAAGGAAGGTAGATTCAACAACATTTCAGAATTTGCTAGTCTTGCACCCTGTGGGGTTGCGTTGCGCAACACCAGCCCATCATCATCAGGTTGAGAATCGCAGACCTTAGAATTTAATGCTACACCTAAAACTGCAGGCTCTGGAGACCTAGTTGGAACTTCATCCCCAGAGTGATACAGCTTTAGCATGTTAACATGGCACACACGGGACTGGCGCCTTCGGTCAGGGGTGCGAATAACATAGTCTGTCTCACTGATTTTTTGCTCTACCAGATAAGGACCAGAGAAGCGAACAGAGAGAGCGGAACCAGGTACTGGTAACAAAAGTAACACTTTATCTCCTGTGTTAAAGGAACGAGCAACAGCTTTCTTGTCAAAGTGTTGTTTCATGGTCACTTGAGAAGAGGCTAATGCATTTTTGGCTAAGGAACAGGCCTGCTTTAAGCGTTCTCTAAACTGATTAACATACTCAGGGACTGATTGAGAAGTTGCTTCGACATTAACCAACTGCTCCTTAAGGACTTGGAGGGGGCCCCTGACAGTATGTCCAAAAACTAGGCTAGCAGGACTGAAACCTAGTGACTCCTGAACAGTTTCACGAACTGCAAACAAAACAAGAGGAATGCTCTCATCCCAACTTGCTTTTGACTCAAGACAGTGTTTCCGCAGCATTGACTTCAGTGTCTGATGAAATCTTTCTAATGCCCCTTGTGTCTGAGGGTGATAGGCACTAGACACCCTGTGTTTAATGCCTAAAGTTTTAAGCACTTGTGCAAACAGTCTCGATTTAAAATTAGTGCCTTGATCTGTTTGCACAAACCGAGGTAGGCCAAAGGTAGAAAAGAACTTGGTTAAAGCTTTAATGACCACTTTAGCAGTAATTGTGCGCAGGGGAATGGCTTCTGGAAACCTGGTTGCAGCACACATAATGGTTAGAAGATATTGATTCCCCGACTTTGCTTTGGGTAAAGGACCCACACAGTCAACTATGACTGTCTCAAAAGGCTCTCCTATAACAGGATTAGGATGAAGAGGTGCAGGAGGAATAACTTGGTTTGGCTTACCCACCAGTTGACAAGCATGGCATGCACGACAGTACTGAGCAACATCATGTTTCAGTCTAGGCCAGAAGAAGTTCTTCAGGACCCGGTCATATGTCTTGGTTACACCAAGATGACCGGACCAGGGATGGTCATGAGCCAAGGACAGCACCTTTTGTCGATACTGTTGAGGTACCACCAGCTGGCGGCATGTGCCCCAATCCAACCCCTCTGCAGCAGGATTAGACCAGGCGCGCATTAGCATACCATCTTCAAGATAGTATGCCACCTTCTTGGCTTTTGCTTCCTCTTTGCCTAGAACAGAGGCCAAACACTTGGCAAGGGTACTGTCACCCTGTTGCTCTACCATGTACTGTGCACGGTCAACCGGCAGGTTTAAATCATGAGCATCTTGCACTCCCACACCTTCAGGTTCTACATTAACTGTGGTCTTTGTTTTTTTCTACCAAGGCCTCCCCTGTGTCTGAACCTAGGAAAGACTCAGACAAATCAACGCCAAATTTCTTTCTCTGAGCTCTAGTAACTACACATGCCGGAAACACATCAGGGTACTGCTGGAACACTTCATCAGACACCGAGTCAATGGTTGGCTTGTCTATCACCTCTGGTACTGGCACTACTTTACCACCTGCAATGTCATTAGACATTATGAAGTCTACACCCCTCACAGGCAAAGCATTGCGGACAGCCACTTTGAAAAATCCACTCACCAATTCAGAGTGTACGTGGACTCTATGCAGTGGTACTGGAACAAATCCCATTTCAATACCTTGCACTATTGCATTAGACTGGCAGGAGGAACTCTCAGACAGTGACAGTACATCAGCAAGGATAAACGATTGTGACCCACCAGTATCCCTCAATATCCTAACTGGCTTCTGGTCTTTAGGATCCCCAGTTAGAGAGACTAACCCCTTAAAAATGAAAGGTTTGAAACAATCATCTTGTGCACTTTGCTGAGGGGGAGGAGCCCCCGTGCAGGACCCTGAGATAGTCTTAATCAAACTCACAGGTTTTGTTTGCGAAGGGCCAGATGAAAAACCAGGCGATTGTTTCCTCTTTAACGTTAAACAATCAGAAATTAGATGGCCTTTTCTACGGCAATAGTAACACTCACGTTCTTCCCTTGAGGATGAAAAATCTCCTTTTGCTTTTTCAGGCTGTGAGAAACCTTGATCTGTTTTCACAGACTTAAACACAGAGGGCTTGGCTGCTTGATAAGGCCCAAACACCTGCTTATGGGTGAGGACAAACTCATCAGCATGAATGGCTGCCTGTTGCAAGTCTGACACCTTTCTCTCATTTAGATAAGTGACTATCTTTTCTGGCATTGAATTTTTAAATTCTTCCAACAGGATCAGCTCACGGAGAGAATCAAAGTCCTGTACTTTAGTGGCAACGCACCATTTGTCGAACAAAACTCCTGTCTCCCTTGCAAATTCCACATAGGACTGACCACTGGCCTTTTTGTGGTTCCTAAATTTTTGTCGGTATGCCTCAGGCACTAATTCATAAGCACGTAAAACGGCACCCTTGATTTTTTCGTACTGTAATGCCTCCTCTAATGACAGAGAGGAAACTACCTCTTGAGCTTTTCCACTCAATTTGCACTGAAGCAAAACTGGCCAAACATCGTTAGGCCACTTTAAAGATTGCGCAATGCGCTCGAAGACACTGAAATAAGAGTCAACCTCTGACTCCCGGAAGGGGGGTACCAAAGCAACATTTTTCGCTACATCAAAGGGGCGGGTTGGTACCGATTGAGAAGAAAACTGTTTAACTTTTTGCATCTCAACGTCAAGTTGCTTCAATTTAACTTCCTTCTCAGCGTCAATTTCTAACCGCCTTAATTCTAATTTGTGATCATACTCCGCCTTCGTAGCTCTTTCCTGAGCTTCCACCTGAAGGCGGGCAATACGAACTTTTATCCTAGCCTTGTCACTAGAAACACTTGATCGAGTGGACAATGTAGGCGACACAGGAACCTCAGGCTCCTCCTGGTCTCCACCTGGTGGAGCTTTTTCAGGTGACCCATGTTCGACAACACCTTCTACCTGCTCTGCAGGAGTAGGTGGAGGAACAGTCAAAATCTCTAACTCAATAAGTTTCTCCAAAACTGAAATCCTAACCTCTGGCTTAAGTATTGGCTTTAAGATGGGAATATTAAAATACGCTGCCAGGGCAAGCAAATCATCTTTCAAAAATAGGTTGAACTGTTCAAACGTTGGCTGATCAAGAAACGCTTTGATGTCAATCATGACTATGTAATAACACTGTTATAAACAACTTCACAATTCACAACATCCATCTGTCGTTAGAGTCTCAATTATGTAATCAGGGTATTATATTTTGGGATCATGAGGATCCCGGACGAGCCCCCAAATGTTACGTCCCAGATGGTGGTCCAGGAGGAAGGGACGGTAACATATACCCAAATTATATAATTGAGACAGACAGAAGTTGAGGTTAACTGAAAAGTTGTTTATTAACAAACTAAATGGACAAAAAGTAAATGAATGCCAAGTCAACAATACAGGGAGGGTCAGGTGGTGCCAAAGGAAAGAATGTAGTAAAACCAAAACTCAGTCTAAACAAAATAAAGATATTACTTACTCACAAGAGAAACAAATCCTTCCTACTCTAACAAAGAACAGAAAATACAATGGGTGGCACTCACCTCTAGACTAGTGGGATTAAACACTGGAATTACCTACGTGCAGTATGTACAGGGTACCCCAGAGCTAAACTGCCCCCCCCCTGTACTAAACGTTTGGCAAAAGGTCAGAAAGTCTTTATAAGACTGGAGGTGAATTAGTTAGGACAATACATGGAGCAAACAAATGAGCTGCTGGAAGCATGGTGGGGAAGAGAGAAAGATGGCCGCCGTCACAGGTGCTTTATATATGATGACGATGGAGGTGATTGGTGGAGTGATGAGGGGAAGGACCAACCGGTGGTGAGAGGCGGAGTTGAGTTGAGTGAATGGGCTGGACCTGAGAGTGAGTGACAGAGAGCAGCAGGCAGAGAGTAGCAGGGAGAAAAACACCATACACAGTCTCCCCATAAACATACAGTCTCCCCAAACCCATACACGTAACACTGCCACATCTATATAAACGCTCAGATTTCAAATATAAAGTGCTGACCCCCGAGCCACGGATGTAACAAGTTGAGGCGCAAAAGGTCCAAGTACCTGTATCTTCCGTATTGTTCAATAGAAAGCATTTTAATCCGATCGGCGGCCATTTTCTAGATTTTTTTTGTAATGTATCAGAGTGCAATACACCTCCCAACCAGTAGTAATGCATAGTTGAAAGCATCAGAGAGAATTCGGAAACAATGACCGGCGATCGGATTAAAAAGCTTTTTATTGAACAATACGGCTGATACAGGACTTTAGACCATTTGCGCCTCAACTTGTTACATCCGTGGCTCGGGGGTTAGCACTTTATATTTGATATCTGAACGTTTATGTAGATTTGCGCTGCAGTAATCGGAGTCAGTCAGTCTATAATAGCAGCACTTGATTTTTGCAGCCCGAGCCCCACGGGCATCTGCTTCTTTCACACCCACAGGCAGAATTAGCTTGTCTGGATCCTAGTTTATCAGGTTGAGAGAGCAACTGCACACGTAGCCAGTAACAGAACGGTCATTGCGGCGAGAGGCAAGCTAATGCAGCCAATACACAACAACCATTGTGCAACACAATGGGATCAGTGGGGTGCTAGACCAGCGCTGGTCGGGGATTTAAAAAAAAAAGAATTAGACCAGCGGTCGGCGAGATCGACAAGCCGATTGCTAGAACCTTCTTGTAGAGCATTTGCCTAATGCTCGCTCCGTAGTTAATGTGCCTCGGTAGTCGGTAGCCACCGTACGGGCGATGTACTGCGCATGTGCAAACCGGTTGTATGTTGTTATGCTACTGAAGATACTGAGAGCTGTACCGCCTAAGTATAATAAACTGAACTCCTATTATAAAGTATTCCCTCCGTTTGGTCATTCTACATGGTGTCGGAAGTAAACACGGACACTTTGGAACGTGCAGTCTATCGCAGAGCGCACGGCGCTTTTACCGTTCACGAGAGTACAACAACCCGACCTGAAGCTAACGTGCTAACATTTTTTCCAACGCGTACCGTGCATCATGTCGGACGGCTTTCGCAGACCAGACCCTCTCACATTTGATGAGAACATCGCTGAAAACTGGCGAGTGTTTGAACAAGGATATGACATTTTTATCGCGGCTGCACACTATGACAAGCCAGCCCGCACACGAGCCTACATTCTCCTCAATCTAGCAGGATCAGAGGCCATTGAAAGGGAGAGATCGTTCGTCTATACGGCCGAACTGAGAGGACCCGACGTTGACGGTGCACCTGGAGCCATCATCACTCCAGCTGAGTTGAAAGAGGACCCCGAATGTTTGAAGAGGAAATTTCGGGAGATCTGCAGTCCCCAAATAAACATTACAATGGAGAGATACAAATTCAATACAAGGTCCCAGAACCAAGGTGAGCCAATTGAATCATATGTCACACACCTAAGGATCAAAGCAAAGAGCTGCAATTTTGGAACACTGCAAGATGAGCTCATCCGTGATAGACTGGTCTATGGCATAAATGATGATAATCTTAAGGGCGGCTGTGGCTCAGGAGGTAGAGCAGGTCGTCCATTGATCCGTGGGTCGGCGGTTCGAATCCCAACTCCTCCTGTCCACATGTCAAAGTGTCCTTGGGCAAGACATTGCCTCCAATGATTCAGTCGGCGCTAGCTTGCCACCATTGGTGTGAATGTGGGAAACGTGGGGACGCTGGCGTCGACTGTTCGCCGCTCCACCTCCCAATGCCCCCCCCTGTATGAATGAATGAACCATTGTAAAGCGCTTTGAGTAAGTTTGAGTACTTAGAAAAGCGCCATATAAATGCAATTCATTATTATTATTATTATTATTATAATCTGAGAAAAATAATGCTGCGTGACAGTGGGCTGACTCTAGCTAAAGCTATCTCTGTGTGTCAAATATATGAGCAGACAGAGCATCACACAAGGACATTGTCATCCCCACATGCTCCCACTAGTGTTGACAGCGTGCAGTACAGATATGGAAGGCAGCAGAGATTTGAGCCACGTCAGAGAGCACAGACGGGGAGAAATGCTCAGCCCATCGTCAGCTGTAATAATTGTGTTGGCAGCCACGATGCTAAGAGAGACAGTTGCCCGGCTTTTGGCCAACAGTGATATGCATGTAAAAAGTGGAACCACTACAAGAAGTGCTGCAGATCAGGACAGAGGTACTCTAGGACACAGAGTTCCAGGGAATCTGTCCATCAACTTGAATTAAACCAGGCCACAGGTAGTAATACTGATGATGAATCATTCTGTATTGATGGAATAACAGTGGTCGTGGACACAATAGACTCTAATGTGCAAGAGAAAAGTGTAGCGTTCGCCACTATACACATCAATGACAAGCCTGTGGAAATGAAAGTTGACACAGGTGGACAATGCAATGTTCTATCCTATGATGCCTTCAAACATGTGGAGAACGGAGAACTGATAGACCGTTCAATAATCACCAACCTTGTTGCATATGGGGGGAATAGATAAGCACCACCAACCCCTGGTCACAATCATCAGAAAGCCGATCTACACAGCGCCTGCACGGCTCCAACGTATGATGCTGCAGCTCCAGAAGTATAACATCGACCTGGTCTACAAAAAAGGAAAACAGATGTTCCTGGCCGATACCCTGTCACGCGCCCCCAGGGCATCCACACTTCAGCATGGGAACGAGTTAAACGACTTCGAGGTTATGTCAGTCAGCCGAGTCTCGTCCAGCCGCCTAGATGAACTTAAGAGACACAAGGCAGAAGATGGACTACTGCAGACCCTCTCTTCTGTTATCAGACACGGATGGCCTGTCAGACAGCACAGTGCTCCACCATCCATCAGTCCTTTCTTTCCATTCAGAGACGAGCTCACCATCGAGGAGGGTGTCGTCATAAAAGGTCACAAACTTGTTATTCCCCAGTCACTACAGAAAGTGTACACAGACATCATGCACAGAGGACACCCAGGAGCGGAGTCCACTAAACGCAGAGCCCGAGACATAGTGTTCTGGCCCACCATGAGCAGAGACATTGACAGGACAGTACTCTCATGCTCTGTTTGCAACAGCCAGAGGCCCCATCAGCAGAGGGAACCACTACAGTCACATCCAGTTCCTGACCTACCATGGTCTTTGAATGGGATGGCAAGCATTTCCAGGTGCTTGTAGACTCGTACTCTGGCTGGTATGAGATTGACTTGCTCAAGGACATCACATCAGCGACAGTCATCACAAAGCTGAAAATACACTTCTCTGTACATGGCTCCCCATGTCTTCTCATCTCAGACAATGCGGGACAGTACACCAGCCAGAAGTTCAGAGATTTTGCTGCACAGTGGGACTTCGAGCATGTAACCAGCAGCCCCGAGTTCCCACAGTCCAATGGTTTGGCTGAAAGGGCAGTGCAAAGTGCTAAGCAACTGATGGAAAAGTCAAAGAGGGACGGCACAGATGTGTTCCTCAACCTCTTGAACCTGAGGAATATCCCTCGCGACGCTCAGCTTGGCTCACCTGCACAGAGACTAATGTCAAGGCAGACCCGCACTACCCTCCCGGTCATTAAACAGCTACTGCAGCCTGCCCCTCTCAACACCCAACAAGTCACAGCCCAGCTCCAGAAGAAGAGGCTCTCCCAGAAGCTGAGCTATGACAAGTCCAGCCGCCTTCTACGTCCACTGTCGGAGGGCGACGCGGTCAGAATGCAGACCTCCTGTGGGTACGATCGCATGGGCACGGTAGAAAAGATCTGTGAGGAGCCACGGTCTTACATCATCCGGTCTGGAGGTAAAGACTACAGGAGAAATCGCAGACACCTCTTACCTGTTGCCGAGAAACCTCCAGGTCGGCCTGACGGTGCCGACTGGCAGCGCTTCGAACCAGCTGTCAGTGAGATACCTCCCCTCTACGGCGAGAGACAACGAGAACTCATAGACACTGACCCACCCCCATTCCAAGTGCCCGTAGCTCCAATGCCCGCAGACACTAGTAAGAGCCCTTAAGCCCTCTCCAGACCAATCTGAGTCGGCCCGATTTTGGGCCGAATTGGCTTCGGGAAGCGTCGGCCAGTCGGTTAGGGGTCCGTCGGGGGGTCCGTCGGGACCTTTTCGGCCGACCCAGAGCCGACCGAACATGTTCAGCTTTTTAGCCGACTGGTAGCGCAGTGGCAGTGACAACAGAGGGCTGTCGGTGTTGCCAGATTATGTGAGAGAAACAAGCGACCATGTCTATGAAAACCTACATTCACTGTTTCTTGTTGTTGCTCCCAGAGAGAGAGAGATTGATTGATTTGCCCTACTTTTGCGCTGTGGTGATTGGGAGCAGGTGTGTAAATTTGTCCAGTGACGGAGTCACATGCATCCGTGTTTATGTATAAATATGTAATGCGCAAGTATGTAAACATGTCCTTCTGAGTGGGAGTTCAAGCATTGCATGAATAGGCTCGTAAAGCAGAGAGAGAGAGAGAGAGAGAGAGAGAGAGAGAGAGAGAGAGGAACGGAGAAAGCGGGAGGGAGAAAGAAAGGGAGAGAGACGGAGAGAGAAACAGAGGGAGGTAAAAAGCGGCAGAGAGAGAAGGAAAAAAAGGGAGAGTGAAAGATTGAGAGAGAAAGAGCGAGCGAGAGATTGAGGAGACGGAAAGAGGGAGAGAGAACGAGCAATTAAGTGAATTGCTTTCACCTGCTGCTGCTGTGCGGAGTGTGCTACAGGGCATATCTCCGCCAAGCCAGGGTGACCTACCCAGGCTCATGAAATTCATATTCAGGCATAGTAGCCAATTAGAATGAAATCTTCAAAAACGGACTCATATACTGATACAGAACCATATATTGGCTATATATTATGGCTGTCGGGTGGAAATCTTGTATGTTCCTTTTTTATTATTATTTAAAAACAATTTAAAATCGTGAAAATAGCCAATCTACAAGCAGTAATTATTAATAATTAAGAAATACTATATTTTAAAGAGTGAAAAATCAACTAAAGTCATTATTAGTGCAAGTTCATTCACATTTCATTTGAATGAAAATAACTTGTGGGTAAAATACATTCTGTGAATCTAATGTGATTAATGTGACCCCTACTTCAGTCAGTGAAGTCCAGGGCTGAATGTGACATATTGAGACCTATATAACTAAATATTGGTCATTTGCCAACACATTATTTTGTGAAATAAATGGGTAATATTTCACAGATAGTTATACTATTCTTATAATATATTAAAATACAATCATCCTTAACCTTCAAGTTAAATGCATTATTTCCGTGGACTTAAAAATCATTTTTGGACATAAAAATCGTTATTATTTTTTTGGATGGCCTTCCTGCCCTGGCAGGAAGGCCGGGCAGGGCCTTTGTGCCCTCCAAAAAATTACATCACCAAAGGCCAAGTGGCCTTGCCCCTAAAATGACGAAATTCCAGGCTTGAATGCAATAGATGTACTCTGAGTCTGTTACAAGTGAAAGTCCGGAATTCAACATTTACTTGAGTAAAAGTACTAAAGTATTGGTATAAAAATGTACTTAAAGTACCAAAAGTAAAAGTACAAAAATGTTTGAAAATAGCAGATCTACAAGCTCAGAACGCGTGCATCGCAACACGTTGTGAGCTTGTAGATCTGCTATTTTCAAATAGCTTATAGGTACAAAATAGGGCTAAAGTGGTTAATGTATGTTTCATAATGATTTATATCTGCAAAGTAACTAGTAACTAAACATTTCAAATAATTGTTGTGGAGTACAAGTATAGACAATTGGAAATACTCCAGTAAAGTAAAAGTACCTCAAAATTGTACTTAAGTACAGTACTTGAGTAAATGTACTAGTTACTTTACACCACTGCACGTCAGTGAAGAAAAAACGCTGGGAACATCCCTAAGTGGCTTTGCAGGGAAACAAGCCCAAAGTCGCTTATAATAAGCAGACCTGGCAACGCTGGCACGCTAAAAGTCAAATTAGCACATGAATGGCCAGTCGGCTGACAGACTTAAATGGTAACTTTTGCCAACCGAATACCAGTCTGTTGCAGTCTGGAGTAGTCTGCAATAGTCTGGACGAGTCTGTTTGGTGAGGAGTTGCCTTTACACAACACGCTTTGGTCGCACAGTCAGGCCAAACTCCAGATACTGTGACTGAGTATTGGACTGGGGATAGACTTTAAGAACTGTTCGGTACTACACATTGTACAAAGTTGTTTTTAAAAAAAAAAGGAATGTTACAGAGTATTGATTGTTTGAGAATAATTGCCAATTGAAAAAATCTATTGTCATGCATTTGATACTATTATTTTCTTGTTTCAGGCAGCTGTTTCAAGTATTGAAGTGCTACTGTTCAACTTTGAGTAGTTATTTGTTCTTTGCACTGTAAGCTAAAGAAAGGGGATGTAAAGCATTCGCCTAATGCTCGCTCTGTAGTTAATGTGCCTCGGCGCTGGCACTGCCTGGGGGGGGGGGATAATTTACGATTCTGTCCCTATCGATACCTCGAACGGCGCTGAGTCGGCTCTAGTGGACTTCGCAACGTTCGGCATGGCGGCTCGCTCGGCGGTGCCTCTTGTTGCACTAGAGTCGGCGCGCCTCCGACGTTGTAACAGTTTTTTGCCTTTAACTACTTCCTCTTCCTAACTTAATGGCTGTAGTCTGTTCTCACCAAGTGGGCCGAGTGGTCCTAAACCTAACCTTAATCCTAATAAAATAATGTACGACACATTTTAGATTAGATAAATAAACAATGGCGGGAGAGGGATTCGATCCAGACTAGATGCTGGGATTGGAAGTCCAATGTTTAACGTTGAACGCTACAGAACCATGTGGTATTTAGGGAAGGGACGATAATCGTTATTATCGCTTATCGTGATAAAAAACGCTCACAATAATCGTATCGCAGAGATTTTAATTTATCGTGAAATTGTCCTCCGTCATACACTGGGATCAATTCAGCTTTGTCGAGCTGCATATCCGGTACCACTTAAACCCTGTAGGATTGGTAAAACGCACCTGTAAAGGACGTACTTGATTGATACAGTCTTTTCTTCACTCTCTAAATCTCTTTGCCAAAAAAAGCCGATCTACAAGCTCACAACGCGTTGCGTTGCGTCGAGTCGAGTTGTGAGCTTGTAGATCTGCTATTTTTGGCAAATGTTCCACCCCAGACTAGGGATGCTGGGGTTCAAGTGGTTAACAAAAGTGGCATTTTTAGAGTTTTAAAGCATATTGTGATTATCGGAATTATTTTGGTCACAATACTCGTGACATGAAATGTTCATATGGTCCCATCCCTAGTGGTATTTCAGGGTTTGGGGATTTATTTAAAGTGGTCCGCTCATGTGAGAGGCAGTTTCGCGGACCCCCAGCAAAATGTATAGCATCAAAATCACTGTAACCAGTTTAAACCTAATTTATATACGTAGGTGATCTGAAAATAGCAGATCTACAAGGTATTGAATAATGATGCATCCCGATGAGACACATTGGGCCCCGATTCACTATCGCTGTTTACGCCCATATTTGTCTAGGAGCAGAACAATAACATGATATTGAACAATGGATTTCTAAAATGTTACTCTATTCTTCCTTCGTCCATGTTGTTGTTGATGACAACAACATCCTCTGTGTAGTTCTGTGGATATGTAAACGTTGAACACTGTATCTATTAGATGTTTTTCTCTATCTGATTACCCTGTGGTGTTGTCCCACCCACTGATAGATAACGTGACCTGTGGGTGTCTATTTAAGTGGGTGAGGGACACACTTCTCCAGTTTGACCCGATGAAGAGCCTTGGCTCGAAACGTCGTCAATAAATTTACATTGGAGCAGATGAGTGTGCAGGTTTGTTGTTGTTTTGTTTTGTTTTTATTTGATGCTGCTGAACGCTGAGCACTTTATTATTTTCATATTATTTTATTCGTTTGGAACAGTGGTTTTGTTTGGTCAAAGTTGACAAGATAACTTAACAGATTTACACTACAGTTGCAATGTAGCTATGTTGGCTTATTTCACTTTCATTGCTGGACTTATTGGGACTGTTCAGTGTACATGAACACAATGTGTTCATGTCATGATAGGAGCCTATTCATTGTTTTTTTAAAAAAGAAGAGAGAGAAACTGGACTTGCTGTTAAAGACTGTTCCTTCCTCGTTTCATATTGAGTCTACTGAGTGCACAAGTGAAGTGCATTAGATAGCAATCTGTGCTGTACTCAATAAAATCCAACGTATCCAACGTTATACATTTTGTGCCTGCCTATCATTATTACATGCAAGCGACATCAGTGTTGTTGTGTTGAAAAAATAGCTTTGGCGTTTGGATGGGGCGCCGTCTAGTGGACATAACGTGCATGATTAACCACCTCGATGTTCGTTGTACTGTATAACCCTAACCCTAGAACCGAAATACATTTTTAGACGGGAATACAGTACCCGAATCCGCGCGCGCACGGGAACATGCACGCGCTGCATATTCGAACATATTCGAATATTAAAAATAATAAGGCTTTGAAATTCGAATGGCATTTTACAGTACAACTGACAGCCCTACTCTACAACAGAACAGAAACATATTTAAGAAAGAGAGAGAACATTAAACGTACTGTGGTGTGGATGGTCTTCAGGTTCCTGTTTAATAGAAATGGCACTGGCTGAGTCTGGAGAGTTCATCTTCACCTTTAGTCTGGACTCCACACACTTGTCTGAAATGAAGGAATTGAATAAGGACTTTAGGGTTCCATGGTTCTACTTCCCCTAAAACGGTGATCATTGGGTATTATTAATATATGAGGAAGAATGTTCTTCCAAAAATGGTGTTAAAATTATATTTTTATGTGGACAAAACCCACCAGTTCAAAAGATATAGGCCTATGGCCCTATGTCAAACCATCTATTGCTTGTAGGCTTATGCATATTATAGACATGATGCAAATTCAACAGTTTTTTTTTCTCTTTTCAGCATTTAGAGCTGAATTAATATTCCCACTGCGTGTTTGCCGTTTTTGTAAAATTGTGATGTAACAATAAAGTTTACACACTATATAATTTGAAAAATAAGGAGAAATCCTTTGTCAATTATAATAACAGCAGACAGGTGAGTTTGGAGCTAAACTGTCAGATAATTTCCAATGCCATGCATTACCTGGACGTTCATTCTAGGTCTGACACAATACAGCATGACAGATGTTTAGTTGGTAGAAGGATTCAAGGTGCATGAAGACATGGAGCTCTAACTTCACTTGACAATCACATTAACATTACAGACAGACTCTGTCTGACAGAGTAAAGATACTACTGGTGGTTTACAGGCCGTGACCCCCCAAGATAATCATATTTGAACTGAGGACCCCCCACCCTGATAAGGGTAGGAGTTGAGGATCTGCTATTGTGAAAATAGCAGATCTATAAGCTCGGCTATTTTCAAAACGTTTGCCTATTTCTTATATTATTTGACAATTTGGCCAATGTTTGACCAGTTTTTTTATAGGACTTTGTTGATTACTTTTGATGCAGTAAATTATTTTCGAGGTATTAAAAAGGTCTTAAAGGTCCTATAATTGTCACTTGTACTGTCACCTGGGGACCCCCCAAAATCATGTGGGGACCCCCCTGGGGGTCCCGACCCACAGGTTGAGAACCACTGAACTATAGGGTTGCAGTGACAATAGTGACGTCAGATTCGTCTGGTCCCAGGCTAACAAAACCATACATGTATTATTGCTGCTGCTATGGTCTGGAGCTATTGTTTGTGTTTATGATCACCTTATAACAACCTAACAGCTATTAAAGTAATTGGATTTATGTTCCAATTTAAACGATGCGTTAATAAAGACAAATAGATTAAACAAGACGTGATCCGTTCATCTAAAAGG
>NC_137603.1:3916800-4070300 GCF_963280865.1 Gymnoscopelus braueri | reverse complement strand
AGTTCACCCCCCCCCCCCCATCTGACCACATTGACATCAGTGTTGTCTGATACAACAAATCATTTGATTATTACATTTGATTGATTCATTATTATAAGAAATTAAGCAGAAGACACATGATAATGTGAATTCACGCGACCGGGATGGTTTACCCGGATAGTTGTTTCACTTCTTACAAAAGCATGTTGTTTTGTGTATGTTTTCTAGTTTTATACACTTTTATACATTAAAACTGTATGAATGTATATGTAAAAAGGTTTAGTAAAAAGAAAGAGGAAGTGAACCTGGGTGTGTGGGAGGAGTCTAAAGATCGTCATTGGCTGTCGGCACCAGAATATGACCTGATAGAAGAAGAAGAGAGACAGTTAAAACAGACACACAAATAAATCATATTTACTGTATTGTGTATTTCTCCATAAAATGCATAAATGTACACACAACACAATAACACAACAACACAACAACATTAAGGTTCAGTCATCAGGGTCACATGTTGCATCAGAACTAATTTGAACATTTGACTCTTATTTAAGACTAAATGTGGCAACATAGCACACACTTTGACCTCTAACTAGGTCGTCTAAACTGGTCTGAACTGGTTAAGGTTCTAAATCAATATAAACCAGTTTAGGTTGTGGCTTTACATGTTTGTTTGTTTGTTTGTTTGTTTGTTTGTTGGTTTGTTTGTGTGCATTTATGTGAGGGTTCCACATGTCATGTGATCCTCTGTTGATCTGACCTCATTTCTTCCACTGGTAGTAGATTAATTAATTAAACATGTTAATTAAACATGCTAATCACCTTGTTTCTTCCACTGGTAGTAGATGAATCCAGACAGGAACAAGACCAGACCCAGAACCAGACCTGATGCTCCCATGGCCACCTTGTTCTTCACTGACTCTGGCATTGAGTCATCTGACAATACAAATATTATATTATATTATATTATATTATATTATATTATATTATATTATATTATATTATATTATATTATATTATATTATAAATTCTATAAATTCTATAAATGTCTTTATACCTGCAGCCATTAGTAAACAAAGATGATGTACCTGATCTAGACAAGACACTTAAGCTCTAAGTAGGTGAGGCTCCTGTCATGACCTTCTTATTAGAATGGTTACTTTTTTAGGATGTTTTAATGTATTTGTATTGATTCTTGTTTCTGGTGTCTGTATTATTATTGTGTCTTGTTTTTAATTGGATTGCTGTGTTTCCTTTCTGCAAAACAAATGTACCTTCAGGTACAAAAAGAGAAGAATCCTTGAACCCTTAAAACAGAGTGCAGTGTAACACATTACAGTAGATTACAGTAGAATACAGTAGATTACAGTAGAATATAGTAGAATGCAGTAGAATTCAGTAGATACAGTAGATTACAGTAGAATAGAGTCTGACCCCAGTCCATCTTGATAGGCGCGGTCAGGCTGGGATGTTCCACCATGCATGTGATCTTCTCTCCTGATCTGTAACACACACACACACACACACACACACACACACACACACACACACACACACACACACACACACACACACACACACACACACACACCCACACACATGTTTTTCTGCTGATGATCCTCTTCAAAAAGCACAGCATGTTTTCTATCTGATGAGGATGATCAGTACCTACTCACAGGTGCAGAGGGGGCACCACGGTGCTGGGGGGGGGGGGGGGAGCACCACGGTGCAGAGGGGGCACCCAAAATGAGCCATGCCGCTCATCATAATAACTAAACGATGAACTATTATATTTAAATGTAAACACAACTACAATTAGGCACCATATCACTAGACCGTTATAGGCATTAAGATAAGCTTATACTGATATTTTCTCCACCTAAAATAATCATGACGTGCGTGCGTCCTCAAGTTGAATGTGTGTCCATGTGGATCTGCTCAGAGCTGAAGCGGCCCCTCCTCCCCGCCCGGTCTGGCAGTGAGTGAGCAGCTGTTAATTAGCACTAACATTAGGACAGATTGTGAAAGTAGCCGATCTACACGCTGAAACGCGCCGCGCTTCGACACATTGATCCGTTGATCTTTGTTATTATTTAGTTTTTTGGAGAAAAAAAAAAGGTTTGACTATTTTTGTGTAGGAGCGTGAATGCCCCGCTGGGCTCTCCTCCGCTCTAGTGTTTATTGTGTATTCCACTATTCCCTCCCCATTGCAGAAAAAATAGGAAGGCAAGAGGCAGAAGAAACTTAGCAACGAGATATGCACGTTATAGCGTATTCCTGTGTGTGTATTCATGTATAGCACACTCGCTCGCGGGTCTCTGTGTGCGTTCGTCATGCTTGCACGACGACGAGCTTGCTGCGTAGTTGTGTCTGGAGTAGACTGGTGATAAACACGGGACTCGGGAGCAATCGTGTGTGTGTGTGTGTGTGTGTGTGTGTGTGTTTGTGTGTGTGTGTGTGTGTGTGTGTGTGTGTGTGACTTAATATTAGCCTACCAATTAATGGGCAATTATCAGCAAGTGAGTAACACTTGTTTTATTTTTAAAGAATATATGTATAGGTGTCTATTAGGTGTGTATTTCTATGTATAGGTGTCTATTAGGTGTGTATTTCTATGTATAGGTGTCTGTTAGGTGTGTATTTCTATGTATAGGTGTCTGTTAGGTGTGTATTTCTATGTATAGGTGTCTATTAGGTGTGTATTTCTATGTATAGGTGTCTGTTAGGTGTGTACCTGGGTGTGTACTCCAGGTAGGAGTGGTACTGGTAGTACCAGTCTCCATCAGACAGCTCGTCAGTAGAGGAGAGACCAGAGGTCAAAGGTTCTTGACCTATCCACCAGGTCACCAGGATCACTTTAGGATAGAAGTCGTAGCTGCTGCACCTCAGCATGTGAGTGTGTTCACCACGACGAGGGGGAGTCTCTGACTTCAGACTCACTTTGGGCTCCACTGGATAAATAAGATTATTATTATTATTATTATTATTATTATATAACCGTCATAGGAAGTAGGAACATGTTATTATCATTAATAATTGTATATCATCCAAATGATCCAGAAAGCTGCAACACACTTGTTCTTCAACTAGCCAAAATGTTCACATTTCCCGGCTCTCCCCCGTTCTCCTCTCCCTCCATTGACCCTCCAGTTGCTGCCCTCACAGAGTACAAAACACTGATGTTGGCCTACAAACCAACCAAAGGTATAACACCTCCATAGACCTGATCCAACCCTATACAACCTCTCACCTTCCACACGTCCTAGACTCTTCTCCCTTCTCTAAAACACCCTGGACAACGCTCCTCATGTCCTAGACTCTTCTCTCTTCTCTAAAACACCCTGGACAACGCTCCACACGTCCTAGACTCTTCTCCCTTCTTGACCTAGCCTTGACGACCTTGCAGTCTTATTCAAAGGTTAAAATATAATTTAGATCATTTAGATAGCATATTATGTAGACAGATGCCAGGTTCAACCTGTTATATTATACTGTTTAGACTGATGATAGGTTATTGGTTTACATATGATCCTAGATTACTATTTCTATGCATTTGATGTATTACCTCATGTTTTCCTTGCTTACTGTAAATCACTCTGGATTAAGAGCGTCTGATAAATGCCTACATTGTAAATTGTAACTGTAAATGTCAGTGTTTGGCCACCAGATGGCACCAGAGTACTGTAGATTCTACAATAGTCTACAGTTTTCTACAACGTAGAATGCATTTATATAATATAATTTAAACATATTAAATAATTCACAGTTACACAGTGTTTTACATAAACAACAATAAACCAAGCAATATCATTGTATGAAAATTATATTGCTTAATAAACAAACAAAACAATACACATACTCCTGTCAAATATTGTGATTAAAAACATACAAAACAAACTAGTTAAGACAATGATTAAAATATAAAATCAGGTGGTGAAATGAAGTGTATAGAGGTGTGTTTTAGCCTGCATGGTTCTTTTGAACGATAATTTAAAAACATTAATCCTGGTGTCTTTGTTTTAGGCAGGTCATTATATGTAGGTGAAAACGCTCATAGCCTAGATCTATGTTTCATTTATACTACAGTACGATGGTGACACCACATGTTGTGAGCTTGTAGATCTGCTATTTCCACTGCGTGACAGCCTGTTACAGTATAAATCAAGAGGATCTGAAATGCTTCTCAGCAGATAAAGAAATATGTAAGAATTATTATATGATCAATATTAACACCATTAATCATCTCTGAATAGAATCATGTGATTTCATGTTATAGTTTATGAGGTGATGAGTGTTGAGTGCTGCTCTGAGATCAGCTCACCTCTCTTGTTCAGAGCAGAGGAGTAGTAGCTCTCAATGTTGTGTTTGCAGCGTGCCTCTCGGTTTGCTCTCATCGCAGCCAGTCTTGTAGGATCTTTATTGGCGTGCTCTGCCTGCTTCACACCATACTCAGTGTATCCAACCCACTGATCTACTCTACTGTCCCACCTGCGGATCTCATCACCATCGAAATTATTTGAGTATATGTACTGTATGTCCTTCAGCTCACTGGAGTTAAACACACAGCGGTGAGCCTCATAGTACACATATCCATCTGGAAATAGTCGACAATGAAAAATGTCATTAATGTTCAGTTTTATTCATCTGTATAATATCAACACTAGGCTAACTGCCCCCCCATCAGCCAAACATGTCTCTACATAAAGTCTACAATAGGTTCAGGATGTGAAATCTGGCATTAAAATGTTTTAGGTTTTGTTTCTCTATGTGTCCAGTTGTCTAGTGCGGCTGAGTTAACAAGGACTGTCTGTCTGTCTGTCTGTCTGTCTGTCTGTCTGTCTGTCTGTCTGTCTGTCTGTCTGTCTGTCTGTCTGTCTGTCTGTCTGTCTGTCTGTCTGTCTGTCTGTCTGTCCGTCCGTCCGTCCAGCTGCTGGAATCTAATGTTGACCGGGCATAAACTGTATCCCCCCCCTCGCCCCCACCTGTGTTGCGGACCACATGCGTGCGCGACTCATGCGCGAATGTTTTGTATTAATTAATTAATTAATTAATTAATTAATTAATTAATTAATTAATTAACCGACCATAAAACAACATTAACAACACACTCTACCATCCTTCAGTGGTGGAAGAAGTACTCAAATGTTTTACTTAAGCTAAAGTGTCTGTCTGTCTGTCTGTCTGTCTGTCTGTCTGTCTGTCTGTCAGTCAG
The DNA here is from genome assembly GCF_963280865.1 of Gymnoscopelus braueri. Taxonomy (NCBI): domain Eukaryota; kingdom Metazoa; phylum Chordata; class Actinopteri; order Myctophiformes; family Myctophidae; genus Gymnoscopelus; species Gymnoscopelus braueri. The sequence continues at coordinate 4,065,109 of NC_137603.1, read as the reverse complement.
ACCCCATCATGTATTTCCAGGATAACAGAGATAACACTTGCAAAAAGGTTGTTATTTTGAGAGCGAAATGCCTCACAATATGAATACATTCTGATATGTTTTATTTTGATGGTAACTGTTGTATAATCGTATTATCTTGGATTTTGACATAATTCATGTCTTTATATTGAAAATCCAAATAAATAAGTAAAGGTGTGTGTGTGTGTGTGTGTGTGTGTGTGTGTGTGTGTGTGTGTGTGTGTGTGTGTGTTCAACCGTTTTAGTTAATAACTATTGTGTTAATAGTATTCATGTACCTTTCACTGGTGGTTTCTTCAAGGCAGTGCGAACGATGTCCAGCATTGCTTTGCAGTACGCTTGATCACCCCAAGCATTTTCATAAGCTCCTGGGTCGGTCATATGATCTACAAACGGAGGCTGAGGCTCCACCCCCTTCCTTTTGTTGAAGTCTGCGTACACCAACACTTCACCATCCAGTCCCATCATCCACTCTTTATATGAGTCTTTAACTGTGTCTGAACAGCTATAGACTAGTATGTCCTCATGGAACACTGGAAATAAAACAAAGATGACGTTAAACAACAAACTTCTTCACAGTGACAATAACACATAATCATCATGTTAAACAATCATGTTTGGTTCTTATATGAAGTGAAAGGTTGGATATTAAAAGTAGCTTCCTGTCAAATGTTTTATTCACACTGATTCAATATTGTATATACAGGTAGTAAAAGGAGGGTGTGTGTGTGTGTGTGTGTGTGTGTGTGTGTGTGTGTGTGTGTGTGTGTGTGTGTGTGTGTGTGTGTGTGTGTGTGTGTGTGTGTGTGTGTGTGTCATTTGTTTGTATTGTGCATTGTTCATATTTGGTTTTATATAATAACAGTAGATATAAATGTATATATTATATAATAACATAAATATAATGTACTTACTTCCTGGGATCGCTTTGACATGAAGTACAGAGGAGAGGATGAGGAGGGTGGCTGTAATCTTCATCATCACTGATAAAAAGTGAACTGAATTCAATAGATGAGAATAAACAGATGAGAATAAACAGATGAGAATAAACAGATGAGAATAAACAGATCAGAATAAACAGATGAGAATAAACAGATCAGAATAAACAGATCAGAATAAACAGATCAGAATAAACAGATGAGAATAAACAGATCAGAATAAACAGATCAGAATAAACAGATGAGAATAAACAGATCAGAATAAACGGATCAGAATAAACAGATCAGAATAAACAGATGTTTACTGAAAGAGAAGTTCTGGAGTCTGAAAGAGAATGAAGGAGGACTCGTTCTTTAGTTCAGAAGAATCAGCCAATCAGATTAAAGATAAGATGTTACATCATCTGTTTCCAGAAAGACGACAGTCTGGATTATTGCACATAATCATATATGGTATATAGCTGCTGCTTATGCACCTTATGTCTCCTCATGTACGTACCTTATGCACCTTATGTCTAACCTCATGTACATACTGTACCTTATGCACCTTATGTCTCCTCATGTACACCTTATGCACCTTATGTCTAACCTCATGTACATACTGTACCTTATGTCTCCTCATGTACATACTGTACCTTATGTCTAACCTCATGTACATACTGTACCTTATGCACCTTATGTCTCCTCATGTACATACTGTACCTTATACACCTTATGTGTCCTCATGTACATACTGTACTGTATGCACCTTATGTCTCCTCATGTACATACTGTACCTTATGCACCTTATGTCTCATCATATACAGTATGTAAATATTATTGTTTCATTCATCTTTTATTCTCTCCTTGCACCCCCCCCCCCCCCCGTCTTCTTTTCTTTCTCTTTCTGAAAATAACTAAAACGATGGAGCTGCAAATGCAAAAATACACAAATACAAATGCAAAAATAATTCCACCCACTTCTTTACACCTTTAACCTGTGATGTGACAATAAAGATGATTCTGATTCTGTTGAAAGTAAAATGTTATAATTAATTAAAAGCTTTCAGATGAGACATGATGGAGGCTAAAGGTTAAAGTTAATCACTTCAGATTGAAGTGATTACAGATTATTTAAAATATGAATAAAATAAATAATGTTTCCCATGTAGTTGCTGTTGGAGGGCAACGGGTGGGGGGTTCCAATCCACACCAAACTTTACACAAACACTGTTCAGGTCTGGTAAGAGAATAGTCTCACCAAATAAACTGAATGTCACACATATGGTTCTACAGCAGTGTTACACAGTGTTTAACACTTCATATGGACAGAACTCAGAGACCATTGGATTGGAAGGCTGTGCAGTAAAAGTCTATTTAGTCTATTAATTTACTTTTACTAATTTATAAGCTAAGGTATTCTCACACAAAGGAGTCACATTTGACCTCCTAACTCAACCACATCTTCTTGGTCAAAGGTCAAAGGTGACATCTTGGAGCATCAAAGTGGTTAAAGGTAGCCTGGGATCAAATACCATTTTCAGGTTTCTGGTCGGGTCTGGAGTGGAAATAACTTTACGTCATCAGGCGGCCGGAACCCACGACCGGAACCTAGCGCCGTGCGCCTCCAAAATGATTCCCCTATAGTTTAAAACTTGTTTAGTTTGGTATAATCGTTTAGTTTCTTTTGGTATAATAATGGTTTGGTATGTTCATCTTTTATTCTAACTCGTAGCGTGACTAGTGAGACTAAACAAACTGATTCACATTATGTGGGGAACAAAAACAATGTGACACCAACCGGAACCAACCACCGGAACACGATTCCCCCCCCCCTTTTTTGTAAACCGGATCACAGGGCTCAGTTTTAGAATGAATACCAGGCTTTCCTCCAACCTGCTCATCAGAAGCAGTTAGGGGTTCAGTGCCTTGCTCAAGGACACTTCGACATGAAGCCAGGAGGAGTCAGGAATCAAACCGGGAACCTCTGTAAACTGAAGTCACAGACGCTCCTCTAATCCAAGCCTCATTACATCTCACTGATGGTGTGTGTGTGTGTGTGTGTGTGTGTGTGTGTGTGTGTGTGTGTGTGTGTGTGTGTGTGTGTGTGTGTGTGTGTGTGTGTGTGTGTGTGTGTGTGTGTGTGTGTGTTCAGCGTTGCTGGTAAAATGCTGTTCATGTTCATTAAACATCAATCCAAGCCTCATTACATCTCACTGCTGAAACCATCTAATGTCTTTAAAAACACACTGGTCATGTGATCAAAGTGTCACATGAGAGAGGTGTGTGTGTGTGTGTGTGTGTGTGTGTGTGTGTGTGTGTGTGTGTGTGTGTGTGTGTGTGCGTTAGAGATGCGCGGATCGCGGTTTTAGCCGCGGTTGCCGCAGTTAACCGCAGTTTGGGTGGATTTGGGTCAATCAAATATAATTATTAATTAATATTGGATAAACCGCGGGTGAAATAATGCGGGAATTAAATTATTGATATCAATCTATAGGCCTATAATAGCTTTTAAAAAGCACTAAATTTCACCGTGTGTGCGTTTGTAGTATTTCAATATTACGTCATTTTACACCAGGCACAAAATAGCCGCTCACTACATGTTGCTTTGCAGGCAGCCAGCGTTGCCAGGTTGCGACAACTTGCGAGAGAAATAAGCAGCCAGGTCTATGAAAACAAGCCCAAAACAAGTGCCAAACAAAAGTCGCTTATAAAAAGCTTATAAAAAGCCGACATGGCAACAAAGTGGTTGAAAGCGAAAGTAACTCAATGAACTGAATGAAGACGTGCGCTTGTTGTTACCATGGTTGTGGATTGTATACAGTCACTGCATCGCGACAGTGGTGAGTGACATTGTTTATAAGTAAACTAACTTCAGGAAAATAACAATTATTTGGTGCGGTTGGTGCGGATCTATAAATAGGGTGATATCATTACCGCGGGTGGATGGCGGATGGATAATGAACTTGTTAACGCGGTTTTGGGTGACAAAAAAACCCATCCGCGCATCTCTAGTGTGCGTGCGTGCGCGTGCGTGCGTGCGGTTGAACTCACCACTGAAGCTTCTGCCTGGAAACTCAAACTTGAATTTCACTTCCTGATTCACTCAGCAGCCAATCAGAATTATTCTTTTATTAATCATCACCAGTTACTAGAGAGACATGTTGATGTCAACAACCTCACAGACTGTACATAATTATGTATTTATTTATTGTTTGTTTTATTTGACTCTTGTTGGTAATGTCAACGTGTTGCTCATGGCAATAAGGACACTTTAAATCTGATGTTAAAAGTTGAAACAGACAGACAGACAGACAGACAGACAGACAGACACTCACGCACACACTGTTTTGTGTGTGTGTGTGTGTGTGTGTGTGTGTGTGTGTGTGTGTGTGTGTGTGTGTGTGTGTGTGTGTGTGTGTGTGTGTGTGTGTGTGGTGTTGAAGCGTCCCACTGGAAACTCCACAAAAATTAATTTCACTTCCTGATTCACTCAGAGAGAGAGAGAGAGAGAGAGAGAGAGAGAGAGAGAGAGAGAGATTGTTGTCACATGATCTAGAAGCTTCTATCACTTAAAGGACAAGACCACTTTGGTAGAGGATTGGGTATTTACCTTGCTATGATGTAACTCCAAAGGTGGACAAGAAATAAAAAATAATTGCTCAACTGATTAGAAATTGATCATTCATAACATGTTCCTCATTGACTTACATTGTACGGTGAAACATCTCTCAAAGTCACTCTTTTAGCACGTAAACGAACACAAACAAAGCTGATTCAGACAATATGGAACATCATCAAACCCAGTACTGTTTGTTTTTTAAATAAAAATGTCAACTTCCTGTTGATTTTACTATTTTTATTAGAAAGAAACCCGGACTGGGTCTGCAGATCCGGATCTTCAAATAGTAAAATGCATTCAAATTTAAATGTTTATCTTTTCGGGCATTTCTGCTTCATTTGGATAGGTCAGTGTAGAGACAGTCAAGGTGGGGGAGAAAGTAAGGGAGTGACAAAGAGCAATGGTCGAGCTGGTCTGGGAATCGAACCAGGGAATCGCTGTCATGGCATTAGAGCCTAAGTTGCTAATAAATGGTGATTTAAAATTGTACAATAAAAGGTATTTCCATGCACCTCATATAGTGGATTCAGCATTCAGCATCATTCCATAAGATTAATTGCATAAGATGTTACAGTCCAATTGGACCTTATTGTTAATTACTCACAAAAGGTGTGTATACTACATCGTCTCTGTCGGGTAGAAACGAGAAATGTCCAGAACTGTTACTTTTCAGGATTCAAATTCAAAAATATCAAAAGTAGCAGATCTACAAGGTCAAAATGTGACGCTTCGCGCCACGTTTCGAGCTTGTAGATCTGCTGCTACTTCACAAACTCATTTTAATAATATTATTTGCTTTTGCTTATGAATTCAGTTTTCTGGCATAAAATGGCGATGGGACTTGGGTACTGCCTACGCTCACAAGCTGAACGAAGTCAAATACGAATGTGATCTGTCTCAGATGTCTCACCATGACTCAAACATCCTAGCATGACTCAAACATCCCACAAAGACTCAAACATCCTAGCATGACTCAAACATCCTAGCATGACTCAAACATCCTAGCATGACTCAAACATCCCACCAAGACTCAAACATCCTAGCATGACTCAAAAATCCTAGCAAGACTCAAACATCCCACCAAGACTCAAACATCCTAGCATGACTCAAACATCCTAGCATGACTCAAACATCCTAGCAAGACTCAAACATCCTAGCATGACTCAAACATTCTAGCATGACTCAAACATCCCACCAAGACTCAAACATCCTAGCATGACTCAAACATTCTAGCATGACTCAAACATCCCAGCAAGACTCAAACATCCCACCAAGACTCAAACATCCTAGCATGACTCAAACATCCTAGCATGACTCAAACATCCTAGCAAGACTCAAACATCCTAGCAAGACTCAAACATCCTAGCATGACTCAAACATTCTAGCATGACTCAAACATCCCACCAAGACTCAAACATAGCGTGACTCAAACATCCCACCAAGACTCAAATATCCTAGCATGACTCAAACACCTTTCCATACTAATAGTAACAGAGGGATAGTTGTACCCTACACAGGATGTTTTAAGATGGCGATGTTAAAAAGGTGATTTGAGGCATTCCACTTGTTAGCATAGTTGTCATAATCGGTGGATAACTGATAACACTCCCCGAATTCAAACTAATCATTAGTTTAGAGATTCCTCCTCCCAAGCAGCTAAAATGGGATTCATAACTATTAAAGGAGCTCCCGTCTTTTACGGAGCTACTGAGGAGATGAGCCCGTAGTTAGACCTGGCTGACGCGCCGATACTTTGCTTAATCTAATAACACCCCGCTCGCTGTGTCTCAGTGTTCCAATGAAACGATGCAGGCATTTCTTCATGCATTTGGTATATTTATTGACTTCACCGTGCACAATAATATACTTTGAGTTCCATAGACAGATGATTAAACTTTCCATACAAACATTTAGCGCCGTGCTGATTCAAACAACAGTAACCTGCGGTCAAAAACCATTGCCCTTCCGGGTCAAAACCTCCTGCCCATGGCAGTGAACTTGACACTTATATAGCCACCAGCGCCACCCATGGTCACACCAATCCATTAAACATGTTTCACCCATTTGGCTCTTACACACCGGCCCCTAATTGTTAAGGCAGGCAGACATAACAATTCAAAAACAAATAAACAAAACAAAAAAGGAGCCAAAACATGTTGATTAAATTCAAAAGGATTCAATTGCTTCTGCATTTCATGAACCAGACATAGCTTTGTCACTGGCCTCACTGGTGCTATTTTTAGTCCAACATTTCATGGAACGTACCAGACTTTGTTTGTCTGGACAGACCTCCAGAACCCTGCCAAGTGGCCAGGATCTACGAGGAGCTGAAGAGTCCATATCTCCAGCTGCCAAACTCCTTTCCCTTTGGTTCTTCTCAGCCGGCTCTGCTTCAACGACGTGACCTTCAACCTGAGGAACCAGGCAACTGCGGTCTTCAGCCTCTTCCTGTCTGAGAAGTAGGCAACGAGCTGGTAAGTAGGACTAGACATGTCACACACATTGATGGCATTTACTGTTGCCTCCTTTCTGACCTCCTGGTCATTCGAGTCCACTGAGACGTTTGCCACAGTTTTGAGCCAATCCTCATCTGGCTTCCAACGAAAAGCAGGACCTTCAAGCCACCTGTGTAATTCAGGAAGTCCAACTCCTCCAACCACCTTTTCCATTGGAGTAGGATGTCCTGTGGTAAGTCATCGTTACACCCACATCCTCTTCTACAGAGTTCCTGCTGTATGTTCTTCCTTATGAGCTTGTTCATGTATGCTTCACGCTCCTGGTGCAAGCTTTTGTTACTGAGGAACCTTTTCCTCCAACCCTGGATCCTTTGCCTAGCCACATTTTTGGGCAGACAGACCTCTTTCTTCTTAAAGGGCAATTTCAAACAGTACCTCCCCTCCTGAAGTACTGCTGAACTTTCCACACTTTCTTCAACCCTTAGGTCTTCTCTGGACATTTCATTCTCCTTCACAGCTACTTCATTGAAGTTATGATAGTTGTACTGATTGGTCAGCCTTTCTTCCAGTCTGCACACAGAGATCCTGTTCACTGTAACAGAGGGAAACTCTGCGTCCACCACACCACTGTTTCCATTCAGTGGACCATTAACGACCCATCCCAACACCGTCCTAATAGCATACGGGCCATTCCCGTGACTGTTGATGACCTCCCAAGGTTCCAATATCTTGGGAGCGTTGGTTCCAATCAACAGGTCGACATTTGCTCTTAGACGTGGGATGTGTACGTTAGACAAGTACGGCCATTTAGCCAGTTCTTCAGGTGTCACTACGTTCTCAGCAGTGACTGGCATTTTCTTCTGGGTGAGAACTTCTGGAAGCACATGGAAGACATTGCTCTCCAAACCAGCTACCTCCAAACCAGTTAAGGAGTAGGCTGGAACAACGGTCTCTTGCCCCATGGTGCTCAACAAGAATTTGGTTCGTCTGCCCGTGATATTCAGCTTCTGCATTAGATGTTCAGAGCAGAACGTGGCTGAGCTACCAGGGTCTAAGAAGGCATACGTTCGTATGATGTTTCCTTTTGCAGTTTTCACACTCACAGGTAGAATGGACAACACACACCGGTCCTTACCGGCCCCTGTACGTCCACATGTTTGCTGTGCAGTCGGTTGGTCATTAGATGGTTCCTCAAACTGTTCTGGAGCGGGGGGTTGCCTTTTGATGTGAAGCACGGTGTGGTGTGTCTGACCACAAACCTTGCATGTGACGCGCCTTTCGCAATCACGGCTCATGTGACCAACACCTAAGCATGCAAAGCAAGCTCCCCTTTCCCTCAAACAGCGTATTTTCTCCGTATGTGTCTTCTCCTTAAACTGTTTACAGTCCTCCAATGAGTGACTGCTAGCACAGCAAAGGCATTCAGCTTCATTGATATTCACTGAACCTGATGTTGGTGATGTCATCTCCTTGGCTCTCTCAGGTAGGTCCATAGATGCTACTGTGGTGGCAACAATGTTTTCCTTCACTCTGTTCCCTGGGTATGCACTAAACCTTGTGAGAGTCTTTGTGCCAACCACCCCAGATGTTGGATCCTGTATGTCACCAAACAGAGGGTCAGAAAGGATACGGACACTTCGCTCCACAAATATAACCAGATCCCAAAAGTGAGCTCTTTCATGGGTGTTTTCCATAATGCCATGAGCTTTGGTCCTCCATTGCTCCCTCATCTTGTATGGCATTTTTGTCATTATGGCTCTCATGTTGACAGGCATGTCCAATTCCTGCATGTACTGAAGCTCCTCCATTACATTGCAGCAGCCGCGCAAGAATAATGAGTAGGCTTGGAGTGCCTTGACATCCTCCGATTTTATTGTTTGCCATGCCAAGGCCTTTTGCATGTAAGCAGTTGCTATTTTGTACTGATTTCCAAAATGTTCCTGTAGGAGACCTTTTGCCACTGCATAGCCGCGCTCAGGATCCATATGCTGGCAGCTACGCACCAATTCTTGTGGCTGTCCTTTTGTGAATTGCTCCAAATAATACAAAGCATCAGCTTCTGTTGCTTTTTCCTCCACTCCCTGCTCAAACGCTTTAATAAATGCCCTGTATTGGAGAGGGTCACCTTCAAATGTTGGAATAACTCTTGGTGGTAGAGAACTTGACTGTTGTTGCTGCACCAGAGCAGCGGTTATTTCATTTTGTCTCTCCATGATGGTTAGTAGGTTTGCAGATTGATTTTGATTGATTTGAACATGATTGATTCTGTGATTTGATAGGCCTTGCAAATGCTGTTTTGTTCCCATTTTGCTTTCCTGTCCCTTGTGGTTGTGGTTAGTAGCAGTGCTATGCCAATGGCCACGTTCCTTTGGTCTCACATCCACTTGTTTGTTTTGTGGTATTGACAGTTGTGTTAGTTTATTTTGTTGCATTGATTTTCCAGGATGGTATTCTTTTGCCATAGGATTTAATACATTGACATGTTCCTTTTTCCTTCTTTCTCTTTCCAAATAGGAATTCATTGCATTTGAAGGTACATGAGAGGAACCTTTGATTTCAGAGGAGTTTAACACAGCCAACCTTGCATTGGTTGCAGCCAATTCAGCATCCACTTCAAGTTGCTCTCTTTTTCTCCTCAGTCTTTGTTCCTGCTCCTTCAACTGTTGCTCCTGGTCCTCCAAAGCATGTTTTTCCTTTAAAACTGTCGCACGGGCAACAAGTGCAGCGCTATCAGCCTCTGCTATTATTCTTGCAGAGGCTGTACTTGATCTACCACTTTTGCCACTCCTGGTTGAATGTTTACTTGCAATGTTGGAAATACTGTCATTTGGACAAATACCATCATCAATTAAATGAACACGACCTTCAGTTGTTGTACCATCAATTTCATTGCCTTCATTTGTACCATCAATTTCATTTGCACCATTCATTTCATTTGCATTTTCAATTTCATCATTACCTTCATTGTTTGAAACCCACAGTTTTGCATTTGAAATACACTCATTGTTTGACAACATTTTTGCTTTATACCAGATTTCTTGTTTTTCCTTTTCCTCCAGTGGCATAAAACCCAACAGATTGTCATGCATATATTTTGCTTCATTACACACCTGAACCAGTTCTGTAAGAGCATGTTGTACCTTTGTTTTTTCATTATTTACCATGAAACCTTGAATTGCATTTCTTATGTTGGCTGCTATGTTAAGCTTAGCCTTTCTGCCCGTTTGCAACTTTTCACATTTTTCAGCAAGCGCTTTTGGAGTCAGTTTAACCACTCGCTTTTCAACCGTGACGTCACCGCTAGCAGCGGAGCGCACGCCCGTCTCCATGACAACGTCTGACGCCGCTCTGCGGGTCGCCATAATAAATAGTCAGTGAATCAAACGACAGTAGCTCGCGCAACAAAGTCAGTGCAAAGAAAGTCAACACGAAATCAATAAAAGTCAATTGTCATTCCTCTTCAGCAACCATGGATTTACGCTCGCCCCCAAGTTATGTGCGCGCACAAAATAAACTAAATGGCCATTCTATGTAGCGCTACAACATACCTCCGTGCGGTGGGCGCCGTGCGGTGATAGCGGTCCAATACTGCTCCACAGCCCGGCCTCGGATTAGCACCGTAGCGTAGGTCCTCGTTACCACCATGAACGGCTGCAGGCGATCCCCCGACGCAGCAGCAGAACGCAGTGGACAGGTGAACGTGAATCCTCTTCAACTCCACGGCAACAGCAGCTCCCCTCGTCCGTCCTCTCGCGTCGCCTCTGCACGTCCCAAACGTAGCGAAGCTCCCGCAGCTTCCAGACTAAGGTCCAACTGGAGCCAGGTTTTTGACTAATATTAAAGGAGCTCCCGTCTTTTACGGAGCTACTGAGGAGATGAGCCCGTAGTTAGACCTGGCTGACGCGCCGATACTTTGCTTAATCTAATAACACCCCGCTCGCTGTGTCTCAGTGTTCCAATGAAACGATGCAGGCATTTCTTCATGCATTTGGTATATTTATTGACTTCACCGTGCACAATAATATACTTTGAGTTCCATAGACAGATGATTAAACTTTCCATACAAACATTTAGCGCCGTGCTGATTCAAACAACAGTAACCTGCGGTCAAAAACCATTGCCCTTCCGGGTCAAAACCTCCTGCCCATGGCAGTGAACTTGACACTTATATAGCCACCAGCGCCACCCATGGTCACACCAATCCATTAAACATGTTTCACCCATTTGGCTCTTACAATAACTTTTAATTTGCACGCTACATAGTGTTTTCTACATATGACATTGGGCTTTTATTCATCCTGTCATATAAACATCATCGCTGTCGGGCGGAAACATTGCATCGTCATACATCGCCTTCGTTCTGCCGTGCAAAAGTCGCCAAAACAGCCAAGCTCACTGCGCGGCTATTTTGACAACATTTTAAAAGTGAACGTGGTTGAGTCTGTCTGTGGAGTTTATACATATTGAACCAACGAAAGGTATTAATAAGAGCTTGTGACTAAATAACTACATTGAATCCATTGGAACACAGGTTATTTTTTTTCCATTTTCGTCAGGGTTTTGGACATGCAAGGTTTCCACCAGACAGCGATGACTTGATACTAGATGGTGTCGAAGGCAACATCCCCTGGTCCAACCTCCAACCTCCAGGCTCAGTTCACATCATGTTCAGTCAGATGGAGGAGACTTGTAGAAGTGTGTGGTAGTCTAGAGGGGCGGGTTCAAAATTTCCGGTGAAAAGTTCCGCCGGATCCTATTGGTTCACCGATCTGTCCGTCAGCCCCCGCCCCTGCCCCCGCCCCGCGCCCCTCCTCAATGTGCAGCATTGAGAGCCGTGACGTCACAACATTTGGGGCGACGCCCACTGCATCCATAGACATATAAAGGTAGACGTCTCCTTCGGCTCTGAGGCGTTGGTATCTCGGGCGCCATTTTAGAGAAGGCAAGCTTCCGCGTGTGTCACAGAAGGGGGCGTTCGGTAGGCCAATCAGAGGCAGGTGGGGGCGGGTCTTTTCGTAAGAGGCAGCCGCGCAGCAAAAGTCAGTTAGACGCGCTGTGATTGGCCAGTAGTCAACGCGCTGTGAGCGCTGTGATTGGCCAGTCTTTCTATATCTATGCTGCACTCTGGTTGGTTGGGGAAATGAAACACTTTCATTTAAGGAGACTCAATGGAGACTCCTTTAAAGGTTTCATGACATTCATTTTCATTTTTTCCCCGTTTTTTCATATTTGTTTTATGACCTCAATTACACCCAAAAAAACTGAACTTTGAACATTCAGTGGATTTTCTGTGGTCTGAGGTTTTCTGAATAATTAGGCTAAAAAAAGTGCTGCGATTGGCCCCTGGACTTTGATGTCATAGTCCATTAATCCCGCCCCCTCTCTCTCATGAAACCTTTAACTCTGACGGTATACCAATGGTTCCAAATGGTTCCATTTGGTTCCATTTGTATACCGTCAGAGTTACAGACCTGTAAGGGTCAATTTAGACCCTCCCCTCAAGGAACCCTTAGAGTCCCTGGCCTGGACCCCACTTTGAGTTTGAGAACCATTGCTCTAATCATTAGAGGTACCACACAGACTTCTACAAGTCTCCTCCCACTTCTACAAGTCTCCTCCCATTTCCGTCTTCCTCCTGGTGACGAGACAGGAAGGAACTTTGGCACGTTGTGCTACTATAGAACATGTAAACACTTTATCATCCAAATTAAAACAGAATGCATCTTTAATTGTCACCGTTTTCTCTCCTCAATTCATATAAAATATAAAATAAAAACAGCAAACGTTTCATCCTCACATATAGGTAAGACTTAATTTAAAAAGAAAAAAAGGCTTCCAAACAATGTATTTGACCCATCGATGCAGACAGCAATAATGCTATATGATTAATACATTACATGTTCTACTGCCTCTCCTCTCTTGTTCAGCGGCGTTAAACACACCATCCTCCACAGGGGGGCGCTAACCAAAACCAGGGCCAAATTAACACAATGTATTAATAGCACATGATTTTTGAGTGGTGCTAGCCACTCCAAGGAGTGACTTTGTCTGTGTGTCTGTGTGTCCGTCTGTGTGTCTGTGTGTGTGTCCGTATGAGCACGGCCCCTCTGTATGTTTGAGCACAGCCTCAACAGCTGCGGCTGATTGCAACACAAAGATGCAACCAGTTACACTAATTATACACACACACACACACACACACACACACACACACACACACACTTTTGAGTAAAAATACTTAACATGAGTAAAAATACTTAAAATGAGTAAAAATACTTAAATATTAGTAAAGATACTTTAAAGTTCCTAAACTGAGTAAAAATACTTACAATGAGTAAAAATACTTAAAATGAGTAAAAATACTTAAAATTAGTAAAAATACTTAAAAGATGTTAAAATGAGTAAAAACACGTAAAAATCTGTAAAATACTTTGAAGTCATCAAAGTCTGTAAAAAGTAACTAACGAAATGAACTCATGAAAGGCACCACTCTCTTCACACTGGGTGTGATTTTTTAAACAAGAACTGGCTTATTTCAAACTATGACCCGGTTAGTTGGCAAATAAACATTGATGGCAGCATACTGAAACAGAATGATGATATTTTGGTTGATATGAATGTGTCCTGTATGACCCATGTGGCCATGTTTGGTCCTGTAGTGGGAAAAAAAACGAACTTATTGTTTTCTAACTAAATCTGAAGCTTTGTTCAGGCTGCAGCAAAATCCCATTTGTTTCTCAAATCTGATCTTTAGGACTGACTGTTATTTACAAAGTGATCAGACCGGATTATTGTATTCAGTTGCTGTCGTTAACGTTTAACGACATAGGCGTGGCTAATGCTTAACTTATACTCTATCCAGGGGTCTTCAACGTTTTTCAGCGCAAAGACCCCCTATAGCTCAGAGAGAGAGATGAAGCAGGGACCCCCTATAGCTGAGAGAGAGAGAGAGAGAGAGAGAGAGAGAGAGAGAGAGATGAAGCAGGGACCCCCCACTACATTGCATAATTGTGTTGCTAATTAAACGTTTTTCATAGATTTCATAGATAGATTCATTGACTATCATCAGTGTTGTGTAAATTAATGCGTCCTTTGTTAATTTCAGACATTTAACCACTTAAACCTTCAAGACATAGTACTTGATTTGCTCCTTTCCCCCCCTACACCAAACCTCTTTGCCAGAAATAGCCGATCTACAAGCTCACGACGCAGCTTGTAGATCGGCTATTTTCGGCTAACGTTCCTCAGAATAGAGATGCTATATAGGGTTCAAGTGGTTAATGTAAAAAAAGAAAAAATACCCCCTGGAGTAACAGAGGACCCCCTAGGGGTCCCCGACCCCCTTGTTGAAGAGCCCTGCTCTATCGTACAGCGGTTCATCGTTCCCCAAAAACAGCTCAGCTCGTAGGTCGGCGAGTTACACCATCGCTTGATGAATTATAAACCAGTATAAACCAGTATAAACCAGTATAAACCAGTATAAACCAGGCTTCAGTGTCAAGAGAGTCCAGACTGAGAGACGGCTTTAGAAATCAGGTTGGAATCCAATTTTAATTTAACTCTGAGAGTGTACAAATGGAACCAAATGGACCCATTTGTACACTATCAGAGTTAAATTAACGTTGATTTTACTATATAAATTGGGGTCCCAGAGATGCCAGTTGATAGAAATAGAAATGCCATTAAATGGGGGTCCGTAGCCTAATCAATGCATGTCAAACTGGGGGTCCTTGAAATTAAAATGGTTGAGAATCACTGCTAGAGCCGTAAAATAAAATGGCATTCGCAGGAAAATAGTCGATCTACAAGCTCACAACGCGAGCTTGTAGATCGGCTATTTTCGGCGAAGAGATTTGCCAATCAAGTATAGAGGGTTTAAGAGGTTAAAAAGCACCGACGCTGATCAAAGGAACATGTGCATTCTTTGTATGATTGCTGATAAAGAGATGTCAGTACTGCCATGTGGTCTCTGTGTACAACAACACATACGGTACATTACAGACAAACCAATGGAAATCACAAAGAAAGAATATGAGCTGCTGTCTACGTCACAATAAAACTATATGGAACAATTTCCATGTACTGTATTTGGCCATGTGTATTATGTGCATATATGTATGTGCATATATGTAGGTTATTATAGTTAAATTAAATTAAATAAAAACAAGGCTGTACAAAAAAACAATAACTAACTGTATAGTTTTAGGCAATATTTCATACGTCAGGGTACTATTTTGCTTGGATATGAAATTTGGCTTTCTTAGCTATGACTGAAAATAAATATTTGTGTTTTGTTTTTTAATGACAATACTTTATTACCGTTTTGAATCTTGACCCTGACAAATACCCCATTTTACAACAAATTCAAAACTAAGCCTTTAAAAAAAAATGAAATAATAATACTCTAAACCCACATTAAAACAAATTTAAACTAATTGAAATAAAAAATGAAAAATGTTAAACTATAACAACCTTGGTATGTGCATGTATTTGAGTGCATGTATGTATGCAGTAATGCCAATTCATTTAACTCTCCCCCAAAGCTAAATTCACTCTTGAATTTACACTCAAGACCTTACTGTCAGTTAAACCATGAGAAAAAGTGCAATATCCAGACCTAAACCAGTAATACCAATAGAACCAGGATGATAGTCAGTACATTCAGGACATACATTAATACCAGGTATTAGTCTGAAACAGTGGTTCTCAAACCTTTTTTTTAAAACTTCAAGGACCCCCATAACTCTAAGAGTACAAGAACCAAATGGACCCAATTTTGTACACTCTCAGAGTTACTGACCTGTAAGGTCACTTTTTGCACACTAAATACTATAATATAACCAGTGGTGGAAAGTAACTAAGTACTTGTACTCAAGTACTGTACTTAAGTATAATTTTGAGGTAGCTTTTACTTTACCGTAGTATTTCCAATTTCAAAATTCCATTTTTGCCACAGACATACAAAATGAGTGGACAATAATATTACCAGAAACACATAAAGAGCTAGCCCTGAATGACCATATAACAGGTCTATAACTCTGAGAGTGTACAAAAGGTTCTATCAAGCAACTTAAAAACTGTATGGGAGGCGCACAAAAGCCTGAGTAGACGATATTTTTTATTTATTTTTTTAAGTGAAAATATCCCTTTAAAACAAATTAATGTGAGGATTTAAAAGAAGAAAACAAAAGAGCTGGAGAATGTCTCTAAAGCAGGGGTTCTCAAACGTCTTCATACCACGACCCCATATTATGAGGGAATTGTTTGGCGACCCCATCACCCTGGTTGTCTGTCTGTGAGAATGATCTCCCCGCTCGGTAATGTTACATCGCCATCTGTAAATTGAACGGTTTGTTGACTCAAATGCCGATCGGAGACTTATTTTGTTTGCTGGTTAAACTATACACAGTGACGTGGTCCATGTATTTGTGCCCTCTCGGTATCGGAGTAGGGCTTTTACGACTAGAGATTTTTACTGGTCGACTAATTTGCCCCAGTGGTAGTCGTCTCGTCGACTAGTCGATGTTTACCTATTACCATTGTTTTAATGCCAGGCCCATTACTATTATTATTATCCTCCTGCCTTTATTTTTGGGCGGTGTAGCCGCCCCTATAAGTGGGGTTGGGACACCCCTTTCCTGCACTGTGATTGGCCCATTAGTACACCCCTAGCTGTACTGTGATTGGCTGACTCTATTCAGCACTGTGATTGGCTAGTGAGACACATGATGACATTAATAACCTATAAATACCATGCACATCAAAAAATATATATATTTTTTTAAAGTGAGCTTCCATCACTGTGATGACCACACCGCCCACTTCACACTGGGTGTGATTTTTATGCTGTTTTAAGGGAAGCGCTTCTGGCACAGCAGCACAGCAGCGTCTCCAAGGATCCTCAAAAGGGGGTTATTGCCCAATAGGCTATTGGGCTAGCCATGGTTCACATGACGCTTGTATACAAGCGTCATGGAGCCGAGAGTTCCTGGTTTAGAGTGGTGTTCGATTTTTTTACATTGCCAACTCTCACATGTACCTAAACGTTCAGATTTCAAATATAAAGTGCTTACCCCCGAGCCACGGATGTTACAAGTTGATCCGTTCCGCAATAGGTACCCGTATCTCCCGTATTGTTCAATAAAAAGCATTTTAATCCAATCACCGGCCATTTTCTCCATAGCTTTCAACCATGCGACACTAATGGTTGGGAGGTGTATTGCACTCTGATGATCGGATTAAAATGCTTTTTGGGGCGTGTCTTCTCCTCCGCGTCATCAGCGCCCATACCCTAGGTGGGGTTGGCGAAAGGGCCTACTCTGTGTGGAGTTTGCATGTTCTCCCCGTGTCTCCCAGGGTAGTTAATACCCTCACAAAAACATGTAGTAATCCTGGTCATTATACCGCCTCCCCCATGACAGCCGGGGTGCCTGATGGAGGGGAAGGGAACTGGTTGGAATAACGTGTTCCTTCCACGCGCTACGTCCTACCAGGGAAACTCCCCCCTGTCAGGTGACAAGAAGGTCAGTTGGCTCTCATGCACTAAAGGAAGCATGAGCTCGGCCCTGGCCTCCCCAGGCTGTGGGGGACTGGTGTAGCGCTGGGCACCAGGTGAAAAAAATGGGTTACAAAAATCGCGGGATAAAGAATTTAGTAAAAAAAAAAATGCTTTTTATTGAACAATACGGGAGATACGGGTACCGGTACTTATCGCGGAACGGATCAACTTGTAACAACCGACACTATGTGTGTCGATCGTCCTGGAGCAATATGTTCTGTGGCTCCTGAAAGGTTGGTAAAAATGCTCTGGCACTGGCTGATTTAATTCATTAATTAATTCTGGCACTCAATGAGTCAAATGTACCCGAAGACCTTAGGTGTGACTAAAAAACGAAGACTCTAGGAGGGTCAATTTGATCCTTTTGGTGTGAATAAGCTGATGTATTTTAAAGTAACCTGGGTGATTGAATCTCTTGTCACAATGTTGACACTCGACAGTGGAAAGGCTTTTCTCCAGTGTGGGTACGCTGGTGTCTCTTCAGGTCACCTGACTGAGTGAAACTCTTGTCACAAGGGGGCCCCATGAGATTTTTTTTCTAATTTTCTTTTAAATATATAAAAATAGAAATAAACAGCTTTCCAATCCATTCGAGGCCCTTAAAAAATATCCAACATGGCCTCCCAAACAGTCAGGGGGCCCCATGAGATCTCTCTCTCTCTCTCTCTCTCTTTTAATGTCAATAATGAAAGTAGCTATTCTTCTTCATAATAACTTTTTTTTCCTAAATTTTTAAGTGCTATACTGCAGTTATAGCAGTGACTGTGACAAAAAAAAAAAGTGAAAAACAATGCTTTATAACTGAATGCCGCCGTTGGAGAGAAAGAAAGAGTGATATTATTTAATTTCATAACAATTCATTATGAATATAACTTGTAATGTAGTGAGATTGGAATAGAGTTATCAGACAGACAGACAGTCTGTCTGCCTGTGGACACACACACACACACACACAGACACATACATACATGTGTATATTTAGGAAAAAAACGTTATAGCTCGATCTGCCATTTTCACTCCTTTAAATAATATACATATTTCATTAATTTTTTTTTGTAAAACGTCTTTTGAAATAATTAAAAACTAAATGTAGGAAACAAAAAATAACGGGTTATTTACTCGAGACCCTGAAAGATTGGTCCGCAACCCACATATGGGTCCCGACCCAAGGGCCTCATACTGGGGTTTGCCTAGGGCCTCCTTAAGCACGCCCCTGTACGCTGGTGTGTCTTCAGGTCACATGACTGAGTTAAAATCTTGTCACAATGTTCACAATGGAATGTTTCTTCTCCAGTGTGGACACGCTGGTGTCTCTTCAGGGTACCTGACTGAGTGAAACTCTTGTTACAAAGTTTACACTGGAATGGTTTTTCTCCAGTGTGGATAAGCTGGTGTGTCTTCAGGTGACCTGACTGACTGAAACTCTTGTCACAATGTTTACACTGGAAAGGGTTTTATCCAGTGTGCACACGCTGGTGTGTCTTCAGCTGACCTGAATGACTGAAGCTCTTGTTACACAGTTTACACTGAAATGTTTTTTCTCCAGTGTGGACACGCCGGTGTCTCTTCAGGTTACGTGACTCTCTGAAACTCTTGTCACATTGTTTACACTGGAATGTTTTTTCTCCAGTGTGGACACGCTGGTGTCTCTTCAGGTCACCTGACTCACTGAAACTCTTGTTACACAATTTACACTGGAATGTTTTTTCTCCAGTGTGGACACGCTGGTGTCTCTTCAGGTTACCTGACTCACTGAAACTCTTGTTACACAGTTTACACTGGAATGTTTTTTCTCCAGTGTGGACACGCTGGTGTGTCTTCAGCATACCTGACTGACTGAAACTCTTGTTACACAGTTTACACTGGAATGGTTTTTCTCCAGTGTGAATACGCTGGTGTATCTTCAGGTTACCTGACTCACTGAAACTCTTGTTACACAGTTTACACTGGAATGTTTTTTCTCCAGTGTGGACACACTGGTGTCTCTTCAGGTAACGTGACACACTGAAACTCTTGTTACACAGTTTACACTGGAATGTTTTTTCTCCAGTGTGGGTACGTTTGTGTGACTTCAGGTGACTTGACTGACTGAAACTCTTGTCACAATGTCTACACTGGAAAGGTTTTTCTCCAGTGTGGACACGCTGGTGTCTCTTCAGGTTACCTGACTGACTGAAACTCTTGTTACACAGTTTACACTGGAATGTTTTTTCTCCAGTTTGGACACCTCCACTCGTCTCACCCCAATCATCACTGTCTTCAGTGACTTCAGTGTCAGATTCAAGCTCAACTTCAACTTCAGAGCAGTGTGAAGAGATGTCTTCATCAATTTCACTTTTCACTGCTAGTAATGTCAACATTGATCCAACAGGCTCCTCTGGTCTTTGAAGTAGCTCCTCCTGTTCCTCTTTAATATGTGAAGGCTCTGGTTTCTCGTGGAGCAGACTGGGCCTCCTCTCCTGTTCAGATGAATCCTCCTCTTTACACACAACAAGGTGCAGGATGTCTAGGACCAGAACAATAACATGATATTGAACAATGGATTTCTAAAATGTAACACTATTCTTCCTTTGTCCATGTAGAACAGGGGACGGCAACCTTTTC
Source organism: Gymnoscopelus braueri (assembly GCF_963280865.1). Taxonomy (NCBI): domain Eukaryota; kingdom Metazoa; phylum Chordata; class Actinopteri; order Myctophiformes; family Myctophidae; genus Gymnoscopelus; species Gymnoscopelus braueri. Next base: position 4,044,934 of record NC_137603.1, on the reverse strand, counting down.
GACATGAAGTGCCATGTTTTTATCTTCTTGATAGTCAGTGTGCCTTAAGTTTAAGTATGACACCACATAAAAATGTCGTATTTCCACCTGATTTTCATTCTCCCTAGGCTATAAATAACAAATATTAGACTAAATGACCCACCTATCTCCCAGACTGCCTCCCCAGTCAGAGTTATCAGTTTGAATGAATGTAGAATTATGTGGAGGATGTAATTTGTAGATAGATGTGAGGAGACTTAATTTAACTGACTAAAATATTAACTGACTGAATATTTAATTTTAAAATTAAAATTAAAAACAGAAAATATGAAAGAAAGAGAGAGTATATGAAACTTACTGAGGTGTGGATGGTCTTCAGGTTCCTCCTGTTTAATAGAAATGTCCCTGGCTGAGTCTGGAGAGTTCATCTTCACCTGCAGTCTGGACTCCACACACTGGTCTGAAATGAAGCAATTGAAAAAGGACTTTGTTAACTGAAGAAAAAATTAACAATAATATTTGAAGAAGGCAAAATGGCAAAGACCAACTCTCCATCATATGAATCTTGGGTGAAAAGATTATAGGATTCATATATTAGGGAAGAAATCCTTCGTAATTTAGGATTGCACAAGGAAGAAGAATGGATTCCTGCGATGCAAATAATGGTCTTAAGTGAATAAGGTGAAAGTAGCCAATCAGTTTTTCATGTTTCTGCAACCAGACAGAGTGAGCAATTTGTTTTAATCATCAGGATATTATCATTGTCATGATATATTTTGTCATGATTATTTCTTAGTAAAATTAGATATTGTGACAGCCCTACAACAGAAGAGAAAAGAATAGTGTTTCTCCTGTTTAATAGAAATGTCCCTGGCTGAGTCTGGAGAGTTCATCGTCACCTGCAGTCTGTCTTGTTATGGACATGACAAACCTAAAATGCTGTTCTAACACAGTATTGGTGAGATGTCAGCTATACTCCATATGAAATATCAAATCTAGCCTAGCTGTAGCCCTGAAACATGACTGTCATACCATGACAGTCATGGGCCCACTTGTTCCTGGTTTGCGATTTTTTTTACATTTACAACTGCCACTTCTACATAAACGTTCAGATTTCAAATATAAAGTGCTGACCCCCGAGCCACGGATGTAACAAGTTGAGGCGCAAAAGGTCTAAGTACCTGTATCTTCCGTATTGTTCAATAAGAAGCATTTTAATCCGATCGGTGGCCATTTTCTATTATTTTTTTTGTAATGTATCAGAGATCAATACACCTCCCAACCAGTAGTGTCGCATAGTTGAAAGCATCAGAGAAAATTCAGAGACAATGGCCGACGATCGGATTAAAAAGCTTTTTATTGAACAATACGGAAGATACAGGTACTTAGACCTTTAGCGGCTCAACTTGTTACATCCGAGGCTCGGGGGTCAGCACTTTATATTTGAAATCTGAACGTTTATGTAGATTTGCGCTGCAGTAATCTGATCCCTGGTCAGTCAGTCTATCATAGCAGCACTTGATTCTTGCAGCCCGAGCCCCACGGGCATCTGCTTCTTTCACACCCACAGGCAGAATACGTAAAGAACAGCGATTTGTTGAGTATTAGCTTGTCTGGCTCCTAGTTTATCGAGTTGAGAGAGCAACTGCACACGTAGCCAGTAACAGAACGGTCATTGCGGCGAGAGGCAAGCATGCAGCCAATACACAACAACCATTGTGCAACATGATGGGAACAGTGGGGTGCTAGACCAGCGCTGGTCGGGGATTTAAAAAAAGAAAAAAATAGACCAGCGGTCGGCGAGATCGACAAGCCGATTGCTAAGCCCTTCTGACCCCCCTTCCGTTGCCTATGGTGTGTGCACCACAAGGCAACATGGCCAATTTGTTTAAAGGGATAGTTCACCCAAAAAAAATCTTATTTTAAAACTAGAATATTTTGTTATCGTTGGACTTTTTCCACCACTGCTCTCTCGAACCTGGTGATTAATCATTAAAGGTTTAATGACATTCACTTTTACACCACATTCAAAGTCTTTGTCCTGGTCCTTCAAAAGTGTAAAAAAAGTTTTAAGTGAAAATTCCATTCCAGTGATCCATGGCAGGTTTTTTTCTCTCACATTTCTAAAGCCTTTTCAACTGCAATGAAAAAAGAAATCTTTGCCTGCGGGTGTCGCTGGTGAGGGATTTTGCCTGTCAATCATCGCCTCTGCTCCGCCCCCCCAAAGGAAAGGATAGGGGAGGGGAGGGGCAAGGAGGAGAGTGGGCGGGATTAATCGACTGTGACCTCACTGTCGAAGGGCCAAGCTCAGATTACTTTTCAGCCTAATTATTCAGAAAACCCCAGACCACAGAAAATCCACTGAATGTTCTAAGTTCAGGTTTTTTGGGTGTTTTGGGGATCGGAGCGGAGCCCCGGGGGGGGGGGGGGGGGGGGGGTCAACATTAGATAATAATAATAAACTTTAAATAGACAGTATAAAGACTATGATATGCCTTATCGGATCGGAATTAATCGGATCGGTTTTGATGCTGCCTGATCGGAATCAGATCGGATCGCAAAAACCTTGATCGCAGCACCTCTAAAAGAGAGAGAACATTAAACGTACTGAGGTGTGGATGGTCTTCAGGTTCCTGTTTAATAGAAATGGCACTGGCTGAGTCTGGAGAGTTCATCTTCACCTTTAGTCTGGACTCCACACACTTGTCTGAAATGAAGGAATTGAATAAGGACTTTAGGGTTCCATGGTTCTACTTCCCCTAAAACGGTGATCATTGGGTATTATTAATATATGAGGAAGAATGTTCTTCCAAAAATTGTGTTAAAATTATATTTTTATGTGGACAAAACCCACCAGTTCAAAAGATATAGGCCTATGGCCCTATGTCAAACGATCTATTGCTTGTATGCAGATTATAGACATGATGCAAATTCAACTGATTTTTTTTTTCTCTTTTCAGCATTTAGAGCTGAATTAATATTGCCGCTTTCGTAAAATTGTGATGTAACAATAAAGTTACACTATATAATTTGAAAAATAAGGAGAAATACTTTGTCAATTGATAATAACAGCAGACAGGTGAGTTTGGAGCTAAACTGTCAATTTGCAGCCCATGAACAAGACAGGGAGATCATTTCCAATTCCATGCATTACCTGGATGGTCATTCTAGGTCTGACACAATACAGCATGACAGATGTTTAGTTGGTAGAAGGATTCAAGGTGCATGAAGACATGGAGCTCTAACTTCACTTGACAATCACATTAAAATTACAGACAGACTCTGTCTGACAGAGTAAAGATACTACTGGTGGTTTACAGGCCGTGACCCCCCAAGATAATCATATTTGAACTGAGGACCCCCCACCCTGATAAGGGTAGGAGTTGAGGATCTGCTATTGTGAAAATAGCAGATCTATAAGCTCGGCTATTTTCAAAACGTTTGCCTATTTCTTATATTATTTGACAATTTGGCCAATGTTTGACCAGTTTTTTATAGGACTTTGTTGATTACTTTTGATGCAGTAAATTATTTTCGAGGTATTAAAAAGGTCTTAAAGGTCCTAAAATTGTCACTTCACTGTCACCTGGGGACCCCCCAAAATCATGTGGGGACCCCCCTGGGGGTCCCGACCCACAGGTTGAGAACCACTGAACTATAGGGTTACAGTGACAATAGTGACGTCAACAACAACAAAACCATAGCCTGGTCCCAGGCTAACAAAACCATACATGTATTATTGCTGCTGATATGGTCTGGAGCTATTGTCTGTGTTTATGATCACCTTATAACAACCTAACAGCTATTAAAGTAATTGGATTTATGTTCCAACTTAAACGATGCGTTAATAAAGACAAATAGATTAAACAAGACGTGATCCGTTCATCTAAAATGATACATAGATGTAGCCCTGAAACATGACAGTCATGGAACCGAGAGTTCCTGGTTTAGAGTGGTGTTCGATGTTTTTACATTGCCAACTCTCACATGTACATAAACGTTCAGAAGTGCTTTATACCCCTGAGCCACGGATGTTACAAGTTGATCCGTTCCGCGATAAGTACCGTATCTCCCGTATTGTTCAATAAAAAGCATTTTAATCCGATCATCAGAGTGCAATACACCTCCCAACCATTAGTGTCGCATGGTTGAAAGCATGGGAGAAAATTTTGAGAAAATGGCCGGCGATCGGATTAAAATGTTTTTTATTGAACAATACGGGAGATACGGGTACTTATCGCGGAACGGATCAACTTGTAACATCCGTGGCTCATGGGTCAGCACTTTATATTTGAAATGTGAACGTTTATGTACATGTGAGAGTTGTAAATGTAAAACAAATCGAACACCACTCTAAAGCAGGAACTCTCATGGCTAACATAGATGCAAAACAACCTGAATGAGTTGATCTTTATACCTGCTGTGTTTCAGTGGTTGAGCTGCTAACAAACGTCCTCCTGCTGCTTAACGACGACACTGTTTAGAAACGACACGTTTTACTTTTCTTTGCATTTGACTTTGATATAAATCTATGGTATTTTAAAGTGTCAACAACAGTCAGTCAACACACCATGCTGTTTTCACTACTGCATTGTGGCACTAGAGCAGTGTTGCCAGGTTTTGTGAGAGAAATAAGCAACCAGGTCTAGGAAAACAAGCCCAAAAGCAGGCCACATGAGCACTTTAAACCTATATGATCTATCTAGCCTATTTGAAAAGAGCCAATCTACAAGCTCACAACACGTTGTGACTGTGAGCTTGTAGATCTGCTAGATCTGTTATTATCTTTGAAACATTTTAACAACACAAATCTGGTGCGGCCACAAAAAAAAAGCAACTCGCCGCAACTTTCAATATTTACAAGAAACCTTACTTATAATAAGCAGACATGGCAACCCTGCTTTGTTGTTCTTCTTCTTGTCTGGCATTTCAAGGAAGTTGCGTCCGACTCCAATGAGCAGGCGCGCCGCCTACTGGGCAGGAGAAGAATAAGAAAATGTGGCACTACAGATTCCCAAACTTTTCAGACGTGACCCCCAAGATAATGACATTTGAAATGGGGACCCCTCACCCTGACAACTTAAGCACTTGGCATTGTAGGAGTTGAGGCATTTAGTTAGCATTACATACAATTAGTATCCCAACCTGAAAATGTAGCTATCTTCTATTTAATAGAGAGCTGGAGAGACACCTGTTACTGAACAAAAGTGGGTTTCAACCTTTTTCATGCCAAGGACCCCTAAATTGATATACATTTGGCCGCGGACCCCCATCTGAAAATGTTTTGTGCCAGCCGCCAGGGACCCCCAGAAGCAATGATTTGAGTTAAAAATGTTCGCTTATAAATATAAATATTCAGAGATATGCACAAATGTTCAAGATTTTTCAAAAATAGCAGATCTACAAGCTCATAGGCACTCGGTGCCACGCTATGAGCTTGTAGATCTGCTATTTTTGTCGTTATCAGTGAGAACCAGTCATACAACAGGTTTATCAAGCTGTGGGCTAGCACGCAGGAGCACATTGAGAATGTATTAAAATGGCATTAACATTAACATTGAAGTTCAACCTGGAGTCGACTAGTGTCTCTCTCACAACAACTGTGGATGGTCGTGTCCAGCAGTCCTATTTTAGACATGTTATTAATACACAACCACAACAAAAACAACTACTTTTAAAGAGGTTTTGACATGTTTATTAATTGAAATTCAGCATCTCAACATCTAAAAAGCTATGAGGTCAAGTTTTCAGGATGGATGGGGGCTGGGGTTGGTTGGTGGAGGAGTAGGTATCTCTCTTCAGTTATAGCAGGGGTCATCACCATGCTTTCTTGTGGTGGACATTTTGGTCAAAATTCCATTTTTGCCACAGACATACAAAATGAGTGGACAATAATATTACCAGAAACACATAAAGAGCTAGCCCTGAATGACCATAGAACAGGTCTGCAACTCTGAGTGTGTACAAATGGAACCAAATGGACCCTTACGGGTCCATTTGGTTCCATTTTGTACACTCTCAGAGTTAAATAAGAACATTATAATGGTGTGTAAATCAAAAAAATTGCCACGGACAAGACCAAGTCTTTGCCACGGACACATTTGTCTGTGTACGGACATGTTGATGACCCCTGGTTATAGTCTTGCTTGATCTTTCTTTTAGTTGGCAGCCATGACAAGCAAGGACAGGAGACAGGACACCATTAACAAGAAGCAGACCATTAAAGAATCACTCAATCAATTTCTTCACAATCCTCAATACCATGGACGGATTACCAGTGGTGGAAAAAGTACTCAATTTTTTTGCTCAAGTAAAAGTATCAATACTGCTCTGTTACAAGTAAAAGTCCGGAATTGAAAATGTACTTGAGTAAAAGTATCAAAAGTATCAAAATGTACTTAAAGTGCCAGTGTAGAACGTACTCATTATGCAGAATGTCCCATTTCAGGTGTAAATGTAAAAAAATCATTTGAAAATGGCAGATCTACAAGGTCACAATGCTTCGCATCGCGGCGCTGTCACGGTCTGCCCCCCCACAGACCGTGTCTCCTCTTCGGCCACTCCCTCTTTCCATTCCTTCTCTCAGTCCTGGTTACACACCTGTCCCCACTCCCTCATCAGCCCAGCAGTGCCATGCCCATTACAAGCCTGTGAACACTTCTCCAATCAACCTGCTCCCTATAAAACTGGACTCATTGCACACACTCATTGTCAGTACATACTTTGTTGTTCATGTGATCTGCTGTGGAGTTTTCGTGTTCTTCATTTTTGTGCTCCTGAAGAGTTTGAATCTGTGGACATCCTGATTACTGCTTGCAACTCCCGGCCATGAGTTTACTGGTTAGTTGTTTTGTGCTTCAGACAAGTTAGCATTTTCAGACTTGCTGTTTATTGCGTGCAACTACTGCTTTTGGTTGTAAGCTTAACTTATGCTTTAATAAATCTCTACTTTGAAACTATTCTGCTTGTGGCTCTGCATTTGGGTTCAGTCTTTCTGCAAACCGTGACAGTATGTACTGACCATAAAAATGAACCCAGCAGAGCTACAGCTTTTTAACAGAAAAGTAGTTGAGTTTGAACATGTGGTGGCTCGTTTCATGTCATCTCCCCCAAACCTGCGTGCTGAACTCCAGAAGGAGATTACAGTACAGCAGCAGTGGTTTAAAGACAGGCCATGGGTTAGCCATTTTGTCCCCCACCTGGATGTTGTCTGTGGGAGGCTTAATAGCTTTGTTGAAACCAGCTCGGCCCATGCTTCCCAGCCAGCTCCCCGCTCCATAAGGCTTGGAGTAGTGAGTCTGCAACCCACCAGCCCTGCTGCAGACCAGCAGAAGACCCAGTATGTGGACTTGCTTACGTATTTTTGCAGCCGTGTGAAGCTTCCTGTATATTCTGACCCAGTTCAAGAACCACATCTGGGCACAGACCTGGCTTGGGGAGGTCCCCGTAGTGCCAACAAACGGGGCAAAGTCTCCCTGGGTCGCCTAGCCACCCGGCCAGCTAGCCCCTGGCCTGCTAGCCCTCAATTGACAAGCGACCAGCCTGCTAGCACCCAGCCTGCATCTCCAGATCCCTCCTGCCTTGATTCTGTGTTTCCTGCATCCGTCTCTCCCGGTCCGGCTCCAGTCCAGAGCCCTTATGAGGGGTCTCGCTTGGCCCTTTGTTTGGGCAACCGTGGGCCCTCCAGAAGAAGACGTGGTTATCGTGACCCCCAGCAGTCTTCGCGGCCCAGCGTCCAGAGCACCCTCTTGCCCAGCGCCTCGGAGCCAGAGCCAGCGCCGCCCTGCTCGCCGCCGTCCTGCTCGCCGCCGCCCTGCTCGCCGCCGCCCTGTTCGCCGCCGCTCTACACGCCGCTGCCCTGCACGCCGCCGCCCTGCACGCCGCCGCCCTGCACGCCGCCGCCCTGCACGCCGCCGCCCTGCACGCCGCCGGCCTGCTCGCCGCTGCCCTGTTCGCCGCTGCTCTACACGCCGCTGCCCTGCTCGCCGTCGCCCGGCTCGCCGCCGCCCGGCACCCTGCTGCCCGGCACTCCGCCGCCCGGCACCCTGCTGCCCGGCATTCCGCCGCCCGGCATTCCGCCGCCCGGCACCCTGCTGCCCAGCACCCGGCTGCCCGGCATTCCGCCGCCCGGCACCCTGCTGTCCGGCACCCTGCTGCCCGGCATTCCGCCGCCCGGCACCCTGCTGTCCGGCACCCTGCTGCCCGTCACCCTGCTGCCCGGCATTCCGCCACCCTGCTGCCCGGCACTCCGCCGCCCGGCACCCTGCTGCCCGGCACTCCGCTGCCCGGGACCCTGCTGCCCGGCACCCCGCTGATCGGCACTCCGCTGCCCAGCACCCCGCTACTCAGCTCTCCCAGTATCTACGAGCCTTCTCCAGCTGCCTCCATTGGTGACCTGCCTGCGCCCTCTGCATCCTTGCCGGCTGTATCTGCTGCTGACCTGCCTGAGCTCTTGCAAGACATCTCCCTAGATGACCTGCCTGCGCCCTCTGCACCCTCAACAGCCCTATCAGCCGATGACCTGCCAGAGCCCTTGTCAGTCATCTCCACTGGTGATCTGTGTCTGCCAGAAGTCCTGGAAGCCCTGGTCCTTGGCTTTCAGCTGACAGGTGTGTCGGACGATGGCTCTCCAGCGTCTGCAGCATCTCCCGTGGCGTCACATCCAGCATCTGCAGCCTCCGCAGCCTCCGCTTTGGCATCGCCTCCAGCATCTGCAGCATCCACTGTGGCGTCGCCTCCAGCATGTGCAGCATCCACTGTGGCGTCGCCTCCAGCATCTGCGGCATCCCCTAGGGTCTCGTCTCCGAAGTCTGCAGCGTCGCCGGTGGTCCCGTCTTCGGAGTCTGCAGCGTCGCCGGTGGTCCCACCTCCAGAGCCTGCAACGCCGTCTGGGGTCCCGTCGCCAGAGCCTGCAGCGCCATCTGGGGTCCCGCCTGCAGCGCCGTCTGGGGTCCCGCCTCCAGAGCCCGCAGCGCCGTCTAGGGTCCCACCTGCAGTGCCATCTGGGGTCCCGTCTCCAGAGCCTGCAGTGCCATCTGGGGTCCTGCCTCCAGAGCCTCCAGTGCCTTCTGGGGTCCCACCTGCAGCGTCCTGTGTGGCTCCGTCTGGTCATCCTCCAGATCCTTCTCCTAAGTGGTCATGGGGTTCTCCAGGCCGTCCACCCGATGTTGCTTGTTCTGCCATATCCCAGTCTCCAGGCAGTCCGCCTGACGTTGCCTCGTCTCAGCCTCCAGGCTGTCGGCCAGGCGATAACTCTGATGCATCGTCTCAGCCTCCAGGCTGTCCGCCAGGCGACAACTCTGCTGCCTCGTCTCAGCCTCCAGGCCGTCCGCCAGACGACAACTCTGCTGCCTCGTCTGAGCATCCAGGTCGTCCGCCAGACGACATCTCTGCTGCCTCGTCTGAGCATCCAGGTCGTCCGCCAGACGACATCTCTGCTGCCTCGTCTCAGCATCCAGGTCGTCCGCCAGACGACATCTCTGCTGCCTCGTCTCAGCATCCAGGTCGTCCGCCAGACGACACCTCTTCGACCTCGTCTCAACCGCCAGGTCGTCCGCCAGACAACACCTCTTCGACCTCGTCTCAGCTTCCAGGTCGTCCATCAGACGACACCTCTCCGACCTCGTCTCAGCCTCCAGGTCGTCCACCAGACGACACCTCTTCGGCCTCGCCTCAGCCTGCAGGCCGTCCACCTGATGTCTCCAGCTCAGCCCCGGTCCGTCCTGGCCGTCCGCCTGACTTCACCAGCTCAGCCCCGGGCCGTCCGCCTGACGTCACCATCTCAGCCCCGGGCCATCCGCCTGACGTAAGCAGCTCAGCCCCGGGCCGTCTGCCTGATGTCACCAGCTCAGCCCCGGTCCATCCTGGCGTTCCACCTGATGTCCCCATTGCCTCTTCCCAGCATCCAGGCTGCCCACCTGAAGTCACCACTGCCTCTTCTCAGCGTCCAGGCCGCCCACCTGAGGTCACCTGCTCAGCCCCGGTCCAGTCTCCAGGCCGTCCGCCTGGGGTTCAGGTTCCCAGACCCCTCCTCCAGACCGGGCCAGCGTGGTGGGACGTCTGGAAGCCGTCCCTTGAGAGGGGGGTACTGTCACGGTCTGCCCCCCCACAGACCGTGTCTCCTCTTCGGCCACTCCCTCTTTCCATTCCTTCTCTCAGTCCTGGTTACACACCTGTCCCCACTCCCTCATCAGCCCAGCAGTGCCATGCCCATTACAAGCCTGTGAACACTTCTCCAATCAACCTGCTCCCTATAAAACTGGACTCATTGCACACACTCATTGTCAGTACATACTTTGTTGTTCATGTGATCTGCTGTGGAGTTTTCGTGTTCTTCATTTTTGTGCTCCTGAAGAGTTTGAATCTGTGGACATCCTGATTACTGCTTGCAACTCCCGGCCATGAGTTTACTGGTTAGTTGTTTTGTGCTTCAGACAAGTTAGCATTTTCAGACTTGCTGTTTATTGCGTGCAACTACTGCTTTTGGTTGTAAGCTTAACTTATGCTTTAATAAATCTCTACTTTGAAACTATTCTGCTTGTGGCTCTGCATTTGGGTTCAGTCTTTCTGCAAACCGTGACAGGCGCATTGTGACCTTGTAGATTGTAGATTGTAGATTAGCTATTTTCAAATGGACAAAAACAAAGTAACTAAAGTTTCCAAATAATTGTAGTGGAGTAAAAGTATAATATTTGCCTCTGAGATGTAGTGAAGTAGAAGTAAAAGTATTGGAGATTGGAAATATTCAAGTAAAGTACAAATACCTAAAAATTGTACTGTACGTAAAGTAAGTACATAGTTTCTTTACACCACTGACCATTAGACCCTCCCATGCCAACACACACACACACACACACACACACACACACTCGATTTCCAGAAAGCTTTCGACTCAGTCTGGCATGAGGGTTTACTTTTTAAATGAATAGAAGGTGGTATAGGAGGAAAAGTCCTTTGAGGCAATTAAATCCATATGTAACCACCCTGGCCAAAATAGGGGTTACTAAAATCATAAATACTACTGACTACGCCAGTTGGATTTAAACCAACAAGCCAATTAAGGCTCAACATTAAAAGGAGGTTCGTTTAACAGAGCTTTGAAAACTGGGTAGGAGGCTCAGCAATGACACCATGACGTTGCAAAAGTTTTACATTTTATTCACATTAAATTATTAAAAAAGATTATGCCACTGCAATACTACTGGTCAATAGAACACATCTCCCCAAGCATTGTCCAGAGCAGATAAGCCACAGCACACAAAAAGGGAGTAATTAACTCATAGGTTAGTCGTTTCACTGCAAAAGAGCACACACACATATTAGTTCACTATGCTCACAGAAGTTATCAAATAGGAGTTCAAATGGACCATCATTATATAAATACAGTGGGTTTAAAACATACAACTACATACCATGTACACAAAACAATCTGACTGCATTGAATAGCTTAATACATTGACACACATTTCAAAACAACCTGACATTACGCGCACATAATAAAAACATCCTTACCACAGGGCGAGCAGAGTGGAGCGCACCTTAATGGCAGAATTCTGCCCCACAAGCTACACACTCCATTGTTAGCCCCATTTAAAAGTAGCAATAACTATAAATGAACTATTACATTTACCATGGGTGACGCTGGATCACACTCTGCCCGCCTGTGCAAAATCTGCATACAAATCTGTTGTTGAATGACAACTTCCTGCTTTTAAAAGGCCAACCAGACCATGATTGGACAGCAGTCGGATTGGTTCACCAATCATGATCCATCCTCAGCTCTACACACACACACCACAGGGGGAATACATCCACATGGCGTAGTGTCATCAATGGGTTGTACCTAGGGGGGCGGAGTCGGCTCGGGGGAAAACACAGATTTCCCCCAGCTGGTATAGACCGAGGGATGTGGGGTTTTCAAACTCATATGCTGTAAAAGTATACCAATTTAAAAAGCAGGTGTCATGGCTTGCCAGATCACAGGCACAGAACCTTGTTGCCACTCGACAAGGAACACTACATTAGCAAATTAAACAAGAGTCCGATTGGAATGTTGTCCTGACAGGACAGAGGATCCAACACAACACAATGGCCCGAGGTTATCTGCTTTAATCGCCTGGTAAGAGACACTATTACATTTTCTATAGATATGATCAATTAAACTTATCATAATATCAAAAAGCAAAAGCCATTCATTCATCAATGATGTTATAACACGTTTTAGTGAATTCCAAGTACAGGAGACATCGACGCCATTACAGTTTGGAAACGCAGTTCAACATGCAGCGATTTACACACAAAACAAGCCAAACCCGGCTATCCTCGTTTAAAACCTACAGAAAACACAATTGTAAATCTGGCAATGAACACGGAGCTAAAGCAGTGTGTAAATCCTGCATGATATTAAATGGCGCACTTCGCCAAATGATAATGGCGCCAGTACGTGCCGTTCCGACGTTCCGTGCCGTCGAACTGGGCGAAACACCGGGAAAAGACAGAGTCTGCACACTAATTCTCGTTAGCCTTGGCTAGCTAATTATCATTTTTTATTGTGTAAAGGACACATTTGTGAAAAAGGTTGATGATGTCATCATTTTGCTGCTGTATTTAAAAGCTGAATGGACACACATGTATTTACTCCTCTCTCCACCAGGGGGCAGCGATGACTCTCTGCTTCTCTGAAAACACACCCAGGTGTTCTGTGAAAAGACAATAAACCAATAAGAATCAGAATGTATTAACTGTGTGAACATGTTAACACTTTAGAATAACCTTCCCTTTAAATTAATCATTCCCAAATGATTAGTTTATGTGTTATTTATAACTTGTTAAATGTGTGTTAATGGTTAATGCTTTAACGATTATTCATAAAACTATGCTATTAATAGTTAATAGATCATGAACAAGTTATTAGTAGGCCTAAACTACTTAAAAACCTAACCTCCCAGCACCTTCCCTGCAACTACAGTAACCATCAAAGTAGAAACAACTCAGTCCATTCAAACAACATTTGACCAATACTTTGTCAATAGTGTATCTTAGTAGGAAGGGCAGCTCAGTTGGTAGAACACTCTCCTTTGGACCACAAGGTTCTGTCTTTGATCCTGCTAGTGATGGAATGATCAGTGTTTTCAATGAACTGAATCATTGGGTTCAGTTCACTGAAATGTTGTGTTCAATGTACTGAATCATTGGGTACAGTTCACTGAAATGTTGTGTTCAATGAACTGAATCATTGGGTACAGTTCATTGAAATGTTGTGTTCAATGAACTGAATCATTGGGTTCAAGTTCACTGAAATGTTGTGTTCAATGAACTGAATCATTGGGTACACTTCACTGAAATGTTGTGTTCAATGAACTGAATCATTGGGTACAGTTCACTGAAATGTTGTGTTCAATGAACTGAATCATTGGGTACAGTTCACTGAAATGTTGTGTTCAATGAACTGAATCATTGTGTTCAGTTCACTGAAATGTTGTGTTCAAAATGATTGGTTCAGAGTTTGGCTGCATTGTGTCGTCTCTTCACTTCCTAACTGAGTCACCTGAACGTCCTCTCAGGCTATGGGATCTAAACTCCTGCGTCATGTAAAACATGTTTATATTTGATTGATGATGAATGGTCCAAACTACACAGTTCACCAAGAGCACCCCCCCCCCCCATCTGACCACATTGTCATCAGTGTTGTCTGATACAACAAATCATTTTATTATTACATTTGATTATTAGATTCATTATTATAAGAAATTAAGCAGAAGACACATAATGTGAATTCACGCGACCGGGATGGTTTACCAGGCTAGTTGTTTCACTTCTTACACAAGCATGTTGTTTTGTGTATGTTTTCTAGTTTTATACACTTTTATACATTAAAACTGTATGAATGTATATGTAAAAAGGTTTAGTAAAAAGAAAGAGGAAGTGAACCTGGATGTGTGGGAGGAGTCTAAAGATCGTCATTGGCTGTCGGCACCAGAATACGGCCTGATAGAAGAAGAAGAGAGACAGTTAAAACAGACACACAAATACATCCTATGTACTGTATTGTGTGTATTTCTCCATAAAATGCACAACAACACAATAACACAACAACATTAGGGTTCAGTCATCAGGGTCACATGTTGCATCAGAACTAATTTGAACATTTGACTCTTATTTAAGACTAAATGTGACAACATAGAACACACTTTGACCTCTAACTAGGTCGTCTAAACTGGTCTAAACTGGTTAAGGTTCTAAACCAATATAAACCACTTTAGGTTGTGGCTTTACATATGTGTTTGTTTGTTTGTTTGTTTGCATTTATGTGAGGGTTCCACATGTCATGTGATCCTCTGTTGATCTGACCTCATTTCTTCCACTGGTAGTAGATTAATCAATGAAACATGTTAATTAAACATGCTAATCACCTTGTTTCTTCCACTGGTAGTAGATGAATCCAGACAGGAACAAGACCAGACCCAGAACCAGACCTGATGCTCCCATGGCCACCTTGTTCTTCACTGACTCTGGCATGGAGTCATCTGACAATAAAAATATTATATTAATTATATTATATTATATTATATTATATTATATTATATTATATTATATTATATTATATTATATTATATTATATTATATTATAAATTCTATAAATGTCTTTATACCTGCAGCCATTAGTAAACAAAGATGATGTACCTGATCTAGACAAGACAAGCTCTAAGTAGGTGAGGCTCCTGTCATGACCTTCTTATTAGAATGGTTACTTTCCGATGTTTTAATGTATTTGTATTGATTTCTATTTCTGGTGTCTGTATTATTATTGTGTCTTGTTTTTAATTGGATTGCTGTGTTTCCTTTCTGCAAAACAAATGTACCTTCAGGTACAAAAAGAGAAGAATCCTTGAACCCTTAAAACAGAGTGCAGTGTAACACATTACAGTAGATTACAGTAACTGACCCCAGTCCATTACAGTAGATTACAGTAGAATACAGTAGATTACAGTTGAATATAGTAAAATGCAGTAGAATACAGTAGATTACAGTAGATTACAGTAGAATAGAGTAGATTACAGTAACTGACCCCAGTCCATCTTGATAGGCGCGGTCAGGCTGGGATGTTCCACCATGCATGTGATCTTCTCTCCTGATCTGTAACACACACACACACACACACACACACACACACACACACACACACACACACACACACACACACACACACATACAGTTTTTCTGCTGATGATCCTCTTCAAAAAGCACAGCATGTTTTCTATCTGATGAGGATGATCAGTACCTACGCACAGGTGCCCCCTCTGCACCACGGTGCAGGGGGGGGGAGTTAGGGCACCGAGGGGGCACCCAAAATGAGCCATGCCGCTCATCATAATAACTAAACGATGAACTATTATATTTAAATGTAAGATTAAAAACACAGCTACAATTATGCACCATATCACTAGACCGTTATAGGCAATAAGATAAGCTTATACTGATATTTTCGCATGTCATGATTTTCGCATGTCATGATTTTAATCATGACGTGCGTGCGTCCTCAAGTTGAATGTGTGTCCATGTGGATCTGCTCAGAGCTGAAGCGGCCCCTCCTCCCCGCCCGGTCTGACAGTGAGTGAGCAGCTGTTAATTAGCACAAACATTAGGACAGATTGTGAAAGTAGCCGATCTACACGCTGAAACGTGCCACGCTTCGACACATTGATCCGTTGATCTTTGTTATTATTTAGTTTCTTGGAGAAAAAAAAAACGCACGACGACAAGCTTGCTGCGTAGTTGTGTCTGGAGTAGACTGGTGATAAACACGGGACTCGGGAGGAAAAACACACAGGAGTGTGTGTGTGTGTGTGTGTGTGTGTGTGTGTGTGTGTGTGTGTGTGTGTGTGTGTGTGTGTGTGTGTGTGTGTGTGTGTGTGACTTAATATTAGCCTACCAATTAATGGGAAATTTTCAGCAAATGAGTAACACTTGTTTTATTTTTAAAGAATATATGTATAGGTGTCTATTAGGTGTGTATTTCTATGTATAGGTGTCTGTTAGGTGTGTACCTGGGTGTGTACTCCAGGTAGGAGTGGTACTGTCTCCATCAGACAGCTCGTCAGTAGAGGATAGACCAGAGGTCAAAGGTTCTTGACCTATCCACCAGGTCACCAGGATCACTTTAGGATAGAAGTCGTAGCTGCTGCACCTCAGCATGTGAGTGTGTTCACCACGACGAGGGGGAGTCTCTGACTTCAGACTCACTTTGGGCTCCACTCCTAAAAAAGATTATTATTATCATTATTATCATATAACCGTCATAGGAAGTAGGAACATGTTATTATCATTAATAATTGTATATCATCCGAATGATCCAGAAAGCTGCAACACACTTGTTCTTCAACCAGCCAAAATGTTCACATTTCCCGGCTCTCCCCCGTTCTCCTCTCCCTATATTGACCCTCCAGTTGCTGCCCTCACAGAGTACAAAACACTGATGTTGGCCTACAAACAAACCAACGGTATAACACCTCCATATACCTGATCCAACCCTATACAACCTCTCACCCTCCACACGTCCTAGACTCTCCTCCTTTCCCTAAAACACCCTGGACAACGCTCCACACGTCCTAGACTCTTCTCCCTTCTCTAAAACACCCTGGACAACGCTCCTCATGTCCTAGACTCTTCTCCCTTCTCTAAAACACCCTGGACAACGCTCCTCATGTCCTAGACTCTTCTCCCTTCTCTAAAACACCCTGGACAACGCTCTACACGTCCTAGACTCTTCTCCCTTCTTGACCTAGCCTTGACGACCTTGCAGTCTTATTCAAAGGTTAAAATGTAATTTAGATCATTTAGATATAGCATATTATGTAGACAGATGCCAGGTTCAACCTGGCATCCTATCATTTGGATAGTTTCAATGTACATATTATTTATTTGTTTGATATTATACTGTTTAGACTGATGATAGGTTATTGGTTTACATATGATCCTAGATTACTATTTCTATGCATTTTATGTATTACCTCATGTTTTCCTTGCTTACTGTAAATCACTCTGGATTAAGAGCGTCTGATAAATGCCTACATTGTAAATTGTAACTGTAAATGTCAGTGTTTGGCCACCAGATGGCACCAGAGTACTGTAGATTCTACAATAGTCTACAGTTTTCTACAATGTAGAATGCATTTATATAATATAATTTAAACATATTAAATAATTCACAGTTACACAGTGCTTTACATAAACAACAATAAACCAAGCAATATCATTGTATGAAAATGATATTGCTTAATAAACAAACAAAACAATACACATAATCCTGTAAAATATTGTGATTAAAAACATACAAAACAAACTAGTTAAGACAATAATTAAAATATAAAATCAGGTGGTGAAATGAAGTGTATAGAGGTGTGTTCTAGCCTGCATGGTTCTTTTTAACGATAATTTAAAAACATTAATCCTGGTGTCTTTGTTTTAGGCAGGTCATTATATGTAGGTGAAAACGCTCATAGCCTAGATCTATGTTTCTTTTATACTACTGTACAATGGTGACACCACATGTTGTGAGCTTGTAGATCTGCTATTTCCACTGTGTGACGCCTGTTACAGTATAAATCAAGAGGATCTGAAATGTTTCTCAGCAGATAAAGAAATATGTAATAATTATTATATGATCAATATTAACACCATTAATCATCTCTGAATAGAATCATGTGATTTCATGTTATAGTTTATGAGGTGATGAGTGTAGAGTGCTTCGAGATCAGCTCACCTCTCTTGTTCAGAACAGAGGAGTAGTAGTTCTCAATGTTGTGTTTGCAGATTCCCTCTCGGTTTGCTCTCATCCTAGCCAGTGCTCCAGGATCTTTATTGAGGCGCTCTGCGTTCTTCACACCAAGCTCAGTGTATCCAACATACTGACCTACTCTACTGTCCCACCTGAGCAGCTCATCACCATCGAAATTCAATGACTCTATGTACTGTATGTCCTTCAGCTCACTGGAGTTAAACACACAGCGGGAAGCCCTATAGTACACATATCCATCTGGAAATAGTCGACAATGAAAAATGTCATTAATGTTCAGTTTTATTCATCTGTATAATATCAACACTAGGCTAACTGCCCCCCATCAGCCAAATATGTCTCTACATAAAGTCTACAATAGGTTCAGGATGTGAAATCTGGCATTAAAATGTTTTAGGTTTTGTTTCTCCATGTGTCCAGTTGTCTAGTGCGGCTGAGTTAACAAGGACTCTGTCTGTCTGTCTGTCTGTCTGTCTGTCTGTCTGTCTGTCCAGCTGCTGGAATCTAATGTTGACATAAACTGTATGCCCCCCCCCCTCGCCCCCGCACCTGTGTTGCGGACCACATGCGTGCGCGACTCATGCGCGAATGTTTTGTATTAATTAATTAATTAATTAAGCTAAAGTGTCTGTCTGTCTGTCTGTCTGTCTGTCTGTCTGTCAGTCAGACCCCATCATGTATTTCCAGGATAACAGAGATAACACTTGCAAAAAGGTTGTTATTTTGAGAGCGAATTTCCTCACAATATGAATACATTCTGATATGTTTTATTTTGATGGTAACTGTTGTATAATCGTATTATCTTGGATCTTGACATAATTCATGTCTTTATATTGAAAATCCAAATAAATAAGTAAAGGTGTGTGTGTGTGTGTGTGTGTGTGTGTGTGTGTGTGTGTGTGTGTGTGTGTGTGTGTGTGTGTGTGTGTGTGTGTTCAACCGTTTTAGTTAATAACTATTGTGTTAATAGTATTCATGTACCTTTCACTGGTGGTTTCTTCAAGGCAGTGCGAACGATGTCCAGCATGGCTTTGCAGTACGCCTGATCATTCCAAGCTTGTTCATAAGCTCCTGTGTAGGTCATATGATCTACAAACGGAGGCTGAGGCTCCACCGCCTTCCCTTTGTTGTAGTCTGCGTACACCAACACTTCACCATCCAGTCCCATCATCCACTCTTTATATGAGTCTTTAACTGTGTCTGAACAGCTATAGACTTTAATCTGCTCATGGAACACTGGAAATAAAACAAAGATGACGTTAAACAACAAACTTCTTCACAGTGACAATAACACATAATCATCATGTTAAACAATCATGTTTGGTTCTTATATGAAGTGAAAGGTTGGATATTAAAAGTAGCTTCCTGTCAAACGTTTTATTCACACTGATTCAATATTGTATATACAGGTAGCAGGGCCGATGACAGGATTCTTGGGTGGGGGGACAAGTTTTTAGAAAGTGGGCCCCCCCCATGCTTGCGCGCGCGTGCATGGGGTGCGCCCTCGCGCGATTTTTTTTTTTCGGTTTTAATTCAGTTATTTATTAATTTCTTATTATTATTTTCGGGTTTTTCTCGGTTTTTGAATTAATTTATTATTATTTTTGACCTCAAAACATTAAGTCGGGTGTCTTTGCGTGATTTCACGTTGGCCACTTTAGCCTCAAGCCAATATATAGTCAGTTCTGTTCATAACCAGTGGTGGAAAAAGTATTCACATGTTTTACTTAAGTAAAAGTATGAATAATGCAATGTAGAAATACTCCCTTACAAGTAAAAGTCAATAAAAAATGTATTTCAGTAAAGGTACAAAAGTATTGGTATAAAAATGTACTTTGAGTACCAAAAGTAAAAGTACTCACAACGACTGGAGTCTCCAGTCGTTGTGAGTACTTTTACAGGGCCATTTTCAAATGGCCGAAATATATAGGAATGAGATCTACAGCTCACAGAGATCTCCAAGCTCACAGAGCTTGTAGATCTGCTATTTTCAAAAGGTTTTTATACAAATTTGATATACGGCAGCCACTTCTGCACATTAAACATTCTGTACTCACAATAGCTGTCCCTAACTTTCCAAACATCTCCTAAATTCATCATTTCTAGTTGAAAACATGCTGTTTTCTGTCTCATCATAAATCCACACAATGTTTTGTTTACTTTTCTCCCCGTGACTTGTAACTTCTAGTGTTGCCATATTCTGTGAGAGCAATAAGCAAGCCGGTCTATGAATATTATATGTTTATGAATTGAATACCAAGGACCTCAATGGAAACAAGACCACAAGGACTTTTTTGGACTGACCTTTTAAAATATTCAATCAATCAATCAATCCTGTAAGCGCAAATTTTTGCTTTTTTCATAGATTTGACCCGGCAACCCCCCCCCCCTCTCTCTCTCTCTCTCTCTCTCTCTCTCTCTCTCTCTCTCTCTCTCTCTCTCTCTCTCTCTCTCTGATCAGATGCGCAGCAGCGCACACACACACAGTCACGTCGCGACGCACGCAGCGCGCATTTCCACCAGTCCACCACCACACAAATATAAATTAAATTAATTATATGTGAAGAAGTTTGCGATGTCTCTGCCGGCGCCCCCCCCCCTTTAGCCCCGCCTGTCAGCGGGCCTGACAGGTAGTAAAAGGAGGGTGTGTGTGTGTGTGTGTGTGTGTGTGTGTGTGTGTGTGTGTGTGTGTGTGTGTGTGTGTGTGTGTGTGTGTGTGTGTGTGTGTGTGTGTTGTGTGTGTGCGTGCGTGTGTGTGTGTGTGTGTGTGTGAGTGCGTGCGTGCGTGCGTGCGCATGTCATTTGTTTGTATTGTGCATTGTTCATATTTGGTTTTATATAATAACAGTAGATATAAATGTATATATTATATAATAACATAAATATAATGTACTTACTTCCTGGGATCGCTTTGACATGAAGTACAGAGGAGAGGATGAGGAGGGTGGCTGTAATCTTCATCATCACTGATCAAAACTGAACTGAATTCAATAGATGAGAATAAACAGATGAGAATAAACAGATGAGAATAAACAGATGAGAATAAACAGATCAGAATAAACAGATCAGAATAAACAGATGTTTACTGAAAGAGAAGTTCTGGAGTCTGAAAGAGAATGAAGGAGGACTCGTTCTTTAGTTCAGAAGAATCAGCCAATCAGATTAAAGATAATATGTTACATCATCTGTTTCCAGAAAGACGACAGTCTGTATTATTGCACATAATCATATATGGTATATAGCTGCTGCTTATGCACCTTATGTCTCCTCATGTACATACTGTACCTTATGCACCTTATGTCTAACCTCATGTACATACTGTACCTTATGCACCTTATGTCTCCTCATGTACATACTGTACCTTATGCACCTTATGTCTAACTTCATGTACATACTGTACCTTATGTCTAACCTCATGTACATACTGTACCTTATGTCTCCTCATGTACATACTGTACCTTATGCACCTTATGTCTCCTCATGTACATACTGTACCTTATGCACCTTATGTCTCCTCATGTACATACTGTACCTTATGCACCTTATGTCTCCTCATGTACATACTGTACCTTATGCACCTTATGTCTCCTCATGTACATACTGTACCTTATGCACCTTATGTCTCCTCATGTACATACAGTACCTTATACACCTTATGTCTCCTCATGTAGGCTACGTACTGTACCTTATGTCTCCTCATGTACATACTGTACCTTATGCACCTTATGTCTCCTCATGTACATACTGTACCTTATGCACCTTATGTCTCCTCATGTACATACAGTATGTAAATATCTTTGTTTAATTCATCTTTTATTCTCTCCTTGCCCCCCCGTCCCCCGTCTTCTTTTCTTTCTCTTTCTGAAAATAGCTAAAACGATGGAGCTGCACAAAAAAAAAATCCACCCACTGGTTTGGTATGTTCATCTTTTATTCTAACTCGTAGCCTGACTAAACAAACTGATTCACATTATGTGGGGAACAAAAACAATGCGACACCAACCGGAACCAACCACCGGAACACGATTCCTCCCCCCCTCCCCCTTTTTGTAAACCGGATCACAGGGCTCAGTTTTAGAATGAATACCAGGCTTTCCTCCAACCTGCTCATCAGAAGCAGTTAGGGGTTCAGTGCCTTGCTCAAGGACACTTCAACATGAAGCCAGGAGGAGTCAGGAATCAAACCGGGAACCTCTGTTAACTGAACTCACAGACGCTCCTCTAATCCAAGCCTCATTACATCTCACTGATGGTGTGTGTGTGTGTGTGTGTGTGTGTGTGTGTGTGTGTGTGTGTGTGTGTGTGTGTGTGTGTGTGTGTGTGTGTGTGTGTGTGTGTGTGTGTGTGTGTGTGTGTGTGTGTGTGTGTGTGTGTTCAGCGTTGCTGGTAAAATGCTGTTCATGTTCATTAAACATCAATCCAAGCCTCATTACATCTCACTGCTGAAACCATCTAATGTCTTTAAAAACACACTGGTCATGTGATCAAAGTGTCACATGAGAGGTGTGTGTGTGTGTGCGTGTGCGTGTGCGTGTGTGTGTGTGTGTGTGTGCGTGCGTGCGTGCGTGCGGTTGAACTCAAACTTGAATTTCACTTCCTGATTCACTCAGCAGCCAATCAGAATTATTCTTTTATTAATCATCACCAGTTACTAGAGAGACATGTTGATGTCAACAACCTCACATACTGTAAATAATCATGTATTTATTTATTGTTTGTTTTGTCAACGTGTTGCTCATGGCAATAAGGACACTTTAAATCTGATGTTAAAAGTTGAAACAGACAGACAGACAGACAGACACACACGCAAAACACACTGTTTGTGTGTGTGTGTGTGTGTGTGTGTGTGTGTGTGTGTGTGTGTGTGTGTGTGTGTGTGTGTGTGTGTGTGTGTGTGTGTGTGTGTGTGTGTGTGTGTGTGTGTGTGTGTGTGTGGTGTTGAAGCGTCCCACCGGAAACTCCCCGAACATTAATTTCACTTCCTGATTGAGAGAGAGAGAGAGAGAGAGAGAGAGAGAGAGAGAGAGAGAGAGAGAGAGAGAGAGAGATTGTTGTCACATGATCTAGAAGCTTCTATCAATTAAAGGGCAAGACCACTTTGGTAGAGGTTTGGGTTGTGTATTTACCTTGCTATGATGTAACTCCAAAGGTGGACAAGAAATCAAAAATAATTGCGCCATTGATTAGAAAGTGATAATTCAAAACATCTCTCAAAGTCACTCTTTTAGCACGTACACGAACACAAACAAAGCTGTTTTAGACAATATGGAACATCATCAAACCCAGTACTGTTTGTTTTTTAAATAAAAATTTCAACTTCCTGTTGATTTTACTATTATTTATTAGGAAGAAACCCGGACTGGGTCTGCAGATCCGGATATTCAAATAGTAAAATGCATTCAAATTTAAATGTTTATCTTTTCGGGCATTTCTGCTTCATTTGGATAGGTCAGTGTAGAGACAGTCAAGGTGGGGGAGAAAGTAAGGGAGTGACAAAGAGCAATGGTCGAGCTGGTCTGGGAATCGAACCAGGGAATCGCTGTCATGGCATTAGAGCCTAAGTTGCTAATAAGTGGTGGTTTAAAATTGTACAATAAAAGGTATTTCCATGCACCTCATATAGTGGATTCAGCATTCAGCATCATTCCATAAGATTAATTGCATAAGATGTTACAGTCCAATTGGACCTTATAGTTAATTACTCACAAAAGGTGTGTATACTACATCGTCTCTGTCGGGTAGAAACCTCATATGTCCAGAACTGTTACTTTTCAGGATTCAAATTCGAAAATATCAAAAGTAGTAGATCTACAAGGTCAAAATGTGTCGCTTCGCACCACGTTTCGAGCTTGTAGATCTGCTACTTTTGATGCTTTTGTGTGACGCTGCATGATCAAGTAGGGCATTAATTTAGGAAAAAACTCACAAAGTTAAAATATGGAGATAAGAGGTTTCTGCCCGACTACACATGTTAACCACAAATAGCTGATATACAAGCTCACGTGTGTTTAGTGTTTTCACATTTTTTTTATTTGTGACATTTTTCCCCCTATGCTCAAAATAGGGACAGCAGGTAGAAAGTGGTTAATATAATGTATAGAGCAGTAACACACTGGAATAATAATAATAATAATAATAATAATAATAATAATAATAATAATAATAATAATAATAAATATTTTCTATTTTCTTTTTTTTATTGTCTATTTTCCTGACAGCAGGAAAGTGCAGAAACATAGATTAGCCAAGTTTGTTTCTAAACTGGTGTAGAGCAACAGACTCAGACTAACATTGCACCTGATGATGATGATGATGGTGATCTGAAGGTGGAGCACAGGGCCAACACTAGGCAGAATGTAACTCCAGAAAGTGACCAGGTTCCAGTCAATGAGGCTGAAGAGAGTAGCCAACCACAGGCAGTTGAAGCTAAACCTGAGCCAAAAAGATACCCTTCTAGAGTGAGGAGGAAGCCAAGTTACACCAAAGTAACATAGATTATTGTTACAGAGTGACATGTAATGTACCTGTAACTTTCACAGAAGCCTTAAAGGGGAATTTTGGACTAAGGTTTTTTTTTACCTTTTCTATGACGTTATATGTTAGGATGAATGGTACAGTAGAAACATTTCATAACTCCATCCTGAGTCCACCACAGCTTCAAACGTGCGCCAATAGGCCTTGTGTTAGATCGCGTATTTTAATAGCTTAAAAAAAAACAAAAAAAACAGAAGACTTAGTTTTTTGTTTTAGTTTTTTTTTTACATAGTGTTCTGTCACTATAAACGTCAGATCTCACCAAAAAAAAAACGTTAAAAAAGCTATTAAAATATGTGATCTAGCGTAAGGCCTATTGGCACACGTTTTAAGCTGTGGTGGACCCGGGATGGAGGGTATCAAGAAGACTCACTCCAAAACCAACTCACCCCATTGCTAGGAAAACTCACTCCGGGAAACTCACCCCACAGGGTAGGAAAACTCACCCCCAAGATTTTGGGGGGTAGGAAAACTCACCCCAGGACCTGAGAAAACTCACTCCGGAAA
Source organism: Gymnoscopelus braueri (assembly GCF_963280865.1). Classification (NCBI taxonomy): domain Eukaryota; kingdom Metazoa; phylum Chordata; class Actinopteri; order Myctophiformes; family Myctophidae; genus Gymnoscopelus; species Gymnoscopelus braueri. The sequence goes on along the minus strand of NC_137603.1, from coordinate 4,020,120 downwards.
ACTCACCCCAATGGTTTTTAACTTTGTGGAAAACTCACCCCAATGGTTTTTAACTTTGTGGAAAACTCACCCCAATGGGTTTTAACTTTGTGGAAAACTCACCCCAATGGTTTTTAACTTTGTGAGCTTTCCATTTTCACAGAATGCTTTCATAATGTGATGGTGAAAAATGGTTTTAAAAAAAAAAGAAAAAAGAAAAAATCTTTCTTTGAAGGTATAGAATTACCAAATTATGTTGTTCAATTATATTTAGCTAATTAAAGTGCTTTAAATACAAGGTAGATTTCATCAGAAAAGTGAACATTCCAATGTGTTTATAATCAATGTGTTTATAATGCAAACAAATACTAACTTAGGGCGCGCTCCCACCAAGAGTTGGCTGGCCGCTGTTAAACGCAGGTTGTGCGCGGCCACAGTTTTTTTGCAGCCAGCGGATTCTAAAAAACGGGAGTGTCGCGCCTGTCACTCACTTTCAGGAGCCTCCCCGTAGCCCGCATCGGCTGCTGCCTTGAGCCTTGAGCACCATGTTGCTTCCTGAGTCTTGAGACCGTCCGCCTTCGACTCACCCAATTGGACAGAGGGGGAAAATCAGCGCCTGCCTCCAGCAGTTTTATGCTTAGTCGCGGAGAGCAGATAAACGCAAGGTCTGCGCGACTAGCGGAAAAATCTGCTCTTGCGTGAATCAACGTATTTGCATTGACAATGCATTGGCAGATTCTGCAAACAGCGGCCAGCCAACTCTTGGTGGGAGCGCGCCCTTAACAAAGAAAAATGAAGAAAAACTCCAGTGAAGGTAAAACACAGGTATAATGTTTTGTTTTCTGTGTGAACACATTTGTGAGAAAAGCTTTTGGTAAGCATTATTGAACTTTAGTTACTATTAGATATACATTTCACTATTGTAAAACATGCATTAAACACTTTTCCCTATTTTTACCTAGGATATTTAGTTACCTACTACTTTGCTGGTATAAATGATAACATTATAGAACATTGCATTGCACACATGCATTGTTTGAGAACTTTAGTTTTTAGAAATATTACTTTTGGTATATTTTGATGCCTTACTCTTTGTGTGTGTGTGTGTGTGTGTGTGTGTGTGTGTGTGTGTGTGTGTGTGTGTGTGTGTGTGTGTGTGTGTGAGAGAGAGAGAGAGAGAAAGAGACAGTGAGTGTGTGTGAGAGAGAGTGAGTGTGTGTATGTACTGTATGTATGTATGTATGTATGTATGTATGTATGTATGTATGTATGTATGTATGTATGTATGTCTATGTATATATTACGGTACAGGCCAAAAGTTTGGACACAACCCTGGCAAACAGTAACTGTGTTCTGACCTGTTGTTTTACACTGCCTCTTTTGTCAAATAAACTGATCTATTCCTACATTTGACCTCTTGTGTTGTGTTATGGTGAACAGCAACTTGTAGCTTATGTGTAAACCTGATATTTAGAGCAGTGTTTCTACAAGTTTTGGGCTTTTCTGCTGAAATCAATATAATCTTGCCTCCTGTCTACATGGACAATGATGACAATAAAACACAAAAATATCATTGAACGACATAATTTGGTAATTCTATACCTTCAAAGAAAGAATTTAATCCAGTATGGATTAAACATGTCTCATTATGAAAGCATTCTGTGAAAAAGGAAAGCTCACAAGCCGGTAGATGTGCCTTTTTTAAACATACAGACTTGGTGTAGAGGGGAAAAGTTAAACCCACCCACAAAACAAAAACTCACTGTACTTTACACCATTGAGTTTTTCTGGGGTGAGTTTTCCTACCCCCGGGGTGAGTTTTCCTACCCCCGGGGTGAGTGTTCCGGAGTGAGTTTTCTCAGGTCCTGGGGTGAGTTTACCCACCCCCCGGGGTGAGTGTTCCTAGCTCCGGGGTGAGTTTTCCTTTTTGAGTTGGGGTGAGTTGGTTTTGGAGTGAGTCTTCTTGTATTCACGTGGTCCATGTATTTGTGCTCTCTCGGTATCAGAGTAGGGCTTTCACGACTAGAGATTTTTACTGGTCGACTAATTTGCCCCAGTGGTAGTCGACTAGTCGACTAGTCGATGTTTACCTATTACCATTGTTTTAATGCCAGGACCATTACTATTATTATTATCCTCCTGCCTTTATTTTTATGGCGTTTTAATGGAAGCGCTTCTGGCACAGCAGCACAGCAGCGTCTCCAAGGATCTTCAAAAGGGGGTTATTGCCCAATATGCTATTATTCAGATGGTTCACATGACGCTCGTATAGACGAATCCACAGACGCGCTGCCTGTAGGCGGCCATTGCTGCGGCGTCGCATCCGCAGAGCGTTGACACCGCAGCAATGGCTGCGCGCAGGGCAGCGCTCCGTGGATTCGTGTATACAAGTGTCATGGAGCAGAGAGTTCCTGGTTTAGAGTGGTGTTCGATTGTTTTACATTGCCAACTCTCACATGTACATAAACGTTCATATTTCAAATATAAAGTGCTTACCCCCGAGCCACGGATGTTACAAGTTGATCCGTTCCGCAATAAGTACCTGTATCTCCCGTATTGTTCAATAAAAAGCATTTTAATCCGATCACCGGCCATTTTCTCCATAACTTTCAACCATGCAACACTAATGGTTGGGAGGTGTATTGCACTCTAATGATAGGATTAAAATGCTTTTTATTGAACAATACGGGAGATACGGGTACTTATCGCGGAACGGATCAACTTGTAACAACCGACACTCTGTGTGTCGATCGTCCTGGAGCAATATGTTCTGTGGCTCTTGAAAGGTTGGTAAAAATGCTCTGGCACTGGCTGATTTAATTCATTAATTAATTCTGGCACTCAATGAGTCAAATTTACCCGAAGACCTTAGGTGTGACTAAAAAACGAAGACTCTAGGAGGGTCAATTTGATCCTTTTGGTGTGAATAAGCTGATGTATTTTAAAGTAACCTGGGTGATTGAATCTCTTGTCACAATGTTGACACTCGACAGTGGAAAGGCTTTTCTCCAGCGTGGATACGCTGGTGTCTCTTCAGGTCACCTGACTGAGTGAAACTCTTGTCACAAGGGGGCCCCATGAGTTTTGTTTTCTTAGAGCAGTGACTGAGACAACAGACTGAAAAACAATGCTTTATAACTGAATGCCACCATTGGAGAGAAAGAAAGAGTGATATTATTTAAACGTTAAACGTTTATGTACATGTGAGAGTTGTAAATGTAAAACAAATCGAACACCACTCTAAAGCAGGAACTCTCATGGCTAACATAGATGCAAAACAACCTGAATGAGTTGATCTTTATACCTGCTGTGTTTCAGTGGTTGAGCTGCTAACAAACGTCCTCCTGCTGCTTAACGACGACACTGTTTAGAAACGACACGTTTTACTTTTCTTTGCATTTGACTTTGATATAAATCTATGGTATTTTAAAGTGTCAACAACAGTCAGTCAACACACCATGCTGTTTTCACTACTGCATTGTGGCACTAGAGCAGTGTTGCCAGGTTTTGTGAGAGAAATAAGCAACCAGGTATAGGAAAATAAGTCCAAAAGCAGGCCACATGAGCACTTTAAACCTATGAGATCTATCTAGATTCTAGCCTATTTGAAAAGAGCCTCACAACACGTTGTGACTGTGAGCTTGTAGATCTGCTAGATCTGCTATTATCTTTAAACATTTTTAACAACACAAATCTGGTGCGGCCGTGCGGGGGGTCCCTGGCACAAAAAACGCAACTCGCCGCAACTTTTAATATTTACAAGAAACCTTACTTATAATAAGCAGACATGGCAACCCTGATTTGTTGTTCTTCTTGTCTGGCATTTCAAGGAAGTTGCGTCCGACTCCAATGAGCAGGCGCGCCGCCTACTGGGCAGGAGAAGAATAAGAAAATGTGGCACTACAGATTCCCAAACTTTTCAGACGTGACCCCCAAGATAATGACATTTGAAATGGGGACCCCTCACCCTGACAACTTAAGCACTTGGCATTGTAGGAGTTGAGGCATTTAGTTAGCATTACATACAATTAGTATCCCAACCTGAAAATGTAGCTATCTTCTATTTAATAGAGAGCTGGAGAGAGACACCTGTTACTGAACAAAAGTGGGTCTCAACCTTTTTCATGCCAAGGACCCCTAAATTGATATACATTTGGCCGCGGACCCCCATCTGAAAATGTTTTGTGCCAGGGACCCCCAGAAGCAAAGATTTGAGTTAAAAATGTTCGCTTATAAATATAAATATTATATATATTATATGCTCAAGATTTTTCAAAAATAGCAGATCTACATGCTCATAGCACGGCACTCGGTGCCGTGCAATGAGCATGTATATCTGCAATTTTTGAATAGCCAAAGCTAAGTGGTTAAAATGATTGTGACGCTATGTTAACTAATTTTGCCGGGGGGCCCCCCGCTGGTAGGCTACCCCCCAAGGACCACTGGTGGTCCCCGGAGGGGGGGGTCGTTATCAGTGAGAACCAGTCATTAAACCAGGTTTATCAAGCTGTGGGCTATCACACAGGAGCACATTGAGAATGTATTAAAATGGCATTAACATTAACATTGAAGTTCAACCTGTGGATGGTCGTGTCCAGCAGTCCTATTTTGGACATGTTATTAATACACAACCACAACAAAAACAACTACTTTTAAAGAGGTTTTGACATGTTTATTAATTGAAATTCAGCATCTCAACATCTAAAAAGCTATGAGGTCAAGTTTTCAGGATGGATGGTGGACGAGGTATATCTCTGGTGGACATTTTGGTCAAAATTCCATTTTACAAAATGAGTGGACAATAATATTACCAGAAACACATAAAGAGCTAGCCCTGAATGACCATATAACAGCCAGGTCTGTAACTCTGAGAGTGTACAAATGGAACCAAATGGACCCGTATGGTGGTCCTTGCAAATAAAACATTTAAGAACCACTAGTACTAGTAGGACTCCTAATGTCCCATACATAGTGTCATAGTAAATCAGAGTCATACATATTCTGAAGAAAACTAAATAAGAACATTATAATGGTGTGTAAATACAAAATTGCCACGGACAAGGCCAAGCAGTGTTGATTTTGACAGCAAATTTTGATTTAGTTTTAGTCATAGTCTTTTGAATAAAATTCCTCATATTTTAGTCATCTGACATGTTTTAGATTTTGTCTAGTTTTAGTCGACTAAATATCATAAGATTACAGTCGACTAAATCTACAGTTGACTTAGTGGACTAAAATGTATGTTGGCGGTGCCTTGATGGCGTCGTAATGGCTGATTTTACACTTGGTTGCATAAACACCCGAGAGCAACACCCGAGCTCAACCAAACATGAAATGACTTGTCTTTTAGTTCTACTGGATCTCTTCTCCACTAGATCCCTCACTAACATTTTAGTCTAGTTTTCATTTGTTGAAGAAATTGTCAATATATTTAGTAATAGTTTTAGTCGTCGTAGCTTAGTTTTTATTTCGTTTTTATTTAGTTTTCGTCAGTGAAAAAAGGTAATCGACCAACACTTTTCGTCATAATTTTAGTCGACGAAATCAACACTGAGACCAAGTCTTTGCCACGGACACATTTGTCTGTGTACGGACATATTGATGACCCCTGGTTATAGTCTTGCTTGATCTAAAAAAAAGTGTTTTGGTCCACCCAGCTGCTGAACTGGGCCACGCGGGAGTAGACGCCGGGCACGGAGGTGGAAGCATCGGCTGCTGCCCCAGGACACGATGCCGACCAGGGTCCACATGTTGTCCTTCTCACACACCAGGGGACCACCGGAGTCTCCCTGAGACAGGGCACAAGCAAGGACAGGACATGATTAACAAGAAGCAGACCATTAAAGAATCAGTCAAGCAATTTTCTTCTCAGTCTCAATACCATGTACGGATTAACATGACTACGGGCCCTGGGCACAAACTCACCATTACACCCTCCCATGCCAACACACACACACACACACACACACACACACACACACACACACACACACACACACACACACACACACACACACACACACACACACACACACACACACACACACACACACACACACACACACACACAGCTGAATGGAACTCCAAGCTCACAATGAGGTTGGAGGTCAAAAGGGGGGTGGAGCCTGGAGTCAGCAAAACCAGCTAACTCCGGTGGACTTTGCTGGTTTAACAGAATATTTGAGGATCCAATGGAGTTAGCTGGTTTTTGTCAGAAGTGCTTTAAAATGCTTTTCGTTGGTTTAATATTTTTTTTACCAACACACAGACGTAAAGGGTGTTCAATGGCCCTGATTTATGGAAAAACATGCAAAAGCGTCAAAATGGAGTTTACTGGTTTCTGCCGGACAGCCTATATAATTGTTAGCGTTAACACTTGAAGGGATATTTCACTTTAAAAAAAACGTTGGGTCATTTTATCGTCTACTCAGGCTTTTGGGAGGGTTTGTATAGGTGGGCGTGTCTGATAAAATGAATATCAAATATCTAAATACTGAATCAAGCAACTTAAAAACTGTCTGGGAGGCTCACAAAAGCCTGAGTAGACGATACATTTTTTTTTTTTTTTTTTAAGTGAAAATATCCCTTTAAAACAAATGAATGTGAGGATTTAAAAGAAGAAAACAAAAGAGCTGGAGAATGTCTCTAAAGCAGGGGTTCTCAAACGTCTTCATACCACGACCCCATATTATGAGGGAATTGTTCCTCAAATGCCGATCGGAGACTTATTTTGTTTGCTGGTTAAACTATACACAGTGACGTGGTCCATGTATTTGTGCCCTCTCGGTATCGGAGTAGGGCTTTCACGACTAGAGATTTTTACTGGTCGACTAATTTGCCCCAGTGGTAGTCGACTAGTCGACTTGTCGATGTTTACCTATTACCATTGTTTTAATGCCAGGCCCATTATTATTATTATTATTATCCTCCTGCCTTTATTTTTATGGCGTTTTAATGGAAGCGCTTCTGGCACAGCAGCGTCTCCAAGGATCTTCAAAAGGGGGTTATTGCCCAATATGCTATTATTCACATGGTTCACATGACGCTTGTATAGACGAATCCACAGACGCGCTGCCTGTAGCTGCCTGTAGGCGGCCATTGCTGCGGCGTCGCGTCCGCGGAGCGTTGACACCGCAGCAATGGCTGCGCGCAGGGCAGCGCTCCGTGGATTTGTGTATACAAGCGTCATGGAGCCGAGAGTTCCTGGTTTAGAGTGGTGTTTGATTTTTTTACATTGCCAACTCTCACATGTACATAAACGTTCATATTTCAAATATAAAGTGCTTACCCCCGAGCCACGGATGTTACAAGTTGATCCGTTCCGCAATAAGTACCCGTATCTCCCGTATTGTTCAATAAAAAGCATTTTAATCCGATCACCGGCCATTTTCTCCATAGCTTTCAACCATGCAACACTAATGGTTGGGAGGTGTATTGCACTCTAATGATAGGATTAAAATGCTTTTTATTGAACAATACGGGAGATACGGGTACTTATCGCGGAACGGATCAACTTGTAACAACCGACACTCTGTGTGTCGATCGTCCTGGAGCAATATGTTCTGTGGCTCTTGAAAGGTTGGTAAAATGCTCTGGCACTGGCTGATTTAATTCATTAATTAATTCTGGCACTCAATGAGTCAAATTTACCCGAAGACCTTAGGTGTGACTAAAAAACGAAGACTCTAGTAGGGTCAATTTGATCCTTTTGGTGTGAATAAGCTTATGTATATTAAAGTAACCTGGGTGATTGAATCTCTTGTCACAATGTTGACACTCGACAGTGGAGAGGCTTTTCTCCAGTGTGGATACGCTGGTGTCTCTTCAGGTCACCTGACTGAGTGAAACACTTGTCACAAGGGGGCCCCATGAGATTTTTTTTCTTAGAGCAGGGACTGAGACAACAGACTGAAAAACAATGCTTTATAACTGAATGCCACCATTGGAGAGAAAGAAAGAGTGATATTATTTAATTTCATAACAATTCACTATGAATATAACTTGTAAAAACTTGAAAAATTGGTCCGCGACCCACATATGGGTCCCGACCCAGGGGCCTCATACTGGGGTTTGCCAAGGGCCTCCTTAAGCACGCCCCTGTACGCTGGTGTGTCTTCAAGTCACATGACTGAGTGAAACTCTTGTCAAAATGTTCACACTGGAATGGTTTTTCTCCAGTGTGGACACGCTGGTGTGTCTTCAGCCTACCTGAGAGTGAAACTCTTGTCACAATGTTCAGCCTACCTGACTGAGTGAAACTCTTGTCACAATGTTCAGCCAACCTGACTGAGTGAAACTCTTGTCACAATGTTCAGCCTACCTGACTGAGTGAAACTCTTGTCACATGTTCAGCCTACCTGACTGAGTGAAACTCTTGTCACAATGTTCACACTGGAATGTTTTTTCTCCAGTGTTGATATGCTGGTGTTGCTTAAGAGAAAATGACGCACTGAAACTCTTGTCACAATGTTCACACTGGAATGTTTTGTCCTCCAGTGTGAACACACTGGTGTCTCTTCAGTACAGATAACTGACTGAAACTCTTGTTACACAGTTTACACTGGAATGGTTTTTCTCCAGTGTGGACACGCTGGTGTCTCTTCAGGTCAGATGACTGACTGAAACTCTTGTCACAATGTTTACACTGGAAAGGTTTTTCTCCAGTGTGGATACGCTGGTGTGACTTCAGGTGACCTAACTGAGTGAAACTCTTGTCACAATGTTTACACTGGAATGGTTTTTCCCCATTGTGGACACGCTGGTGTCTCTTCAGGTTACTTGACTCACTGAAACTCTTGTTACACAGTTTACACTGGAATGGTTTTTCTCCAGTGTGGACAACCTGGTGTGACTTCAGGTGACCTAACTGAGTGAAACTCTTGTCACAATGTTTACACTGGAATGGTTTTTCCCCATTGTGGACAAGCTGGTGTCTCTTCAGGGCACCTGACACACTGAAACTCTTGTTACACAGTTTACACTGGAATGTTTTTTCTCCAGTGTGGACACGCTGGTGTCTCTTCAGGTAACGTGACTCACTGAAACTCTTGTTACACAGTTTACACTGGAATGGTTTTTCTCCAGTGTGGACACCTCCACTTGTCTCACCCCAATCATCACTGTCTTCAGTGCCTTCAGTGTCAGATTCAAGCTCAACTTCAACTTCAGAACAGTGTGAAGAGATGTCTTCATCAATTTCACTTTTCACTGCTAGTAATGTCAACATTGATCCATCAGGCTCCTCTGGTCTTTGAAGTAGCTCCTCCTGTTCCTCTTTAATGTGTGAAGGCTCTGGTTTCTCGTGGAGCAGACTGGGGCTCCTCTCCTGTTCAGAAGAATCCTCCTCTTTACACACAACAAGGTGCAGGATGTCTAGGAGCAGAACAATAACATGATATTGAACAATGGATTTCTAAAATGTAACTCTATTCTTCCTTTGTCCATGTAGAACAGGGGTCGGCAACCTTTTCGACATGAAGTGCCATGTTTTTTTCTTCTTGATAGTCAGTGTGCCTTAAGTTTAAGTATGACACCACACCAAAATGACGTATTTCCACCTGATTTTGATTGTCCATAGGCTATACATAACAAACATTAGACTCATTGACCCACCTATCACCCAGACTGCCTCCCCAGTCAGAGTTATCAGTTTGAATGAATGTAGAATGATGTGCAGGATGTAATTTGTATATAGATGTGAGGAGACTTAATTTAACTGACTACACCTTTTTTGAATATTTAATTTTAAAAGAAAAAAAAAACTCTCACACTTATGTCAGTGTGCCAATGATCACCCTCCCCTGCATGCGCGCTCACATGCATTCAGTCAGCATCTGTTGTCTCAGACACTGCCACTAACTACGTAGATCAGTACTTAAGTAAATATTTGAGGTATTTTTTTTACTGTACTAGAGTATTTCCAGTACTTTTACTTCTACTCCACTACACCTCAGTCACTGCTATAACTACAGTATATCAAATTCTTGGCCGAAACCGAATACCGAATATAGGAAACACTTGGCCAAATGGCTGAAAATGATTATTTAAAAAATATATATATACATTTTCTTAAATATTATTTTGTACCATTGTTGTCATGGCTATGCCTCTGTTGTAGAGCTACATGATTATGGCAAAACGTATCATAACTATAATCCATAGATCAGTTATTTAAAACATATTTTTAGAATTATTTATTTACTATTGTGTAGTAATATAATACAATATGTCTCAAAACCTTAGCATGCTATACAGTTGAATTATTGCAAAAATAAATAAATATGATTTCAAGAAATTAAAACTAACATTGAATAGCCAAAAGGCAATATAATGTCTGCAGTTGCATTATTGCACACAGCCAAAATGCATCAATAATATTAGACCTAACATTCCTTCCTTTTGGAGAAGTTATGTTACTTTCAGTTTCATTTCAGAACACACACACACACACACACACACACACACACACACACACACACACACACACACACACACACACACACACACACACACACACACACACACACACACACACACACACACACACACACCTGGTGTTAATTATTTTGCCCTGCGCAGACTCTTAACTATCGCTGGTTATCCTACTAATGTCACACCCTCTGACAAATGGATTCTAGTTTTCAAGATGGGAACAGCAACACTGGTTACAAAGTGGGGGGGGGGGGGTGGGGGTGCGGGGAGGAATGCAGCCGCTCTCTCTACTCCTCCAGATGAGAGACGCAACTGTCATATACTTCTCCATACAACGGTGTTTTACCGGATTTGTGATGCTGTTGAAAAAGCGTTCTCTCCAGGTAGAGTTGAATGGTGATGGTCCTCTGTATGCTAATGACCTTGGCCGTGGCTTCACGGCTTGGTCATGGTTCTCACAGAACAAGTTTGTCCAGTATTCAGACACTGAGGCTGGTAGGCGGCAGCCTTTTTTTATTTCTTTTTTTTCTCTCTAGTTTTTTTTCCTTTAAAAAGGTAGTATTAAATGGCGTTTTCTAAAATCACATCGCGGGCCAGATTTGACGGTTTCTGGCCCGCGAAACACCAGTGTCACTGCTTTAGACCAATGCCACCGTTCCAACTCCACACTACACTGTTGGCCATCTCCGCTCAACTTCACGCTATACCAATGTTTTCTCTATACTTGCCTACTTGAAACTTGCCACTTAAAGTTGCGGTTGAATGTATAGACCCCTTAACAGACGATGTTACACTGATAAGAACCAGTATGCGTGCAACCAGTATGCACGCAATGAAACCCATTCTGTCAGGTCTCGCTAGGACGCGCCTCACTAGCCAACACACAAGAGGGGGTTGGGGTGTGCTGAAACCAGCGCACCCCAAAACAACAGGTTGGGAATTGATTGCATGAAACAATCACCTGTGCGTCCAGTCTCAATGTTAGTAAACAAATAATTGGTCTATAGGCCAGGGGACGGCATCCTTTTTGACATGAGTGCCATGTTTTAATTTTCTTGATAGTCAGTGTGCCATGTCAACATTAAGTTTAATTATGACACCACATCAAAAAGTTATATTTCCAACTGATTTTGATTGTCCATATACTGTATATAACTGTTTTTTCTTCTTCTTTATCGGGATGTAAAGATCATTAGACTCAGATCAATAACCCACTTATCTCACAGACAATTGGCTATGTACCCTCTACACCAAATCTCTTTACCTAAAATAGCTGATCTACAAGCTAGAGATCTTGTAGATCAGTTAATTTCAGCAAAGAGAGAGTATATGAAACTTACTGAGGTGTGGGTGGTCTTCAGGTTCCTCCTGTTTAATAGAAATGTCCCTGGCTGAGTCTGGAGAGTTCATCTTCACCTGCAGTCTGGACTCCACACACTGGTCTGAAATGAAGCAATTGAAAAATAACTTTGTTAACTGAAGACCTTAATGGTCTCAAAATAACAATAATATTTGCAGAAGGCAAGGGCAAAATGGCATAGCCCAACTCTCCAACATATGAATCTTGGGAGCAAAGATTATAGGATTCATATAGGGAGGAAATCCTTCGTAATTTAGGATTACACAAGGAAGAATGTGTCAAAAGATGGTTTCCTGCGATGCAAATAATGGTCTTAAATCATTGAGTGCCATGCACGTGTTTCACGTGTTTTCCCACTATGGTGCAACATGCCAATCATGTGTTTTTAAAAGAATAGTAAAAAACTAAAAAAAATAATAATATATATATGTATAAAGTGCTGACCCCCGAGCCACGGATGTAACAAGTTGAGGCGCAAAAGGTCTAAGTACCTGTATCTTCCGTATTGTTCAATAAAAAGCATTTTAATCCGATCGGCGGCCATTTTCTATTTTTTTTTTTTGTAATGTATCAGAGTGCAATACACCTCCCAACCAGTAGTGTTGCATAGTTGAAAGCATCAAAGAGAATTCGGAGACAATGGCCGGCGATCGGATTAAAAAGCTTTTTATTTTCTTTCTGTGTGGAGTTTGCATGTTCTCCCTGTGTCTCCTAGGGTAGGTACCCTCACAAAAAAATGCAGCAATCCTGGTCACTATACTGCCTCCCCCTGGCCAGCCGGGGCGCCTGATGGAGGGGAAAGGAACTGGTTGGAATAACGTGTTCCTTCCACGCGCTACGTCCAACCAGGGAACCTCTCCCCTGTCAGGTGACAAGAAGGTCAGTTGGCTCTCATGCATTGAAGGAGGCAGGGATTAAAGCCAGAAAAAATCCCAAGACTGAAAAGGTTTTTTAGATTGGGGGGGGGGGGGGGGGGGGTGCCTGAAAATCATTGTCAGACCGGGGGGGGGGGGGGGGACGTTGTGAAAGGGGATACCCCCGAACCTTGCATCGGTTTATAGTGATGGGCCGATACCACATTTCTTCAATTCGATACCGATATTTTTGGGGGCGATTTTCCGATACCGATACCGGAACCGGAAACAGAATCAAACCGGAAACGGGACCGGAAATGGCCACAAACCGGAAACGGAAGTACAGGAACCGGAAACAGAATCAAACCGGAAACGGGACCGGAAATGGGCGTAAACCGGAAACGAAGTACATGAAAAAGTATCGATTTTTTTTTAAAGTATCGATACCAAACGATATTCAGACAATCGATCGATATATCGATACAAGTATCGATATGCCCATCACTATAATTTACCCCTGTCCTAGAATAAGACAGGGAATAACCCTTTTACAGGAATAAAAGTCGGTGTAATAAGACAATAAAATGTATAACACAGTGCACACCAATGTAGCCTTCAGTAGTCATTTGAACCATTATGCACCTTGCATGAGGGAGAGGAAAGGTTGCAAGTGAGAACCTAAGTCAATTACAAGAGAGACAGTTAGACCCATTGGTTTGTCAGCTCAAATTACTAACATGTTAATACCTTTTTAGTGGAGAATGTTTAACCTTTCTTCTCTGTTTTAGGGTTCCCCTATTATCACCTTTACTTGTATTAATAATGTATTAAAAAAAGAACAAAATAAAGCATTAATTAACAAGCAGCTTTATTCAAATTCACTGAAAAAAAACAAAGCACAAATGCTATTAATTTTTTCTGTTTTTTTGCAACAAAAGCAAAAGCCTGAAGCTTGGCTACACCAGACATCCTTTTCAGTTTTTTTCCCTCTCTGTCTGTGAGAGGGCTGGCATTGCTTTTAACTGCAGGAGTAGAGGAGACTTCTGCTTCAGGAGCTGTACTTTTAAGTACAGGAGTAGAGGAGACTTCTGCTTCAGGAGCTGAACTTTTAAGTACAGGAGTAGAGGAGGAGGCTCTGGCTGCAGGAGCTGTGCTTGAAAGTGCAGGAGTAGAGGAGGTGGTTCTGGCTGCAGGAGCTGTGCTTCTTACTGCAGGAGTAGAGGAGGAGGAGGTTCTGGCTGCAGGAGCTGTGCTTCTTACTGCAGGAGTAGAGGAGGAGGGTCTGGCTCCAGGAGCTGTGTTTCTTACTGCAGGAGTAGAGGAGGAGGAGGTTCTGGCTGCAGGAGCTGTGCTTCTTACTGCAGGAGTAGAGGAGGAGGGTCTGGCTGCAGGAGCTGTGCTTCTTACTGCAGGAGTAGAGGAGGAGGAGGTTCTGGCTGCAGGAGCTGTGCTTCTTACTGCAGGAGTAGAGGAGGAGGGTCTGGCTCCAGGAGCTGTGTTTCTTACTGCAGGAGTAGAGGAGGAGGAGGTTCTGGCTGCAGGAGCTGTGCTTCTTACTGCAGGAGTAGAGGAGGAGGGTCTGGCTCCAGTAAGAAGCACAGCTCCTGCAGCCAGACCCTCCTCCTCTACTCCTGCAGTAAGAAGCACAGCTCCTGCAGCCAGAACCTCCTCCTCTACTCCTGCACTTTCAAGCACAGCTCCTGCAGCCAGAACCTCCTCCTCCTCTACTCCTGCAGTAAGAAGCACAGCTCCTGCAGCCAGAACCACCTCCTCTACTCCTGCACTTTCAAGCACAGCTCCTGCAGCCAGAGCCTCCTCCTCTACTCCTGTACTTAAAAGTACAGCTCCTGAAGCAGAAGTCTCCTCTACTCCTGCAGTTAAAAGCAATGCCAGCCATCTCACAGACAGAGGGAAAAAAACTGAAAAGGATGTCTGGTGTAGCCAAGCTTCAGGCTTTTGCTTTTGTTGCAAAAAAACAGAAAAAATGAATAGCATTTGTGCTTTGTTTTTTTTCAGTGAATTTGAATAAAGCTGCTTGTTAATTAATGCTTGATTTTGTTCTTTTTTTAATACATTATTAATACATTATTAATACAAGTAAAGGTGATAATAGGGGAACCCTAAAACAGAGAAGAAAGGTTAAACATTCTCCACTAAAAAGGTATTAACATGTTAGTAATTTGAGCTGACAAACCAATGGGTCTAACTGTCTCTCTTGTAATTGACTTAGGTTCCAGGCATGCAAACAGCCCCGAGGTGAAAAAGGTGACAACATGTTGTTTTCTTTCGTGTCAGGTGTCACACAATTGCCCTATTTGGGTTCAAAAAGGTGACTGTAGCTGAAAAGTTACACTTTTGCATGTCTGAGGTTCTCACTTGCAACCTTTCCTCTCCCTCATGCAAGGTGCATAATGGTTCAAATGACTACTGAAGGCTACATTCTGCAATAAATGTGCAGATACGCACCTTAAGATTGCAAACACGATCGGTCATTGATTCACGTGCATCCTCGCATGTTGTTGTTGCACCCGGTAGCACTGTAGTGTGTTGCAGTGCACTAACAGCAGCTCTGTGACCCGGTTCATTATTATGTCGGAAAAGGGCCTTTTTTCCATTGGAGCCGTACAGCAGCTTTTTATTACACACACTACAGAAACATGCTCCCGGTTCCCTCTGCTTTTTACACCAAGACCTGAACGGCTTTCCCGTCCCAACTTTTTCGTTCAGCCAAGCCCACCTCCATTAATTTTTTACTGTGCTGTCAATGACAGTCACATCAGAGCCTTCATTCACAACCAACGCCTCCATGATTTATGCTCGACTGACCGGTATGGCGCTACCACAGGTGGGAGTATAAACACAACAGTGCAATGCATGGTGGATAAACCTCCCCGCCTCCTGCCTTGAAAACCAATCATGATACCGTCACAAATGAAACACCGCCCAGAGTTTTTGCATTGACACCTGTATGGGTGACTTTTGTGAGTGACAAATAAATCCTCTCTGATTGGCAAACATAGCAATTGTTCCGCTGCTTATTTTAATGCAAGTGAACGTAAGCTAAGCATACGTTTATTGTCAATTACTGCTCCCTTCCCTGCAACAAATAATTATATCCTACCTGTTACGTGGTGGTTAAAACAACAGTGTATTCCATTGTTCCTGTGATTTCATCGTTTGGACACTGCCACCATCCATACAGAGTAAAATCCATAACTTCAGCGGTAAATCCGTGCTACTTTAAGTCAGAATGAACGGAGCACAAACAACTAACATTTCATGCCGTAAAAATAGCAGATCTACAAGCTCACAACGCGTCCCGTTCGTGATGCGTTGTGAGCGTTGGGAATGGAGCACTTAATGCATGCCGTAAACATAGCAGATCTACAAGCTCACAACGCGTACCGTTCGTGACCTGTTGTGAGCTTGTAGGTCTGCTATTTACCGCGCACGACACCGCCACACAGCTAAGTATATAGCTGAGGGCTAAACACGGTGTCGGGTTACAGGGGTTGTGACGCAGCACCAGCGCAGCACTCTGAGCAGCTGATATTTATCGCTGGTGATGGATTATTTTTTAATTCTATGGGATGGTGGATGCTTTGTAATTTGGAGATCATTTTGAATAGCAAGTAGGCTACATTTTGATGACTTCGGTCATGTCATTGACACCGCGGGCATATACACATACCCCCCCACCCACTTTTTTTTTTTTTTTGCAGATCTGCACAGATCTCATAAATGACCCCTAAAAAAATCCTCACGACGGAAATCCGTCGCCACGACGGAGAACTTTAATCCATGAGGAGGCATGAGCTCGGCCCTGGCCTCCCTAGGTTGGCAGAGGGAAGGTAGTGCCCAGGATTACATAGACAATTGGCACTGGGTGTAAAAAATAGGGTTACAAAATCGTGGGATAAAAAAAGAAAGAAAAAAAGATTTTTATTGAACAATACGGCAGATACAGGTACTTAGACCATTTGCGCCTCAACTTGTTACATCCGTGGCTCGGGGGTTAGCACTTTATATTTGATATCTGAACGTTTATGTAGATTTGCGCTGCAGTAATCTGATCCCTGGTCAGTCAGTCTATCATAGCAGCACTTGATTCTTGCAGCCCGAGCCCCACGGGCATCTGCTTCTTTCACACCCAAAGGGAGAATACGTAAAGAACAGAGATTTGTTGAGTATTAGCTTGTCTGGCTCCTAGTTTATCGAGTTGAGAGAGCAACTGCACACGTAGCCAGTAACAGAACGGTCATTGCGGCGAGAGGCAAGCATGCAGCCAATACACAACAACCACTGTGCAACACAATGGGAACAGTGGGGTGCTAGACCAGAGCTGGTCGGGGATTAAAAAAATAATAAAAAAAGACCAGCGGTCGGCGAGATCGACAAGCCGATTGCTAGGCCCTTCTGACCCCCCTTCCGGTGCCTATGGTGTGTGCACCACAAGGCAACATGGCCAATTTGTTTAATCATCTTTAATCATTGGGATATTATCATATATTTCGTCATGACTATTGCATAGTAAAATGTTCATATTGCGACAGCTCTACAACAGAACAGAACAAATATTTAAGAAAGAGAGAGAGAACATTAAACGTACTGAGGTATGGATGGTCTTCAGGTTCCTGTTTAATAGAAATGGCACTGGCTGAGTCTGGAGAGTTCATCTTCACCTTTAGTCTGGACTCCACACACTTGTCTGAAATGAAGGAATTGAATAAGGACTTTAGGGTTCCATGGTTCTACTTCCCCTAAAAAGGTGATCATTGGGTATTATTAATATATGAGGAAGAATGTTTTTCCAAAAATTGTACAGTAAGTGTTAAAATGTTATTTGTATGTGGACAAAACCCACCAGTTCATCCAGTATACCTGGTTGGCACCTTACCACCACCCACCTGACCAAGTCCCTCCCCTCCTCCTACATGACCACCCCCACGTGTGTCGTTTTCCTACCCGATCGTAGTAACTTGGCAACGCCCCCTTCTTTGACGCACGCGGAACTGCTTCGCCCCTAACCACTGCGTCTCATTGCCTCTTGTTACTCAAGTCCACTAGTCGGCGCGCCTCCGACGTTGTAACTGTTATTTGCCTAACTACTTCCTCTTCCTAACTTAAAGGGATTCTAAGTAACTTTAAGCCTAAATTTTAAAATATTTATATATATATATATTGCATTTTTTCCCCTCTATCAGCCACTATGTAATGATGCTGGGGTGTTTTCCTGCATTGAAACACAGTCCTCTTTCTGAAATCCGTATTTTCCCTACTATTTATGTTTTGACATCCGGGTATCCAGCTCTGTCCGGGACGTAAATGAAACGCACGCATGTGCGTGTCCGTGTCCGTGTGAACTGTCCTATCAGCGTCCTCGCTCAATGTTCTGTGATTGACAGCGAAGGTTGGCCAATCAGGTGGCGAGTTCAAGTGAAACCGAATGGAACCGAGTCCAGCCTGAGTGCACCCGACCAAAAATGAGCGGCAGCCATCTTGTCTATGCGCAATTTTTTGTTTGGGTTTTAAAACTTGAAAACTTATTTTTTGAGGCACGGAATTTACTTTTAAGATATCGTTTGGATAGAATTTAGTTGTTTAACGTCATATATGTGGTCAATTAATCATGTCAGAGCCTATTTAAAAATAAAAATACAGAGAACCGGCAGGGGCGGGCAGTGACACGCATTGTATCCGAATAAAACAACCTATTTTCGGCATGGCCCGTTCAGAAGTCCCCCCTGCGTCACCCCCTGGTGGTCGGGGAAATGAACTGCTGATGAGGAGGGGGGGGGGGGGGGGGGGGAGTGGAGGGGCGTTGTTTGACAACAGTTTTTTTCTTTTTTTGATCTCTGAAGTTGCCTAGAATCCCTTTAATGGCTGTAGTCTGTTCTCACCAAGTGGGCCGAGTGGTCCTGAACCTAACCTTAACCCTAATAAAATAATGTGACACATTTTAGATTAGATAAATAAACAATGGCGGGAGAGGGATTCCATCCAGACTAGATGCTGGGATTGGAAGTCCAATGTTTAACGTTGAACGCCACAGAATCATGTGGTATTTAGGGATGGGACCATAATCCTTATTATCGTTTATCCTGATAAAAAACGCTCACAATAATCCTATCGCAGAGATTTTAATTTATGGTGAAATTGTCCTCCGTCATACACTGGGATCAATTCAGCTTTGCCGAGCTGCATATCCGGTACCACTTAAACCCTGTAGGATTGGTAAAACGCACCTGTAAAGGACGTACTTGATACAGTCTTTTTTTCACTCTCTAAATCTCTTTGCCAAAAATAGCAGATCTACAAGCTCACAACGCGTCGCATTGTGAGCTTGTAGATCCGCTATTTTTGGCAAATGTTCCACCCCAGACTAGGGATGCTGGGGTTCAAGTGGTTAACAAAAGTGGCATTTTAAGTGTTTTAAAGCATTTTTTGTTATCGTGATAATATCGTGAATCGCAATTATTTTGGTCACAATACTCGTGACATGAAATGTTCATATGGTCCCATCCCTAGTGGTATTTCAGGGTTTGGGGATTTATTTAAAGTGGTCCGCTCATGTGAGAGGCAGTTTCGCGGACCCCCAGCAAAATGTATAGCATCAAAATCAATGTAACCAGTTTAAACCTAATTTATATACGTAGGTGATCTGAAAATAGCAGATCTACAAGGTATTGAATAATGATGCATCCCGATGAGACACATTGGGCCCCGATTCACTATCACTGTTTACGCCCATAATTTTTACGTAAAGGAATTTCGTAACTTCCCATGTTAGTAGTTTTGCGGGAGGCTCGCTCTTTCTCACGTCTGCTCGAAGGCAGACTTACACATAGGACCAAAGCTTTGGTATGTCATTAGAATGCATTATTCTTCATGAAAAATCTATTACAATAGTGCCAAACCTCAAATAAAATATGTATGTGCCCAACATTTGTCAACACATATATAAAAAAAATATAGGCCTATTATATGTCAAACGATCTATTGCTTGTATGCAGATTATAGACATGATGCAAATTCAACCGATTTTTTTTCCTTTTCAGCATTTAGAGCTGAATTAATATTCCCACTGCGTGTTTGCCGTTTTTGTAAACTTGTGATGTAACAATAAAGTTTACACACTATATAATTTGAAAATTAAGGAGAAAACCTTTGTCAATTGATAATAACAGCAGACAGGTGAGTTTGGAGCTAAACTGTCAGATCATTTCCAATGCCATGCATTACCTGGACGGTCATTCTAGGTCTGACACAATACAGCATGACAGATGTTTAGTTGGTATAAGGATTCAAGGTGCATGAAGACATGGAGCTCTAACTTCACTTGACAATCACATTAACATTACAGACAGACTCTGTCTGACAGAGTAAAGATACTACTGGTGGTTTACAGCAGTGGTTCTTAAAGTGGGGTCCGGGGACCCCCAGGGGTACTTGAGGGGGTTCCAGGGGGTCCCCAGCTAAATGATGGACAGGAACCAAATGGACCCTTATGGGTCTGTAACTCTGAGAGTGTACAAATGGAACCAAATGGTTTGTACACGCTCAGAGTTAAATTAACGTTGATTTTACAATATGAATCGGGGTCCCAGAGGTATAAATGCCATTAAATGGGGGTCCGTAGCTTAATGCATGTCAAACTGGGGGTCCTTGAAATTAAAATGGTTGAGAATCACTGCTAGAGAGCCGTAAAAACCTTCTCTTATTGGGGTCTCCGGCTTATCTTTTCAAAAGGGGGTCCGCGGGGTAATAAGTGTCAATTTGGCATTTCCTTGACATGAACAAGTTTGAGAACCACTGGTTTACAGGATAAGTTAGCTTTGCACCTCATTGCTTATTATGGAGATTATCCACTGTAATGATGTAGCTAAAAGCGTCTGCTAAATGACTGTAATGTAATGTAATGTAGCATTGATGTAACTATAGGGTTACCATGACAATAGTGACGTGAACAACAACAAAATCATACATGTATTGCTGCTGCTATGGAGGTAGCCCTGAAACATGACAGTCATGGAACCGAGAGTTCCTGGTTTAGAGTGGTGTTCGATGTTTTTACATTGCCAACTCTCACATGTACATAAACGTTCAGAAGTGCTTTATACCCCTGAGCCACGGATGTTACAAGTTGATCCGTTCCGCGATAAGTACCCGTATCTCCCGTATTGTTCAATAAAAAGCATTTTAATCCGATCATCAGAGTGCAATACTCCTCCCAACCGTTAGTGTCGCATGGTTGAAAGCATCGGAGAAAATTTGGAGAAAATGGCCGGCGATCGGATTAAAATGCTTTTTATTGAACAATACGGGAGATACGGGTACTTATCGCGGAACGGATCAACTTGTAACATCCGTGGCTCATGGGTCAGCACTTTATATTTGAAATGTGAACGTTTATGTACATGTGAGAGTTGTAAATGTAAAACAAATCGAACACCACTCTAAAGCAGGAACTCTCATGGCTAACATAGATGCAAAACAACCTGAATGAGTTGATCTTTATACCTGCTGTGTTTCAGTGGTTGAGCTGCTAACAAACGTCCTCCTGCTGCTTAACGACGACACTGTTTAGAAACGACACGTTTTACTTTTCTTTGCATTTTACTTTGATATAAATCTATGGTATTTTAAAGTGTCAACAACAGTCAGTCAACACACCATGCTGTTTTCACTACTGCATTGTGGCACTAGAGCAGTGTTGCCAGGCTTTGTGAGAGAAATAAGCAACCAGGTATAGGAAAACAAGCCCAAAAGCAGGCCTCATGAGCACTTTAAACCTATATGATCTATCTAGCCTATTTGAAAAGAGCCAATCTACAAGCTCGCAACACGTTGTGACTGTGAGCTTGTAGATCTGCTAGATCTGTTATTATCTTTGAAACATTTTAACAACACAAATGTGGTGCGGGGGTCCCTGGCACAAAAAAACGCAACTCGCCGCAACTTTCAATATTTACAAGAAACCTTACTTATAATAAGCAGACATGGCAACCCTGCTTTGTTGTTCTTCTTCTTGTCTGGCATTTCAAGGAAGTTGCGTTTGACTCCAATGAGCAGGCGCGCCGCCTACTGGGCAGGAGAAGAATGAGAAAATGTGGCACTACAGATTCAGAAACTTTTCAGACGTGACCCCCAAAATAATGACATTTGAAATGGGGACCCCTCACCCTGACAACTTAAGCACTTGGCATTGTAGGAGTTGAAACATTTAGTTAGCATTACATACAATTAATATCCCAACCTGAAAATGTAGCTATCTTCTATTTAATAGAGAGCTGGAGAGACACCTGTTACTGAACAAAAGTGGGTCTCAACCTTTTTCATGCCAAGGACCCCTAAATTGATATACATTTGGCCGCGGACCCCTATCTGAAAATGTTTTGTGCCAGGGACCCCCAGAAGCAAAGATTTGAGTTAAAAATGTTCGCTTATAAATATAAATATTCAAAGATATGCACAAATGTTCAAGATTTTTCAAAAATAGCAGATCTACAAGCTCATAGCACGGCACTCGGTGCCGTGCAATGAGCTTGTATATCTGCTATTTTTTAATAGCCAAAGCTAAGTGGTTAAAATGATTGTGACGCTATATTAACTAATTTTGCTGGGGGGCCCCCCGCTGGTAGGCTACCCCCCAAGGACCACTGGTGGTCCCCGGAGGGGGGGGGGGGGTCGTTATCAGTGAGAACCAGTCATTAAACCAGGTTTATCAAGCTGTGGGCTATCACACAGGAGCACATTGAGAATGTATTAAAATGGCATTAACATTAACATTGAAGTTCAACCTGTGGATGGTCGTGTCCAGCAGTCCTATTTTGGACATGTTATTAATACACAACCACAACAAAAACAACTACTTTTAAAGAGGTTTTGACATGTTTATTAATTGAAATTCAGCATCTCAACATCTAAAAAGCTATGAGGTCAAGTTTTCAGGATGGATGGGGCTGGGGTTGGTTGGTGGAGGAGGTATCTCTCTTCAGTTATAGCAGGGGTCATCACCATGCTTTCTTGTGGTGGACATTTTGGTCAAAATTACATACAAAATGAGTGGACAATAATAATACCAGAAACACAAAGAGCTAGTCCTGAATGACCTTATAACAGGTCTGTAACTCTGAGCGTGTACAAATGGAACCAAATGGACTCTTACGGGTCCATTTGGTTCTATTTGTACATTCTCAAAAGTTACGGTGGTCCTTGCAAATAAAACATTTAAGAACCACTAGTACTAGTAGGACTCCTAATGTTCCATACATAGTGTCATAGTAAATCAGAGTCATACATATTCTGAAGAAAACTAAATAAGAACATTATAATGGTGTGTAAATCAAAAAATGTGCCACGGACAAGACCAAGTCTTTGCCTCTGATCTCTTTTTTTAAAAACATTTTTAGTTGGCAGCCATGACCTGGTCCTGTTTTTTTGTACCAACACACAGACGTAAAGGGTGTTCAATGGCCCTGATTTATGGAAAAACATGCAAAAGCGTCAAATGGCGTAAGCTGGTGTCTGCCGGACAGCATAATTGTTACCGTTAACACTTGAAGGGATATTTCACTTAAAAAAAAACTTTGGGTCATTTTATCGTCTACTCAGGCTTTTGGGAGCACCCCGGACAGTTTTTAAGTTGCTTGATTCAGTATTTAGATATTTATTTTAACAGACACGCCCCCTTCCTATACAAACCAATTGCGACTACAAACTCCATTTTAACCATGTTAGATTCATCGGAAACACCCGTCCTTGGTTCTGGTGACTGATATTGTCCTTCTAATACGTGAGGAGACTGTTTTTCATTTATTTTTAATATATTCTTTGGAAAATTAAAATAATTAAATACAACAAAAACATTTATTAAAAATGGAGAAGAGATCAACGCTGGAGCAACACAGACTTTTTAAGCCTTTTATTTATTTAGGTGCAAGTATAGACTGACGTTTTGGTCTTTCGACCTTCCTCAGAGTCAGCTGATTAAAAATGGAGTTTGAAGTTATAATGGGTTTGTATAGGAAGGGGGCGTGTCTGATATAAATTTATATCAAATATCTAAATACTGAATCAAGCAATTTAAAAACTGTCCGGGGGGCTCAAAAAAGCCTAAGTAGACGATGAAATGACCCAACGTTTTTTTGAAAGCGAAATATCCCTTTAAAACAAATTAATGTGAGGATTTAAAAGAAGAAAACAAAAGAGCTGGAGAATGTCTCTAAAGCAGGGGTTCTCAAACGTTTTTTCGGCCACCTGGGCCACCACACAGGCAGAGGGCCCCATGAGATCTCAACACTAGGGCCTCCCTCAAACCAGGAGACCTCTCTCTCTCTCTCTCTCTCTCTCTCTCTCTCTCTCTCTCTCTCTCTCTCTCTCTCTCTCTCTCTCTCCCCCCCCCCCCCCCCCCCCAGGGGCCTCATACTGGGGTTTGCCTAGGGCAGGGGTGTCGAACTCATTTTGGGGTGAGGGCCAGATTGGTCAAATGGTGACTTGATGGGGGCCGGAACCAGTTGCGGACGCACATGCGCGCTCACACGCACTCAGACACTGCTACTAACTATGCATATCACCTTTTTTTTTTTAAATGTATTAAGAAGAATAGCTACTTTAATTATTGGCATTAAAAACAAACAATGCAATTTGTAATAATAATAATAATAATAATAATAATAATAATAATAAACCATTTTAAGTAGAATAATTCAATTTGAAGTTAAACAATACCTGGTAATGTGTGTGGGTGGTTAAATAATTAGATTTATAGAACAACAGTGGTGTAAAGTAACTAATTACATTTACTCAAGTACTGTACCTAAGTAAATATTTGAGGTATTTTTACTTTACTAGAGTATTTCCAGTACTTTTACTTCTACTCCACTATACACCTGAGTCACTGCTATAACTACAGTATATCAAATTCTTGGCCGAAACCGAATACCGAATATAGGAAACACTTGGCCGAATGGCTGAAAATGATTATTTAAAAAATATATATATATACATTTTCTTAAATATTATTTTGTACCATTTCTGTCATGGCTATGCCTCTGTTGTAGAGCTACATGATTATGGCAACACTTATCATAACTATAATCCATAGATCAGTTATTTAAAGCATATTTTTTGAATTATTTATTTACTATTGTGTAGTAATATAATACAATATGTCTCAAAACCTTAGCATGCCATACAGTTGAAGTATTGCAAATTAAATAAATATGATTTCAAGAAATTAAAACTAACATTGAATAGCCTAACAAAAGGCAATATAATGTCTGCAGTTCAGGCCTGGAATTTCGTCATTTTAGGGGCAAGGCCACTTGGCCTTTGGTGTTGTAATTTTGGCTATTTTCACGATTTTAAATTGTTTTAAATAATAATAAAAAAAGGAACATACAAGATTTCCAACGATAATATATAGCCAATATATGGTTCTGTATCAGTATATGAGTCAGTTTTTGCAGATTTCATTCTAATTGGCTACTATGCCTGCATATGAATTTCATGGGCCTGGGTAGGTCACTCTGGCTTGGCGGAGATATGCCCTGTTGCGCACACAACGCACAGCAACAGCAGGTGAAAGCAATTCACTTAAACGAGGGCTGTGTTGCGCATCAAAAAACGGTTATTGCTTTCAGTTTCATTTCAGAAAGAGAGACACACACACACACACACACACACACACAGACAAGCGTTCACAGCTGGTGTTAATTATTTAGCCCTGCGCAGGCTCTTCGCTGGTTATCCTACTAATGTCACACCCTCTGACAAATGGATTCTAGCTTTCAAGATTAGAACAGCAACACTGGTTACAAAGTGGGGGGAGCGGGCTGTGGGGAGGAATGCAGCCACTCTCTACTCCTCCAGATGATCGAGAGACGCAACTGACATATACTTCTCCATACAATGGTGTTTTACCGGATTTGTGATGCTGTTGAAAAAGCGTTTTCTCAGGTAGAGTTGAATGGTGATGGTCCTCTGTATGTTAATGACCTTGGCTGTGGCTTCACGGCTTGGTCATTGTTCTCACATAACAAGTTTGTCCAGTATTCAACCCCCAGGCAACCTCAGTAAGGAGCTGCTGGGCGCTGGCGTTTTTTTCTGCCTTTTTTTTTTCCATTAGAGGTAGTATTAAATGCCGTTTTTTCAAATCACCTCGCGGGCCAGATTTGACGACGTCGCGGGCCACAAACGGCCCGCGAAACACCAGTTTGACATCACTGGCCTAGGGCCTCCTGATCAGTGAGCATGCCTCTGTACGGTGGTGTCTCTTCAGACTACCTGACTCACTGAAACTCTTGTTACACAGTTTACACTGGAATGGTTTGTCTCCAGTGTGGACACGCTGGTGTCTCTTCAGGTCACCTGACTCTCTGAAACTCTTGTCACAATGTTCACACTGGAATGGTTTTTCTCCAGTGTGGACACGCTGGTGTGTCTTCAGCTGACCTGACTGACTGAAACTCTTGTCACACAGTTTACACTGGAATGGTTTTTCTCCAGTGTGGACACGCTGGTGTGTCTTCAGGTAACATGACTCTCTGAAACTCTTGTCACAATGTTCACACTGGAATGGTTTTTCTCCAGTGTGGACACGCTGGTGTCTCTTCAGGTAACGTGACTCACTGAAACTCTTGTTACACAGTTTACACTGGAATGGTTTTTCTCCAGTGTGGACACCTCCACTTGTCTCACCCCAATCATCACTGTCTTCAGTGACTTCAGTGTCAGATTCAAGCTCAACTTCAACTTCAGAGCAGTGTGAAGAGATGTCTTCATCAATTTCACTTTTCACTGCTAGTAATGTCAACATTGATCCATCAGGCTCCTCTGGTCTTTTAAGTAGCTCCTCCTGTTCCTCTTTAATGTGTGAAGGCTCTGGTTTCTCGTGGAGCAGACTGGGGCTCCTCTCCTGTTCAGAAGAATCCTCCTCTTTACACGCAACAAGGTGCAGGATGTCTAGGAGCAGAACAATAACATGATATTGATTTCTAAAATGTAACACTATTCTTCCTTTGTCCATGTAGAACAGGGGTCGGCAACCTTTTCGACATGAAGTGCCATGTTTTTATCTTCTTGATAGTCAGCGTGCCTTAAGTTTAAGTATGACACCACATCAAAATGTCGTATTTCCACCTGATTTTGATTGTCCATAGGCTATACATAACAAACATTAGACTCAATGACCTACAGTATCTCCCAGACTGCCTCCCCAGTCAGAGTTATCAGTTTGAATGAATGTAGAATTATGTGCAGGATGTAATTTGTATATAGATGTGAGGAGACTTAATTTAACTGACTAAACCTTTTTTTAATATTTAATTTTAAAAGGAAAAAAAAACTCACCCTCCCCCTGCGCCAATGTTGGCACTCGTGCGTAAGGGTGCCTACCCCTATTGTATAATAATTCATTGTGGCCCTTTGATGTCATCGGTTTTGTAGGCTTGCCTTCCAGCTGACCAGGGAGCATTGTTGTAGCCAACAGACCAGCACCACCTTCCCCACAGGAGTCGGCACCAACCGCCAGTCCTTCCCGCTCTACTCCTGAGGCCCACATCACCGTTCAACTCTACGTTACTCTGCAGGCTGCCATCGCTCAAACCCAAGCTACCCTGCAGACCAATGCCAGCGTTCCAACTCCACACTACACTGTTGGCCATCTCCGCTCAACTTCACGCTATACCAATGTTTTCTCTATACTTGCCTACTTGAAACTTGCCACTTAAAGTTGGGGTTGAATGTATAGACCCCTTAACAGACGACGTCACACTGATAAGAACCAGTATGTGTGCAACTAGTATGCGCACAATGAAACCCATTCTGTCAGGTCTCGCTAGGACGCGCCTCACTAGCCAACACACAAGAGGGGGTTGGGGTGTGCTGAAACCAGCGCACCCCGAAACAACAGGTTGGGAATTGATTGCATGAAACAATCACCTGTGTGTCCAGTCTCAATGTTAGTAAACAAATAATTGGTCTATAGGCCAGGGGACAGCATCCTTTTTGACATGAAGTGCCATGTTTTAACTTTCTTGATAGTCAGTGTGTGCCATGTCAACATTAAGTTTAATTATGACACCACATCAAAAAGTTATATTTCCAACTGATTTTGATTGTCCATATACTGTACATAA
Organism: Gymnoscopelus braueri; assembly: GCF_963280865.1. Lineage (NCBI taxonomy): Eukaryota > Metazoa > Chordata > Actinopteri > Myctophiformes > Myctophidae > Gymnoscopelus > Gymnoscopelus braueri. Next base: position 3,992,356 of record NC_137603.1, on the reverse strand, counting down.
CTGTCTCCCAGACAATTTGCTATGTACCCTCTACACCAAATCTCTTTACCTAAAATAGCTGATCTACAAGCTAGAGATCTTGTAGATCAGTTACCCCCCAATAGGGATGCTAGGGACAGCTCTACAACAAAACAGAAAATATGAAAGAAAGAGAGTATATGAAACTTACTGAGGTGTGGATGGTCTTCAGGTTCCTCCTGTTTAATAGAAATGTCCCTGGCTGAGTCTGGAGAGTTCATCTTCACCAGCAGTCTGGACTCCACACACTGGTCTGAAATGAAGCAATTGAAAAAGGACTTTGTTAACTGAAGAAAAAAATATATATATATTTGCAGAAGGCAAAGGCAAAATGGCAAAGACCAATTCTCCAACATATGAATCTTGGGAGCAAAGATTATAGGATTCATATATTAGGGAAGAAATCCTTCGTAATTTAGGATTGCACAAGGAAGAATGTGTCAAAAGATCGATTCCTGCGATGCAAATAATGGTCTTAAGTGAATAAGCTGAAAGTAGCCAATCAGTTTTTCCATGTTTCTGCAACCAGACAGAGTGAGCAATTTGTTTTAATCATCAGGATATTATAATTGTCATGATATATTTTGTCATGATTATTTCTTAGTAAAATTAGATATTGTGACAGCCCTACAACAGAAGAGAAAAGAATAGTGGGTGGTCTTCAGGTTCCTCCTGTTTAATAGAAATGTCCCTGGCTGAGTCTGGAGAGTTCATCGTCACCTGCAGTCTGTCTTGTTATGGACATGACAAACCTAAAATGCTGTTCTAACACAGTATTGGTGAGATGTCAGCTATACTTCATATGAAATATCAAATCTAGCCTAGCTGTAGCCCTGAAACATGACTGTCATACCATGACAGTCATGGGCCCACTTGTTCCTGGTTTGCGATTTTTTACATTTACAACTGCCACTTCTACATAAACGTTCAGATTTCAAATATAAAGTGCTGACCCCTGAGCCACGGATGTAACAAGTTGAGGCGCAAAAGGTTAAAGTACCTGTATCTTCCGTATTGTTCAATAAGAAGCATTTTAATCCGATCGGCGGCCATTTTCTATAAAAAAAATTGTAATGTATCAGAGTGCAATACACCTCCCAACCAGTAGTGTCGCATAGTTGAAAGTATCAGAGAAAATTCGGAACAAATGGCCGCTGATCGGATTAAAAAGCTTTTTATTGAACAATACGGAAGATACAGGTACAAGACCTTTTGCGCCTCAACTTGTTAAAACCGTGGCATGGGGGTCAGCACTTAATATTTGAAATCCGACCGTTTATGTAGATTTGCGCTGCAGTAATTTGATCACTGGTCAGTCAGTCTATCATAGCAGCACTTGATTCTTGCAGCCCGAGCCCCATGGGCATCTGCTTCTTTCACACCCACAGGCAGAATACGTAAAGAACAGCGATTTGTTGAGTATTAGCTCAGTTCAGTTCAGTTTTTTTTTTTTTTCGGATAATGGGCACAAACATAATAACAAATAACATTTCATTATTATTATTATTATTTTCTCAGTAGTGTCCAAGAGTCCGAAAAGGGGCTAGGGAGAAGCACTAGGCTTGTCGGGCCCTGCCCTGTAGTCTTACAACTTTTTTCTTCATTATTGTTTTAATCACAAAGCACGCCCCATGGCGTACTTACTTACGTATAAATTATTTATATATACATATATATATGTACATATATACATGGTATGTGGTATATACATCCCAATATAATACAATAGTATGTTGTATATTACAATATAATTCAATATTACAATAGCAATAGTATAGTAACAATATAATAGTATATAGTATAATTGCAAATATATAACACAACATATCCCAACACATCATTTAATATAATATGTTATGATATAATATAATATGATATAACAATACAGCAATTACAATATTATAACCATTTCTACTGTCTAATATAATTATATAATGTAATTATATAACACTACATCATACTTTCAATCAAGCTCTTCTTCCCTTCTGTACCTATCGAAAATAGATCTCTTTAGTCTAACTTTGAATTTGTGTATGTTTTCACAATATTTTAATTCATCCTCTAACCCATTCCATAGGGTGGCTCCATAAGAAGAGATACACATTATTTTAAGATCTGTTTTCATCACATGTTTCTTGAAGTTCAGTGGTCCTCTGAGGTTATACCCCCCCTCTTTATCCAAAAATTTGCTTCGTACATTTCCCGGTAATTGATTATATCTTGCTTTATACATGACCTGTAGTGTTTTAAAGATGACCATATCCTTGAACTTCAAAAGATGTGATTGAAGAAACAATATATGTGTATGGTCCCGATATCCTGCATTATTTATTACTCTTATTGCTCTTTTTTGAATTATGATTAATGAATTTATGGTTGATTTGAAAAAATTTACTACCAATAGCTTTCTTCACCAATGTGTTCTTATAGGTGTGTAGAATCACCTCTGAATTAATTGAAACCCAAATCCTCGTGGAAAATCCTGGAGAGCCAATCAAAGTTAAGAAGCCCAGAGGGCTTGGGTGAAAAATATGAAAAGAAATAAAAGTCTAAAATGAACATGTGAGGTGTCTAACTAGGGGTTTTCAGGGGTGCTGAATCCATTCCAACCATTATTTTTGAGTAAAAATATCTCCCTGGCCATATAATATTGGTATATTGGTTATTGTTAAGCTGTAATGTATAGCACAGTGTATAATAATCAAGGTAGGGGATTGAGAAAAATGAGAAAATATTGCTAAACACTTGATAAGAGTGTACACCTACTGTGCACATGCTCAGTGGGATACACTGTTTGCATGTGGGGACCTAAGGAGCCCCGAGGGCTTGGGTGAAAAAAAACGAAAAAAAATGAAAAGTCTAAAGGTGTCTAACTAGGGGTTTTCAGGGGTGCTGAATCTATTCCAACCATTAGTTTTGAGCAGAAAAACAACTAATTTTCCATAAGAACATATTATTATTACATATTGCAAGAAACATGTAAAGTAAGAAATGTGCAGTATTGATGAAACCTGCCTGGTTGATGTTCTTGCATTCTCCATTACACTTGCCACAATCAGATATACACTTGACCCCCTGCATTTTACAGCAGCACCTGTGTGTACTACAGTCTACCTCACAGTTGCAGCTGATGAATTTCAGTAGATAGTCTGGGGCAATGGGATCTGTGGTAGGGACTAGTGCATAGCCTTCTGCTCCCAGTTTCCACCCGTAGTCGAGGACATCCAGTGATGGACTTTGTAGCAGTAGCCAGTCTCTGGTTTGGAGATATGCTCGGAGAGAATGTTGTGCTGCAGCTGTTGTAGTCGGGGGCAGTTTCTCTGGTCTGATATTCCCAGCAGCAGCATGCTTGCTGAACATCTCAAATCTCAAGTCGCCCACCAGTCTTTTGGTGGTTTCCCGTGGTACATGAGTTTGAAGATTTCACAGCCGGCTGTGATGATGGCATCTTTCTGGGCTTGGATGTCAAGAAAAACGTCCATGGCTGTCTCTGCTTGGTCCGTCTTGCAGAGTTTACGTAGTATAGGTGGTTTGCCCAAACCAAAAAGTATCACAGCCCGAGAAGCTGTGTAAGAAGAGCAGATACTTCCTGTATTTCTCTGGGAGGGCCTCTTTGATCTTTGCAACATCGTAAGATACATTTTTTGCTGCTGTGATGAGGACGGAGTGGTCTGCTTTATGATGAATAAGCATAACCAGAATGTCCGTATCCTCAGCTCTCACCTTAACAGCGGACTCTCTTGCTTCATCTAGAGCTAAGTGTCTGCATCCTCGGAGCATTGCTGTACACGGATTCCATTACCACTGAATGTCTCAGCAAGTAGCAGGATGAGCTGGGCCTTGTTACTCTTGTTGTCAAGGAACTTTTCTCTAGGAATAATGTTTTGGATGTCTGGACGAATCTGGATGTCACAGCATGCATGCTTTGTATGTCTGACGTGATCATGCATACAGCAGCTGCAGCACAACATTCTCTCCGGGCATATCTCCAAACCAGAGACTGGCTACTGCTACAAAGTCCATCACTGGATGTCCTCGACTACGGGTGGAAACTGGGAGCAGAAGGCTATGCACTAGTCCCTACCACAGACCCCATTGCCCCAGACTATCTACTGAAATTCATCAGCTGCAACTGTGAGGGAGACTGTAGTACACACAGGTGCTGCTGTAAAAAGCAGGGGGTCAAGTGTATATCTGCTTGTGGCAAGTGTAATGGAGAATGTAAGAACATCAACCAGACGAGAAAAGGAGTGAGGAAGATGAGGAGTTGGCTGAGTAAGACTGACACCAGGTTTCATCAATACTGCACATTTCTTACTTTAAAAATGTCTTGCAATATGTAATAATAATATGTTCTTATGGAAAATGAGTTGTTTCTTTTACTCAAAACTAATGGTTGGAATAGATTCAGCACCCCTGAAAACCCCTAGTTCCACCTCACAAGTTAATTTTAGACTTTTCATTTTTTTCACCCAAGTAAAGCCCTCGGGGCTCCTTAGGTCCCCACATGCAGACAGTGTATCCCACTGAGCATGTGCACAGTAGGTGTACACTCTTATCAAGTGTTTAGCAATATTTATTTTATTTTTCAGAATAGAATCAATTCAACAACACCCCAATCCCCTACCATTGATTATACACTGTGCTATACGTTACAGCTTAACAATAACCAATATACCAATATTATATGGCCAGGGAGACATTTTTACTCAAAAATAATGGTTGGAATGGATTCAGCACCCCTGAAAACCTCTAGTTAGACACCTCACATTTAGACTTTTATTTATTTTTTCATATTTTTCACCCAAGCCCTCTGGGCTTCTTAACTTTGATTGGCTCTCCAGGATTTTCCACGAGGATTTGGGTTTCAATTAATTCAGAGGTGATTCTAGACACCTATAAGAACACATTGGTGAAGAAAGCTATTGGTAGTAATTTCTTTCACAGATGGTCCAAACATCTTGCTAAAATTCCCTAACTAACACTTTTTTGAAAAAGGATCTTCCTCCTAGTATAACCATAATACCTGATGATTATGTTTTAGGGGGGGGAAAAATCACTGAAAATCACGGCACCCCGTCTTTAAATAAATAGACCAGCGGTCGGCGAGATCGACAAGCCGATTGCTAGGCCCTTCTGACCCCCCTTCCGGTGCCTATGGCGTGTGCACCACAAGGCAACATGGCCAATTTGTTTAATCATCTTTAATCATCGGGATATTATCAATCATTTATTTTGTCATGACTATTGCATAGTAAAATTTTCATATTGCGACAGCTCTACAACAGAACAAAAACATATTTAAGAAAGAGAGAGAACATTAAACGTACTGAGGTATGGATGGTCTTCAGGTTCCTGTTTAATAGAAATGGCACTGGCTGAGTCTGGAGAGTTCATCTTCACCTTTAGTCTGGACTCCACACACTTGTCTGAAATGAAGGAATAGAATAAGGACTTTAGGGTTCCATGGTTCTACTTCCCCTAAAACGGTGATCATTGGGTATTATTAATATATGAGGAAGAATGTTTTTCCAAAAATTGTACAGTAAGTGTTAAAATAATATTTTTATGTGGAAAAAACCCACCAGTTCAAAAGATATAGGCCTATGGCCCTATGTCAAACGATCTATTGCTTGTATGCATATTATAGACATGATGCAAATTCAACTGTTTTTTTTTCTTCTTTTCAGCATTTAGAGCTGAATTAATATTCCCACAGCGTGTTTGCCTTTTTCGTAAAATTGTGATGTAACAATAAAGTTTACACACTATATAATTTGAAAAATAAGGAGAAAACCTTTGTCAATGATAATAACAGCAGACAGGTGAGTTTGGAGCTAAACTGTCAATTTGCAGCACATGAACAAGACAGGGAGATCATTTCCAATTCCATGCATTACCTGGATGGTCATTCTAGGTCTGACACAATACAGCATGACAGATGTTTAGTTGGTAGAAGGATTCAAGGTGCATGAAGACATGGAGCTCTAACTTCACTTGACAATCACATTAACATTACAGACAGACTCTGTCTGACAGAGTAAAGATACTACTGGTGGTTTACAGCAGTGGTTCTTAAAGTGGGGTCCGGGGACCCCTAGGGGTACTTGAGGGGGTTCCAGGGGGTCCCCATTTAAATGATGGACAGGAACCAAATGGACCCTTATGGGTCTGTAACTCTGAGAGTGTACAATGGAACCAAATGGACCCTAACGAGTCCATTTGGTTCCATTTGTACACTCTCAGAGTTAAATTAACATTGATCTTAAAATATGAATCGGGGTCCCAGAGGTATAAATGCCATTAAATGGGGGTCCGTAGCTTAATGCATGTCAAACTGGGGGTCCTTGAAATTAAAATGGTTGAGAATCACTGCTAGAGAGCCATAAAAACCTTCTCTTGTTGGGGTCTCCGGCTTTTCAAAATGGGGGTCTGCGGGGTAATAAGTGTCAATTTGGGGGTCCTTGACATGAGGTTAGGGTTAACCCTAACCCTAGCCTTTGCTTTGCACCTCATTGCTTATTATGGAGATTATCCACTGTAATGATGTAGCATTGATGTAACTATAGGGTTACCATGACAATAGTGACGTCAACAACAACAAAATCATACATGTATTGCTGCTGCTATGGAGGTAGCCCTGAAACATGACAGTCATGGAACCGAGAGTTCCTGGTTTAGAGTGGTGTTCGATGTTTTTACATTGCCAACTCTCACATGTACATAAACGTTCAGAAGTGCTTTATACCCCTGAGCCACGGATGTTACAAGTTGATCCGTTCCGCGATAAGTACCGTATCTCCCGTATTGTTCAATAAAAAGCATTTTAATCCGATCATCAGAGTGCAATACACCTCCCAACCGTTAGTGTCGCATGGTTGAAAGCATCGGAGAAAATCTAGAGAAAATGGCCGACGATAGGATTAAAATGTTTTTTATTGAACAATACGGGAGATACGGGTACTTATCGCGGAACGGATCAACTTGTAACATCCGTGGCTCATGGGTCAGCACTTTATATTTGAAATGTGAACGTTTATGTACATGTGAGAGTTGTAAATGTAAAACAAATCGAACACCACTCTAAAGCAGGAACTCTCATGGCTAACATAGATGCAAAACAACCTGAATGAGTTGATCTTTATACCTGCTGTGTTTCAGTGGTTGAGCTGCTAACAAACGTCCTCCTGCTGCTTAACGACGACACTGTTTAGAAACGACACGTTTTACTTTTCTTTGCATTTTACTTTGATATAAATCTATGGTATTTTAAAGTGTCAACAACAGTCAGTCAACACACCATGCTGTTTTCACTACTGCATTGTGGCACTAGAGCAGTGTTGCCAGGTTTTGTGAGAGAAATAAGCAACCAGGTCTAGGAAAACAAGCCCAAAAGCAGGCCACATGAGCACTTTAAACCTATATGATATATCTAGCCTATTTGAAAAGAGCCAATCTACAAGCTCACAACACGTTGTGACTGTGAGCTTGTAGATCTGCTAGATCTGCTATTATCTTTGAAACATTTTAACAACACATATCTGGTGCGGGGGTCCCTGGCACAAAAAACGCAACTCGCTGCAACTTTTAATATTTACAAGAAACCTTACTTATAATAAGCAGACATGGCAACCCTGATTTGTTGTTCTTCTTGTCTGGCATTTCAAGGAAGTTGCGTCCGACTCCAATGAGCAGGCGCGCCGCCTACTGGGCAGGAGAAGAATAAGATAATGTGGCACTACAGATTCCCAAACTTTTCAGACGTGACCCCCAAGATAATGACATTTGAAATGGGGACCCCTCACCCTGACAACTTAAGCACTTGGCATTGTAGGAGTTGAGGCATTTAGTTAGCATTACATACAATTAGTATCCCAACCTGAAAATGTAGCTATCTTCTATTTAATAGAGAGCTGGAGAGACACCTGTTACTGAACAAAAGTGGGTCTCAACCTTTTTCATGCCAAGGACCCCTAAATTGATATACATTTGGCCGCGGACCCCCATCTGAAAATGTTTTGTGCCAGGGACCCCCAGAAGCAAAGATTTGAGTTAAAAATGTTCGCTTATAAATATAAATATTCAAAGATATGCACAAATGTTCAAGATTTTTCAAAAATAGCAGATCTACATGCTCATAGCGTGGCACTCGGTGCCACGCTATGAGCTTGTATATCTGCTATTTTTTAATAGCCAAAGCTAAGTGGTTAAAATGATTGTGACGCTATATTAACTAATTTTGCCGGGGGGCCCCCCGCTGGTAGGCTACCCCCCAAGGACCACTGGTGGTCCCCGGAGGGGGGGGGTCGTTATCAGTGAGAACCAGTCATTAAACCAGGTTTATCAAGCTATGGGCTATCACACAGGAGCACATTGAGAATGTATTAAAATGGCATTAACATTAACATTGAAGTTCAACCTGTGGATGGTCGTGTCCAGCAGTCCTATTTTAGACATGTTATTAATACACAACCACAACAAAAACAACTACTTTTAAAGAGGTTTTGACATGTTTATTAATTGAAATTCAGCATCTCAACATCTAAAAAGCTATGAGGTCAAGTTTTCAGGATGGATGGGGCTGGGGTTGGTTGGTGGAGGAGGTATCTCTCTTCAGTTATAGCAGGGGTCATCACCATGCTTTCTTGTGGTGGACATTTTGGTCAAAATTCCATTTTTGCCACGGACATTAAAATTGAGTGGACAATAATATTACCAGAAACACATAAAGAGCTAGCCCTGAATGACCTTATAACAGGTCTGTAACTCTGAGAGTGTACAAATGGAACCAAATAGACCCGTAAGGGTCCATATGGTGGTCCTTGCAAATAAAACATTTAAGAACCTAGTACTAGCAGGACTTCTAATGTGCCATACATAGTGTCATAGTAAATCAGAGTCATGCATATTCTGAAGAAAACAAAATCAGAACATTATAATGTTCGCCGCAATATAATCAAAAATGTATCACTTGAAGGGATATTTCACTTTATTAAAAACTTTGGGTCATTTTATCGTCTTACTCAGGCTTTTGGGAGCACCCCGACAGTTTTTAAGTTGCTTGATTCAGTATTTAGATATTTGATATTCATTTTTATCAGACACGCCCCCTTCCTATACAAACCCATTGTAACTACAAACTCAATTTTAACCATGTTAGATTCATCGGAAACACCCGTCCTTGGTTCTGGTGACTGATATTGTCCTTCTAATACGTGAGGAGACTTTTTTTTTTTTTCATTTATTTTTAATATATTCTTTGGAAAATGAAAAGAATTAAATACAACAACACTTTTATTTATTTAGGTGCAAGTATAGACTGACGTTTCGGTCTTTCGACCTTCCTCAGAGTCAGCTGATTAAAAATGGAGTTTGAAGTTATAATGGGTTTGTATAGGAAGGGGGCGTGTCTGATAAAATGAATATCAAATATCTAAATACTGAATCAAGCAATTTAAAAACTGTCGGGGGGGCTCAAAAAAGCCTAAGTAGACGATAAAATGACCCAAAGTTTTTTTGAAAGCGAAATATCCCTTTAAAACAAATGAATGTGAGGATTTAAAAGAAGAAAACAAAAGAGCTGGAGAATGTCTCTAAAGCAGGGGTTCTCAAACGTTTTTTCGGCCGCCTGGGCCACCACACAGGCAGATGGACCCCATGAGATCTCAACACTAGGGCCTCCCTCAAACCAGAGGAGACAACTCTTGAGCGCTGCATTTACATTTGAATCAGCACAATCTACATTCTCTCTCTGTCTCTCTCTCTCTCTCTGTCTCCCCCCCTCCTGATCAGTGAGCATGCCCCTGTACGGAGGTGTTTCTTCAGACTACTTGACTGACTGAAACTCTTGTTACACAGTTTACACTGGAATGTTTTTTCTCCAGTGTGGACACGCTGGTGTGTCTTCAGCTGACCTGGCTGATTGAAACTCTTGTTACAATATTTACACTGGAATGGTTTTTCTCCAGTGTGGACACGCTGGTGTGTCTTCAGGTCACCTGACTCTATGAAACTCTTGTCACAATGTTCACACTGGAATGGTTTTTCTCCAGTGTGGACACGCTGATGTCTCTTCAGTTTATATGACTCACTGAAACACTTGTTACACAGTTCACACTGGAATGTTTTTTCTCCAGTGTGGACACGCTGGTGTCTCTTCAGGTAACCTGACTCACTGAAACTCTTGTTACACAGTTTACACTGGAATGGTTTTTCTCCAGTGTTGACACCTCCACTTGTCTCACCCCAATCATCACTGTCTTCAGTGACTTCAGTGTCAGATTCAAGCTCAACTTCAACTTCAGAGCAGTGTGAAGAGATGTCTTCATCAATTTCACTTTTCACTGCTAGTAATGTCAACATCGATCCATCAGGCTCCTCTGGTCTTTGAAGTAGCTCCTCCTGTTCCTCTTTAATGTGTGAAGGCTCTGGTTTCTCGTGGAGCAGACTGGGGCTCCTCTCCTGTTCAGAAGAATCCTCCTCTTTACACGCAACAAGGTGCAGGATGTCTAGGAGCAGAACAATAACATGATATTGAACAATGGATTTCTAAAATGTAACACTAGTCTTCCTTTGTCCATGTAGAACAGGGGTCGGCAACCTTTTCGACATGAAGTGCCATGTTTTTATTTTCTTGATAGTCAGTGTGCCTTAAGTTTAAGTATGACACCACATCAAAATGTCGTACCAGCACCACCTTCCCCACAGGAGTCGGCACCAACCGCCAGTCCTTCCCGCTCTACTCCTGAGGCCCACATCAAGGTTCAACTCTACGTTACTCTGCAGGCTGCCATCGCTCAAACCCAAGCTACCCTGCAGACCAATGCCACCGTTCCAACTCCACTTTGACATGAGTGCCATGTTTAAATTTTCTTGATAGTCAGTGTGCCATAAAAATTAAGTTTAATTATGACAACACATCAAAAAGTTATATTTCCAACTGATTTTTATTGTCCATATACTGTACATAAATGTTTTTTCTTCTTCTTTATCGGGATGTATTGATCATTAGACTCAGATCAATAACCCACTTATCTCCCAGACAATTTGCTATGTACCCTCTACACCAAATTGCTTTACCTAAAATAGCTGATCTACAAGCTAGAGATCTTGTAGATCAGTTAATTTCAATGCTCCCCCCCCCCCAAATAGGGATGCTAGGGATCAGTGTTATTATTGTAACAGCTCTACAACAAAACAGAAAATATGAAAGAAAGAGAGAGTATATGAAACTTACTGAGGTGTGGGTGGTCTTCAGGTTCCTCCTGTTTAATAGAAATGCCCCTGGTTGAGTCTGGAGAGTTCATCTTCACCTGCAGTCTGGACTCCACAGACTGGTCTGAAATGAAGCAATTGAAAAAGGACTTTCGTTCGTAATTCAGGATTGCACACGGAAGAATGTGTCAAAAGGTGGATTCCTGCGATGCAAATAATGGTCTTAAGTGAATAAGCTGAAAGTAGCCAATCAGTTTTTCATGTTTCTGCAACCAGACAGAGTGAGCAATTTGTTTTAATCATCAGGATATTATCATTGTCATGATATATTTTGTCATGATTATTTCTTAGTAAAATTAGATATTGTGACAGCCCTACAACAGAAGAGAAAAAAATAGTGGGTGGTCTTCAGGTTCCTCCTGTTTAATAGAAATGTCCCTGGCTGAGTCTGGAGGAGAGTTCATCGTCACCTGCAGTCTGTCTTGTTATGGACATGAAAAACCTAAAATGCTGTTCTAACACAGTATTGGTGAGATGTCAGCTATACTCCATATGAAATATGAAATCTAGCCTAGCTGTAGCCCTGAAACATGACTGTCATGGTATGACACTTGTGGCCCACTTGTTCCTGGTCTCTTGATTTTTTTACATTTACAACTGCCACATCTACATAAACGTTCAGATTTCAAATATAAAGTGCTGACCCCCGAGCCACGGATGTAACAAGTTGAGGCACAAAAGGTCTAAGTACCTGTATCTTCCGTATTGTTCAATAAAAAGCATTTTAATCCGATCGGCGGCCATTTTCTATAATTGTTTTTGTAATGTATCAGAGTGCAATACACCTCCCAACCAGTAGTGTTGCATAGTTGAAAGCATCAGAGAGAATTCGGAGACAATGGCCGGCGATCGGATTAAAAAGCCTCAACTTGTTACATCCGTGGCTCGGGGGTCAGCACTTTATATTTGATATCTGAACGTTTATGTAGATTTGCGCTGCAGTAATCTGATCACTGGTCAGTCAGTCTATCATATTAGCACTTGATTCTTGCAGCCCGAGCCCCACGGGCATCCGCTTCTTTCACACCCACAGGCAGAATACGTAAAGAACAGCGATTTGTTGAGTATTAGCTTGTCTGGCTCCTAGTTTATCGAGTTGAGAGAGCAACTGCACACGTAGCCAGTAACAGAACGGTCATTGCGGCGAGAGGCAAGCATGCAGCCAATACACAACAACCATTGTGCAACACAATGGGAAAAGTGGGGTGCTAGACCAGCGCTGGTCGGGGATTAAATTTTTTTATAAATAGACCAGCGGTCGGCGAGATCGACAAGCCGATTGGTAGGCCCTTCTGACCCCCCTTCTGTTGCCTATGGTGTGTGCACCACAAGGCAACATGGCCAATTTGTTTAATCATCGGGATATTATCATATATTTTGTCATGACTATTGCATAGTAAAATGTTCATATTGCGACAGCTCTACAACAGAACAGAAAAATATTTAAGAAAGAGAGAGAACATTTAACGTACTGAGGTATGGATGGTCTTCAGGTTCCTGTTTAATAGAAATGGCACTGGCTGAGTCTGGAGAGTTCATCTTCACCTTTAGTCTGGACTCCACACACTTGTCTGAAATGAAGGAATTGAATAAGGACTTTAGGGTTCCATGGTTCTAGTTTCCCCTAAAAAGGTGATCATTGGGTATTATTAATATATGAGGAAGAATGTTTTTCCAAAAATTGTACAGTAAGTGTTAAAATGATATTTGTATGTGGACAAAACCCACCAGTTCATCAAATATACCTGGTTGGCACCTTACCACCACCCACCTGACCAAGTCCCTCCCCTCCTCCTACATGACCACACCCACGTGTGTCGTTTTCCTACCCGAACTACTTCCTCTTCCTAACTTAATGGCTGTAGTCTGTTCTCACCTAGCCTCGATCTCCAGGCTTTTATTTTTTAGTTTTGCTAAAAAATAAGAGCCTGGACCAGCCAATTGACCCGACTGGAATAGGAAGTGTTTCATTTGCCCAACCAACCAGAGTGCAGTGGGCGTCGCTCCAAATAATGTGACGTCAGGGCTCTCAATGCTACACATTGGGGAGGAGGAGGGGCATGGGGCGGGGCGGGGGCTGACGGACAGATCGGTGAACCAATAGGATCCGGCGGATTTTTTTTCTCGCAGATTTTGAACCCGCCCCTCTATGCCAGATATGAGACAGGCTAGGGCAGCCTAGTTCTCACCAAGTGGGCCGAGTGGTCCTAAACCTAACCTTAACCCTAATAAAAGAATGTGACACATTTTAGATTAGATAAATAAACAATGGCGGGAGAGGGATTCCATCCAGACTAGATGCTGGGATTGGAAGTCCAATGTTTAACGTTGAACGCCACAGAACCATGTGGTATTTAGGGATGGGACCATAATCCTTATTATCGTTTATCCTGATAAAAAACGCTCACAATAATCGTATCGCAAAGATTTTAATTTATCGTGAAATTGTCCTCCGTCATACACTGGGATCAATTCAGCTTTGCCGAGCTGCATATCCGGTACCACTTAAACCCTGTAGGATTGGTAAAACGCACCTGTAAAGGACATACTTGATACAGTCTTTTTTTCACTCTCTAAATCTCTTTGCCAAAAATAGCAGATCTACAAGCTCACAACGCGTCGCGTTGTGAGCTTGTAGATCTGCTATTTTTGGCAAATGTTCCACCCCAGACTAGGGATGCTGGGGTTCAAGTGGTTAACAAAAGTGGCATTTTTAGAGTTTTAAAGCATATTTTGATTATCGTGATAATATCGTTAATCGCAATTATTTTGGTCACAATACTCGTGACATGAAATGTTCATATGGTCCCATCCCTAGTGGTATTTCAGGGTTTGGGGATTTATTTAAAGTGGTCCGCTCATGTGAGAGGCAGTTTCGCGGACCCCCAGGAAAATGCATAGCATCAAAATCACTGTAACCAGTTTAAACCTAATTTATATACGTAGGTGATCTGAAAATAGCAGATCTACAAGGTATTTAATAATGATGCATCCCGATGAGACACATTGGGCCCGATTCACTAAGCTGTTTACGCCCATATTTTTTACGTAAAGGAATTTACGCAACTTCCAATGTTAGTAGTCTGATCCATTCATTCTTTTGTCTGTGAATTTTGCGGGAGGCTCGCTCTTTCTCACGTCTGCTCGAAGGCAGACCAAAGCTTTGGTATGTCATTAGAATGCATTATTCTTCATGAAAAATCTATTACAATAGTGCCAAACCTCAAATAAAATATGTATGTGCCCAACATATATAAACACATATATAAAAAAAGATATAGGCCTACTATGGCCCTATGTCAAACGATCTATTGCTCGTAGGCTTATGCATATTATAGACATGATGCAAATTCAACCGATTTCTTTTTCCTTTTCAGCATTTAGAGTTGAATTAATATTCCCACTGCGTGTTTGCCGTTTTCGTAAAATTGTGATGTAACAATAAAGTTTACACACTATATAATTTGAAAAACAAGGAGAAATCCTTTGTCAATTATAATAACAGCAGACAGGTGAGTTTGGAGCTAAACTGTCAGATCATTTCCAATGCCATGCATTACCTGTACGGTCATTCTAGGTCTGACACAATACAGCATGACAGATGTTTAGTTGGTAGAAGGATTCAAGGTGCATGAAGACATGGAGCTCTAACTTCACTTGACAATCACATTAACATTACAGACACACTCTGTCTGACAGAGTAAAGATACTACTGGTGGTTTACAGCAGTGGTTCTCAAAGTGGGGTCCGGGGACAACCATTTTAATTTCAAGGACCCCCAGTTTGACATGCTTTAGGGGTACTTGAGAACCCCCTCAAGTACCCCTAAAGCATGTCAAACTGGGGGTCCTTGAAATTAAAATGGTTGAGAATCACTGCTAGAGCCGTAAATATCTTCTCTTATTGGGGTCTCCGGCTTATCTTTTCAAATGGGGGTCTGCGGGGTAATAAGTGTCAATTTGTGGGTCCTTGACATAAACAAGTTTGAGAACCACTGGTTTACATGATACGTTTGCTTTGCACCTCATTGCTTATTATGGAGATTATCCACTGTAATGACGTAGCATTGATGTAACTATAGGGTTACCATGACAATAGTGACGTGAACAACAACAAAACCATACATGTATACTGCTGCTATGTAGGTAGCCCTGAAACATGACAGTCATGGAACCGAGAGTTCCTGGTTTAGAGTGGTGTTCGATGTTTTTACATTGCCAACTCTCACATGTACATAAACGTTCAGAAGTGCTTTATACCCCTGAGCCACGGATGTTACAAGTTGATCCGTTCCGCGATAAGTACCCGTATCTCCCGTATTGTTCAATAAAAAGCATTTTAATCCGATCATCAGAGTGCAATACACCTCCCAACCATTAGTGTCGCATGGTTGAAAGCATAGGAGAAAACTTGGAGAAAATGGCCGGCAATCGGATTAAAACGCTTTTTTATTGAACAATACGGGAGATACGGGTACTTATCGCGGAACGGATCAACTTGTAACATCCGTGGCTCATGGGTCAGCACTTTATATTTGAAATGTGAACGTTTATGTACATGTGAGAGTTGTAAATGTAAAACAAATCGAACACCACTCTAAAGCAGGAACTCTCATGGCTAACATAGATGCAAAACAACCTGAATGAGTTGATCTTTATACCTGCTGTGTTTCAGTGGTTGAGCTGCTAACAAACGTCCTCCTGCTGCTTAACGACGACACTGTTTAGAAACGACACGTTTTACTTTTCTTTGCATTTGACTTTGATATAAATCTATGGTATTTTAAAGTGTCAACAACAGTCAGTCAACACACCATGCTGTTTTCACTACTGCATTGTGGCACTAGAGCAGTGTTGCCAGGTTCTGTGAGAGAAATAAGCAACCAGGTCTAGGAAAACAAGCCCAATTGCAGGCCACATGAGCACTTTAAACCTATATGATCTATTCTAGCCTATTTGAAAAGAGCCAATCTACAAGCTCACAACACGTTGTGACTGTGAGCTTGTAGATCTGCTAGATCTGTTATTATCTTTGAAACATTTTAACAACACAAATCTGGTGCGGGGGTCCCTGGCACAAAAAAACGCCACTCGCCGCAACTTTCAATATTTACAAGAAACCTTACTTATAATAAGCAGACATGGCAACCCTGCTTTGTTGTTCTTCTTCTTGTCTGGCATTTCAAGGAAGTTGCGTCCGACTCCAATGAGCAGGCGCGCCGCCTACTGGGCAGGAGAAGAATAAGAAAATGTGGCACTACAGATTCCCAAACTTTTCAGACGTGACCCCCAAGATAATGACATTTGAAATGGGGACCCCTCACCCTGACAACTTAAGCACTTGGCATTGTAGGATTTGAGGCATTTAGTTAGCATTACATACAATTAGTATCCCAACTTGAAAATGTAGCTTTTATTTAATAGAGAGCTGGAGAGACACCTGTTACTGAACAAAAGTGGGTTTCAACCTTTTTCATGCCAAGGACCCCTAAATTGATATACATTTGGCCGCGGACCCCCATCTGAAAATGTTTTGTGCCAGGGACCCCCAGAAGCAATGATTTGAGTTAAAAAATGTTCGCTTATAAATACAAATATTCAAAGATATGCACAAATGTTCAAGATTTTTCTAAAATAGCAGATCTACAAGCTCATAGGCACTCGGTGCCTATGAGTCGTTATCAGTGAGAACCAGTCATACAACAGGTTTATCAAGCTGTGGGCTAGCACGCAGGAGCACATTGAGAATGTATTAAAATGGCATTAACATTAACATTGAAGTTCAACCTGGAGTCGACTAGTGTCTCTCTCACAACAACTGTGGATGGTCGTGTCCAGCAGTCCTATTTTAGACATGTTATTAATACACAACCACAACAAAAACAACTACTTTTAAAGAGGTTTTGACATGTTTATTAATTGAAATTCAGCATCTCAACATCTAAAAAGCTATGAGGTCAAGTTTTCAGGATGGATGGGGCTGGGGTTGGTTGGTGGAGGAGGTATCTCTCTTCAGTTATAGCAGGGGTCATCACCATGCTTTCTTGTGGTGGACATTTTGGTCAAAATTCAATTTTTGCCACGGACATACACAATGAGTGGACAATAATATTACCAGAAACACATAAAGAGCTAGCCCTGAATGTCTGTAACTCTGAGAGTGTACAAATGGAACCAAATGGACCCTTACGGGTCCATTTGGTTCCATTTGTACACTCTCAGAGTTACGGTGGTCCTTGCAAATAAAACATTTAAGAACCACTAGTACTAGTAGGACTCCTAATGTTCCATACATAGTGTCATAGTAAATCAGAGTCTTACATATTCTGAGGAAAACTAAATAAGAACATTATAATGGTGTGTAAATCAAAAAAATTTGCCACAGACAAGACCAAGTCTTTGCCACGGACACATTAGTCTGTGTACGGACATGTTGATGACCCCTGGTTATAGTCTTGCTTGATCTTCTTTTTAATCTTTCTTTTAGTTGGCAGCCATGACCTGGTCCACCCAGCTGCTGAACTGGGCCACGCGGGAGTAGACGCCGGGCACGGAGGGCCGCTGCTCCACGACACGATGCCGACCAGGGTCCACATGTTGTCCTTCTCACACACCAGGGGACCACCGGAGTCCCCCTGAGACAGGGCACAAGCAAGGACAGGAGACAGGACACCATTAACAAGAAGCAGACCATTAAAGAATCACTCAATCAATTTCTTCACAATCCTCAATACCATGGACGGATTACCAGTGGTGGAAAAAGCACAATTTTTTTTTTGCTCAAGTAAAAGTATCAATACTGCAATGTAGAAATACTCTGTTACAAGTAAAAGTCCGGAATTGAAAATGTACTTGAGTAAAAGTATCAAAAGTATCAAAATGTACTTAAAGTGCCAAAAGTAGAAAGTACTCATTATGCAGAATGTCCCATTTCAGGTGTAAATGTAAAAAAATCATTTGAAAATGGCAGATCTACAAGCTCACAATGCGTCGCATCGCGGCGCATTGTGAGCTTGTAGATTGTAGATTGTAGATTGTAGATTAGCTATTTTCAAATGGACGAAAACAAAGTAACTAGTAACTAAAGTTTCCAAATAATTGTAGCGGAGTAAAAGTATAATATTTGCCTCTGAGATGTAGTGAAGTAGAAGTAAAAGTATTGGAAATTGGAAATATTCAAGTAAAGTACAAATACCTCAAAATTGTACTGTACGTAAGTAAGTACATGTACTTAGTTACTTTACACCACTGACCATTAGACCCTCCCATGCCAGCACACACACACACACACACACACACACACACACACACACACACACACACACACACACACACACACACACACACACACACACACACACGATTCAATACATCCCCTGAGCAAGGCTATATTCTCAATGGTAAAACATTTTCAAATCAGGGGTAGAAGAGGAAAGTTACATAGTGCTGATTTAAGCATTTAAATACATTGAGCGCATGAAGCTATTTCAGATAGACAGCATGAGTGGCACGTCCACATCAAGGTGATAATGTTTCGTTAATTACAATAATCGGGTGGTCTATTTTAAATGCTAAGCCCACGCTCATTCTAGCTGCTGCTACAGATAGATAGATCATTTTAGATAGATCATTTCCAGTGGTGCTTGTGCTGAAACTTGACTCATGCAATAAGATATAAGGATAATCTGATAAACCACATGAACCCCAGCTTACGTATTCTGGGGGGAACAGAAAACCAAACATTGCCAATCTAGCTCACAGTTACAACGCGTCGCATTCCGACGCGCTGTGAGCTCATAGATGTTTGGTCTTTTTAGTCACATATATCTTAATAATAAGTCAACTTTTCCGAGGGTGAGTGGATGATTGTGTTCCAGCTGTCCTTCTGATGGATTTTTCTTGGCTGACAATGTTTCTATCGTCCATAAAATAGCTCTGAAAGTGATCCAAACGATCGTGTATGATGTAACTCTATGAGGCAGATCGTTCTGTTTTCCCCCAAGCTAAAATCGAATGGGGCGTTCCTGGGCGTTCCCGTCTATCTCTGTGTGTATCTATAAAACAACATTAACTCCACCCGGTTACACATATATGAAAATGAAAAATTGCCTGTCAAAATTGGAGATGAACATACAGACTTCTTCCCACAAGGCAGAGGGGTGAAACAAGGCTGTTTTGTGCAGGTGATGAGGTCATACTGTATCCTACTAGAGAAGGTCTTCAGCAAAGCTTGGACATTCTTCATCAGTACTGTCAGACCTGGGCCCTGACAGTGAATATGAAGAATTATGACCTTCCAAAAATTATCACGGTTACAGAGAAATTACTCAACATTCAAAATAGGTGGGACCCAAATAGAACAAACAAACTTCTATACGTATTTGGCTTCCAAAGGAAACGTCTGTTCAGCTGTGAAGGAACTCAAAGAGAAGGCAAAAAGGGCTTTCTATGCCATCAAGTGTTCAGTTCAAATCCAATTTCCGATCAGGACATGGCTCAAAATATTTAATTCGGTTATAGAATCCATAGTGGCAGTGAGGTATGGGGCCCTTTATTAGAAAGTGATTGGGCAAAATTGGACAAAAATCCAGTTGAGATCCTGCACACAGAGTTCTGCAAAACTATTATCCTGGTACAAAGAAAAAGCCCAAACTCTGCATGCAGGGCTGAATTAGGCCAAAATCCTTTACTTCTTAATATTAAAAAAAGATATATTAAAAAGAGTGACCCCGCCTGTTACCATTATAAAGCCCTTGCCTGCCAAGAGTTGAACATAGAAAGGAGCCTCAGTCAACTGGTCCTGAAACTAGCTGACCTTTCACCTTCTGACATCACAAACCACAGCCAGCCTCAGTGCAGCTTCACTATCACTCAGAAGATTAGACCTAACCACATTATAACTAAAGATTAGACCTAACCACATTATAACTAAAGATTAGACCTAACCACATTATAACTGAAGATTAGACCTAACCACATTATAACTAAAGATTAGACCTAACCATTATAACTAAAGATTAGACCTAACCATTATAACTAAAGATTAGACCTAACCATTATAACTAAAGATTAGACCTAACCATTATAACTAAAGATTAGACCTAACCACTATAACTAAAGGTTAGACCTAACCACATTATGACTAAAGATTAGACCTAACCACATTATGACTAAAGATTAGACCTAACCACATTATAACTAAAGATTAGACCTAACATTACATTACATTACATTACAGTCATTTAGCAGACGCTTTTATCCAAAGCGACTTACAATAAGTGTATTCAACATAGGTAGGGAACGAAAACTACTAATCACCAGAAGTCTTTAGTGCATTTTCTGCAAAAACAAGCAACCAAGAGTACCTAGCGCTAAGGTAAAAGTGCAATATATCAGCTACCTATTTCCTTAAACAGATGAGACAAAATAGCTAAATCAAATGAGCATGAGCTAAAACAAATAAGTGTATCGACTAAACAAGATCCAATAAACAATACAACAATAGAAAACAAGCGTTCGTACAACTAGTTAACAACAAGTAGGTCAGGCAGAGAGGAAGGGTAGTGTAGTTATAACCACATTATAACTAAAGATTAGACCTAACCACATTATAACTAAAGATTAGACCTAACCACATTATGACTAAAGATTAGATCTAACCAAATTATGACTAAAGATTAAACCTAACCACATTATAACTAAAGATTAGACCTAACCACATTATGACTAAAGATTAGACCTAACCACATTATAACTAAAGATTAGACCTAACCACATTATAACTAAAGATTAGACCTAACCACATTATAACTAAAGATTAGACCTAACCACATTATAACTAAAGATTAGACCTAACCACATTATAACTAAAGATTAGACCTAACCACATTATAACTAAAGATTAGACCTAACCACATTATAACTAAAGAAAAAGATAAATACATCACTTATTGGAATGAACTTGACACAATGACAACACAAAGTAGAAACATATTTGGCCCTAAACAGACGGTATACTGTGGCAGACTACCTAAGCACAGTAACTGATAAAAAACCTGAGAAAGACATTGACAGTGTACAGGAAACAGATGTACAGATAGAGAGATGAACAGTAGTGTTACGACCTTATAAGGTCTAGAGGCTATAAAGAGGTAAATATATATATAAAGAGGTAAAAATATCACAAGCCAGAGGAACGGAAAGAGTTTACAATTTATTAATAGGATCAAACTTAAATTTACAATGGATTATTAAACAGATTAGGGAAAGCACAAAACTTCAGGGTGGCCAAAGCCAAAATACTCCAACCCTACCTGAAAAGAAAACCTAAACTACACCAAAACAAGAGTTACAGTCTAGGCCGTCGGTTCTCAAAGTGGGGTCCGGGGAACCCCAGGGGTCCTTGGAGGGGTTCCAGGGGGTCCCCAGCAAAATGTGTTAATATAGCATCACAATCATTTTAAATCACTTCAACCTTTTATACTTTGGTTATTCAAAAATAGCAGATCTACAAGCTCATAGCGCGGCACTCATGAGCTTGTAGATCTGCCATTTTTGAAAAAACATGAAAATGAGTGAATCACTTATTTTCTGAGTGAGTTTTTAACACATTGGCTTCTGGGGGGTCCCTGGAACAAAATATTTCGAGATGGGGGTCCGCGGCCAAATACATATCATTTTGGGGGGCCATGAAAAAGTTTGAGAACCACTAGTCTAGGCTCCCTAACTAAACAAAACAGGCTCAAAACGGGGAACAAAACAAATGGCGGCACACCCCTACCAAGCTTCCCTTCTCTAGTACACTCAGGTGAAGGTTTGGAACATAGTGAAGTGAAGTTTCCTATCTAATAAGTGTCTGTACTTTAAACACACAGTATTAAAGTTACCTTTACGCACTAAACAGAAAAAGGTATGGCACACAGCCTATATAGACCTACAGTAGTAAACACCAACTAACTAACAGAACGGGTTCAGCACATGGAGGTGACGGAGGGTAAACAAGACTGAAGAGGAGCTTCTAACAGGCTTTTATGCTGGCTGGGCTGATTGAGGATGAAGCCCAGGTGTGTCTCCAGACACCACGCCACTCCTCCAATCTCCACTCCACCCTCCAATTACCAAACGGGGCACTGAGAACACTCGGAGGGTTAAAAAACACAATATGAGGCCACACAGGGCCGTAACACATGTCATCAGTGTTTCCCATTCATTTCATAGACTGTGGTGGCCCACCGTTGTCTAATTTGGGTGGACCCATCACCCCAGATCACCCTAGAATGTCTAGGTCCACCCATAACCCCGGACCAGCCTATAGGGTT
This sequence comes from Gymnoscopelus braueri, assembly GCF_963280865.1. NCBI lineage: Eukaryota > Metazoa > Chordata > Actinopteri > Myctophiformes > Myctophidae > Gymnoscopelus > Gymnoscopelus braueri. The sequence continues at coordinate 3,969,747 of NC_137603.1, read as the reverse complement.
CAGGTCCACCCATAACCCCGGACCACCCTAGAGGGTCCAGGTCCACCCATCACAGGGAAACAGTGATGTCATAATGATCTTAACACATTCATTATCACACATTATAAATGATTACATAATAAACTGGAAAAAGTGCTCCTCGGAGCACAGGTCTCCGCCAGGTCAGGTAGGCTATTGTGGCCTCCTGGTGGTGCTATAATAGGCCAATGTGAAAAGGGTGCCATTTGTTCTTAGGCCTTGCACGACAATTGGACCCTGACTGCATTCATGATTTGAGGCATTTTGTTAAAAACATTTGTTTTGCTAAATTAGACCTGCTGGTGGCGCTATAACAGGCCATTGTTAAAAGGGTGGCATTTGTTCCTCAACATAGTGTGAATGTGCGTGCAAAGTTTGACCGCAATCGGACAGTGCGTTCATAATTTGCGGAATTTTGTTCAAAACAAGCCAATAATGCAAACTTTAGATGTCAATCTTAGCCAATCAGGATAGAATATGAAAAATCACATCCGTCTTGATCACATGACTATAGAGATCATGTGTACCGATTTGCGTGAAATTTGGATAAAATTGGAAGGAGTAGTATAAAATAATGTGTTTTACATAAGTCGACCTCCTGGTGGTGCTGTGAAAGGCAGATGTGAAAAATGCAGGGCAAAGGTTTTTTGTTGACCTCTAGGGAGTGTGCATACAAAGTTTTACACAGATTGGTGCAGTTATAGGTAAAAACACGAATCGGCCTGTTATAGCGCCACCATGAGGCTGATTGGAAAATGTTCAAGTGGCATTTCTTTCTCTGCCTAATGGGAATGTGCGTGCAAAACTTCACGGAAATTGCATGCTGTGTTCATGATTTGAGGCATTTTGTTCAAAACGGAGCACTCCTGCAAACTTTGGAAGACATTTTTAGCCAATCAGGATGGAATATGAAATGAAAGATCCGTTTCGTTTAATGACTATAGAGATACTGTGTACCGATTTGCGTGATTTTTGGACAAAATATGTAGGAGTACTGTCAAAAAATATGTTTTGCACAAATCGGCCTCCTGGTGGCGCTATATAAGGGCCATGAGAAATATTTGGGGCAGAGGTTCTGAATTGGCATCCAGGGAGTGTGTGTGCACAGTTTCGCTGCGATCAAGCCAACGGTGCCGGAGATTAGCTGGTCACAGACGGACGGACGGACACACACGGACACACGAACACACGGACACACAGACGGACGGACAGGGTGAAAAACATACTCTCTCGCCATGCCTTTCGGCCTGGCGGAGACAATGACCAGGTCGAACTGGGCGAAACACCGGGAAAAGACAGAATCTGCACACTAATTCTCGTTAGCCTTGGCTAGCTAATTAGCATTTGTGAAAAAGGTTGATGATGTCATCATTTTGCTGCTGTTATTAGTATTTAAAAGCTGAATGGACACACATGTATTTACTCCTCTCTCCACCAGGGGGCAGCGATGACTCTCTGCTTCTCTGAAAACACACCCAGGTGTTCTGTGAAAAGACAATAAACCAATAAGAATCAGAATGTATTAACTGTGTGAACATGTTAACACTTTAGAATAACCTTCCCTTATAAAATCTAATTAATCATTCCCAAATGATTAGTTAATGTGTTATTTATAACTTGTTAAATGTGTGTTAATGGTTAATGCTTTAACGATTATTTATAAAACTATGCTATTAATAGTTAATAGATTTTTATTTAACAAGTTATTAGCAGGCCTAAACTACTTAAAAACCTAACCTCCCAGCACCTTCCCTGCAACTACAGTAACCATCAAAGTAGAAATGTACTCAGTCCATTCAAACAACATTTGACCAATACTTTGTCAATAGTGTATCTTAGGAAGGGCAGCTCAGTTGGTAGAACACTCTCCTTTGGACCACAAGGTTCTGTCTTTTATCCTGCTAGTTATGGAATGATCAGTGTTTTCAATAAACTGAATCATTGGTATAGTTCACTGAAATGTTGTGTTCAATGAACTGAATCATTGGGTACAGTTCACTGAAATGTTGTGTTCAATGAACTGAATCATTGGGTACAGTTCACTGAAATGTTGTGTTCAATGAACTGAATCATTGGGTTCAGTTCACTGAAATGTTGTGTTCAAAATGATTGGTTCAGAGTTTGGCTGCATTGTGTCGTCTCTTCACTTCCTAACTGAGTCACCTGAACGTCCTCTCAGGCTATGGGATCTAAACTCCTGCGTCATGTAAAACATGTTTATATTTGATTGATGATGAATGGTCCAAACTACACAGTTCACCAAGAGCACCCCCCCCCCATCTGACCACATTGTCATCAGTGTTGTCTGATACAACAAATCATTTGATTATTACACTTTTATACATTAAAACTGTATGAATGTATATGTAAAAAGGTTTTGAACCTGGGTGTGTGGGAGGAGTCTAAAGATCGTCATTGGCTGTCGGCACCAGTATACGACCTGATAGAAGAAGAAGAGAGACCGTTAAAACAGACACACAAATAAAGCCTATGTACTGTATTGTGTGTATTTCTCCATAAAATGCATAAATGTACACACAACACAATAACACAACAACATTAGGGTTCAGTCATCAGGGTCACATGTTGTATCAGAACTAATGTGAACATTTGACTCTTATTTAAGACTAAATGTGACAACATAGAACACACTTTGACCTCTAACTAGGTCGTCTAAACTGGTCTAAACTGGTTAAGGTTCTAAACCAATATAAACCAGTTTAGGTTGTGGCTTTACATATGTTTGTTTGTTTGTTTGTTTGTTTGTTTGCATTTATGTGAGGGTTCCACATGTCATGTGATCCTCTGTTGATCTGACCTAATTTCTTCCACTGGTAGTAGATTAATTAGTGAAACATGTTAATTAAACATGCTAATCACCTTGTTTATTCCACTGGTAGTAGAATAATTAATGAAACATGTTAATTAAACATGTTAATTAAACATGCTAATCACCTTGTTTCTTCCACTGGTAGTAGATGAATCCAGACAGGAACAAGACCAGACCCAGAACCAGACCTGATGCTCCCATGGCCACCTTGTTCTTCACTGACTCTGGCATGGAGTCATCTGACAATACAAATATTATATTATATTATATTATATATTATATTATATTATATTATATTATATTATATTATATTATATTATATTATATTATATTATATTATATTATACATTCTATAAATGTCTTTATACCTGCAGCCATTAGTAAACAAAGATGATGTACCTGATCTAGACAAGACACTTAAGCTCTAAGTAGGTGAGGCTCCTGTCATGACCTTCTTATTAGAATGGTTACTTTTTTAGGATGTTTTAATGTATTTGTATTGATTCTTATTTCTGGTGTCTGTATTATTATTGTGTCTTGTTTTTAATTGGATTGCTGTGTTTCCTTTCTGCAAAACAAATGTACCTTCAGGTACAAAAAGAGAATCCTTGAACCCTTAAAACAGAGTGCAGTGTAACACATTACAGTAGATTACAGTAGAATATAGTAGATTACAGTAGAATAGAGTACATTACAGTAGAATATAGTAGAATGCAGTAGAATTCAGTAGATTACAGTAGATATAGAGAATAGAGTCTGACCCCAGTCCATCTTGATAGGCGCGGTCAGGCTGGGATGTTCCACCATGCATGTGATCTTCTCTCCTGATCTGTAACACACACACACACACACACACACACACACACACACACACACACACACACACACACACACACACACACACACACACACACACACACACACACACACACACACACACACACACACACACACACGTTTTTCTGCTGATGATCCTCTTCAAAAAGCACAGCATGTTTTCTATCTGATGAGGATGATCATCACGCACAGGTGCCCCCTCTGCACCACAGTGCAGGGGGGGGCACCACAGTGCTGGGGGGGGGGGGGGGGTCACCACGGTGCAGAGGGGGGGGGGGGACCCAGGGGGGGCACCCAAAATGAGCCATGCCGATCATCATAATAACTAAACGATGAACTATTATATTTAAATGTAAGATTAAAAACACAACTACAATTAGGCACCATAGCATTAGACCGTTATAGGCAATAAGATAAGCTTATACTGATATTTTCTCCACCTAAATAATCATGACGTGCGTGCGTCCTCAAGTTGAATGTGTGTCCATGTGGATCTGCTCAGAGCTGAAGCAGCCCCTCCTCCCCGCCCGGTCTGGCAGTGAGTAGCCTGGGCACCATTCCTTTTCGGGTATATGATCCGGTCGGGAGCGGAAGTTAAAAAAATAAAAAGTGGCCGGATGGGCAGAACCGGAAAGACGTCTCACCTCAAAATAGGTCCGTCCTAATAAAATCCTTGATGCGGCATAGTTTAGCTTATTTTTTTAATGTAAATGTGCGTGCACTATTCGGAGACTATTTAGTGTCTGTATTATTCCACGGGGAAATTCTATTCCATTTAAATAGGGATTGGGGAACCAAAACAAAGCGGCACCGCAAAACCGGATGGGCAGAATCCGGAAAGAGGATTCTTTTTTCTTTTTTTTTTCAGTAGGCGTGGCCTAGACCGGATCATATGGGTCTTTAGTAACAGAGACCAGGCTTTCCTCCGAGGTGGAAAAGACTGGTGATGCGAGGTTAGGCAGTGATCGAGTGAGCAGTTGTTAATTAGCACTAACATTAGGACAGATTGTGAAAGTAGCCGATCTACACGCTGAAACGCGCCGCGCTTCCACACATTGATCCGTTGATCTTTGTTATTATTTAGTTTTTTGGAGAAAAAAAAAAGGTTTGACTATTTTTGTGTAGGAGTGTGAATGCCCCGCTGGGCTCTCCTCCGCTCTAGTGTTTATTGTGTATTCCACTATTCCCTCCCCATTGCAGAAAAAATAGGAAGGCAAGAGGCAGAAGAAACTTTGCAACGAGATATGCACGTTATAGCGTATTCCTGTGTGTGTATTCATGTATAGCACACTCGCTCGCGGGTCTCTGTGTGCGTTCGACCGTTCGTCATGCTTGCACGACGACGAGCTTGCTGCGTAGTTGTGTCTGGAGTAGACTGGTGATAAACACGGGACTCTGAGGAATCGTATGTGTGTGTGTGTGTGTGTGTGTGTGTGTGTGTGTGTGTGTGTCTTAATATTAGCCTACCAATTAATGGGCAATTTTCAGCAAGTGAGTAACACTTGTTTTATTTTTAAAGAATATATGTATAGGTGTCTATTAGGTGTGTATTTCTATGTATAGGTGTCTGTTAGGTGTGTATTTCTATGTATAGGTGTCTGTTAGGTGTGTATTTCTAGGTATAGGTGTCTGTTAGGTGTGTACCTGGGTGTGTACTCCAGGTAGGAGTGGTACTGGTAGTACCAGTCTCCATCAGACAGCTCGTCAGTAGAGGAGAGACCAGAGGTCAAAGGTTCTTGACCTATCCACCAGGTCACCAGGATCACTTTAGGATAGAAGTCGTAGCTGCTGCACCTCAGCATGTGAGTGTGTTCACCACGACGAGGGGGAGTCTCTGACTTCAGACTCACTTTGGGCTCCACTGGATAAATAAGAATATTATTATTATTATTATTGTTATTATTATTATTATTATTATTATTATATAACCGTCATAGGAAGTAGGAACATGTTATTATCATTAATAATTGTCCAAATGATCCAAATGATCCAGAAAGCTGCAACACACTTGTTCTTCAACCAGCCAAAATGTTCACATTTCCCGGCTCTCCCCCGTTCTCCTCTCCCTCCATTGACCCTCCAGTTGCTGCCCTCACAGAGTACAAAACACTGTCCTACAAACCAACCAAAGGTATAACACCTCCATATACCTGATCCAACCCTATACAACCTCTCACCCTCCACACGTCCTAGACTCTTCTCCTTTCTCTAAAACACCCTGGACAACACTCCACACGTCCTAGACTCTTCTCCCTTCTCTAAAACACCCTGGACAACGCTCCTCATGTCCCAGACTCTTCTCCCTTCTCTAAAACACCCTGGACAACGCTCCACACGTCCTAGACTCTTCTCCCTTCTTGACCTAGCCTTGACGACCTTGCAGTCTTATTCAAAGGTATAAATGTAATTTAGATCATTTAGATAGCATATTATGCAGACAGATGCCAGGTTCAACCTGGCATCCTATAATTTGGATAGTTTCAATGTACATATTATTTATTTGTTTGATATTATACTGTTTAGACTGATGATAGGTTATTGGTTTACATATGATCCTAGATTAATATTTCTATGCATTTGATGTATTACCTCATGTTTACCTTGCTTACTGTAAATCACTCTGGATTAAGAGCGTCTGATAAATGCCTACATTGTAAATTGTAACTGTAAATGTCAGTGTTTGGCCACCAGATGGCACCAGAGTACTGTAGATTCTACAATAGTCTACAGTTTTCTACAACGTAGAATGCATTTATATAATATAATTTAAACATATTAAATAATTCACAGTTACAAAGTGCTTTAAATAACAAAAATAAACCAAGCAATATCATTGTATGAAAATGATATTGCTTAATAAACAAACAAAACAATACACATAATCCTGTAAAATATTGTGATTAAAAACATACAAAACAAACTAGTTAAGACAATAATTAAAATATAAAATCAGGTGGTGAAATGAAGTGTATAGAGGTGTGTTTTAGCCTGCATGGTTCTTTTTAACTATAATTTAAAAACATTAATCCTGGTGTCTTTGTTTTAGGCAGGTCATTATATGTAGGTGAAAACGCTCATAGCCTAGATCTATGTTTCATTTATACTACTGTACGATGGTGATACCACATGTTGTGAGCTTGTAGATCTGCTATTTCCACTGCGTGACAGCCTATTACAGTATAAATCAAGAGGATTTGAAATGTTTCTCAGCAGATAAAGAAATATGTAATCATTATTATATGATCAATATTAACCCCATTATTCATCTCTGAATAGAATCATGTGATTTCATGTTATAGTTTATGAGGTGATGAGTGTTGAGTGCTGCTCTGAGATCAGCTCACCTCTCTTGTTCAGAGCAGCGGAGTAGGCGATCTCAATGTTGGGTTTGCAGCGTACCTCTCGGTTTGCTCTCATCCCAGCCAGTGCTCCAGGATCTTTATTGCTGCGCTCTGCGTTCTTCACACCAAACTCAGTGTATCCAACAAACTGATCTACTCTACTGTCCCACCTGACGTACTCATCACCATCGAAATTCTGTGAGTATATGTACTGTATGTCCTTCAGCTCACTGGAGTTAAACACACAGCGGTGAGCCTCATAGTACATATATCCATCTGGAAGTAGTCGACAATGAAAAATGTCATTAATGTTCAGTTTTATTCATCTGTATAATATCAACACTAGGCTAACTGCCCCCCATCAGCCAAATATGTCTCTACATAAAGTCTAAAATAGGTTCAGGATGTGAAATCTGGCATTAAAATGTTTTAGGTTTTGTTTCTCTATGTGTCCAGTTGTCTAGTGCGGCTGAGTAAACAAGGACTCTGTCTGTCTGTCTGTCTGTCTGTCTGTCTGTCTGTCGTCTGTCTGCCCTCGCCCGCCCGCCCGTCCGTCCGTCCGTCCGTCCGTCCGTCCGTTCGTCTGTCTGTCTGTCTGTCTGTCCGTCCAGCTGCTGGAATCTAATGTTGACCGGGCATAAACTGTACCCCCCCCCCTCGCCCCCACCTGTGTTGCGGACCACATGCGTGCGCGACTCATGCGCGAATGTTTTGTATTAATTAATTAATTAATTAATTAATTAACCGACCATAAAACAACATTAACAACACACTCTCTACCATCCTTCAGTGGTGGAAGAAGTACTCAAATGTTTTACTTAAGCTAAAGTGTCTGTCTGTCTGTCTGTCTGTCTGTCTGTCTGTCTGTCTGTCTGTCTGTCTGTCAGTCAGACCCCATCATGTATTTCCAGAATAACAGAGATAACACTCGCAAAAAGGTTGTTATTTTGAGAGCGAAATGCCTCACAATATGAATACATTCTGATATGTTTTATTTTGATGGTAACTGTTGTATAATCATATTATCTTGGATTTTGACATAATTCATGTCTTTATATAGAAAATTCAAATAAATAAGTAAAGGGGTGTGTGTGTGTGTGTGTGTGTGTGTGTGTGTGTGTGTGTGTGTGTGTGTGTGTGTGTGTGTGTGTGTGTTCAACCGTTTTAGTACATAACTATTGTGTTAATAGTATTCATGTACCTTTCACTGGTGGTTTCTTCAAGGCAGTGCGAACGATGTCCAGGTTGACTTTGCAGTAGTGCTGATTACCCAAAGCTATATCATAAGCTCCTGTGAAGGTGATATGATCTACAAACGGAGGCTGAGGCTCCACCGCCTTCCCTTTGTTGAAGTCTGCGTACACCAACACTTCACCATCCAGTCCCATCATCCACTCTTTATATGAGTCTTTAACTGTGTCTGAACAGCTAAAGACTATAATGTTCTCATGGAACACTGGAAATAAAACAAAGATGACGTTAAACAACAAACTTCTTCACAGTTACAATAACACATAATCATCATGTTAAACAATCATGTTTGGTTCTTATATGAAGTGAAAGGTTGGATATTAAAAGTAGCTTCCTGTCAAATGTTTTATTCACACTGATTCAATATTGTATATACAGGTAGTAAAAGGAGGGTGTGTCTGTGTGTGTGTGTGTGTGTGTGTGTGTGTGTGTGTGTGTGTGTGTGTGGGCCGATGACAGGATTCTTGGGTGGGGGGACAAGTTTTTCGAAAGTGCCCCCCCCCCCATGCTTGCGTGCGCGTGCATGGGGGGTTTTAATTCAGTTATTTATTAATTTCTTATTATTATTTTCGGGTTTTTCTCGGTTTTTGAATTAATTTATTATTATTTTTGACCTCCAAACATTAAGTCGGGTGTCTTTGCGCGATTTCACGTTGGCCACTTTAGCCTCAAGCCAATATATAGTCAGTTCTGTTCATAACCAGTGGTGGAAAAAGTATTCACATGTTTTACTTAAGTAAAAGTATGAATAATGCAATGTAGAAATACTCCCTTACAAGTAAAAGTCAATTAAAAATGAATTTCAGTAAAGGTACAAAAGTATTGGTATAAAAATGTACTTTGAGTACCAAAAGTAAAAGTACTCCAGTCGTTGTGAGTACTTTTACAGGGCCATTTTCAAATGGCCGAAATATATAGGGCTGAGATCTACAGCTCACAGAGATCTACAAGCTCACAGAGCTTGTAGATCTGCTATTTTCAAAAGGTTTTTAGACATTTGAAAACATGAAATGGGACATTCTGCATAATGAGTACTTTTACTTTTGATACGAGATTACAAGTCCATTTTATACTTTTGCACTTTTACTCATAGGCACTGCAGCCACTTCTGCACATTAAACATTCTGCACTCACAATAGCTGTCCCTCCAACGTCCAAACATCTCCTAAATTCATCATTTCTAGTTGAAAACATGCTATTTTCTGTCTCATCATAAATCCAGACAATGTTTTGTTTACTTTTCTCCCCGTGACTTGTAACTTCTAGTGTTGCCATTCTGTGAGAGCAATAAGCAAGCCGGTCTATGAATATTATATGTTTATGAATTGAATACCAAGGACCTCAATGGAAACAAGACCTAAGGACTTTTTTGGACGGACCTTTTAAAATATTCAATCAATCAATCAATACTGTAAGCGCAAATTGTGTGTCAGTGTGTGAGTGTGTGTGTGTGTGTGTGTGTGTGTGTGTGTGTGTGTGTGTGTGTGTGTGTGTGTGTGTGTGTGAGAGTGCATGCGTGCGTGCGCATGTCATTTGTTTGTATTGTGCATTGTTCATATTTGGTTTTATATAATAAAAGTAGATATAAATGTATATATTATATAATAACATAAATATAATGTACTTACTTCCTGGGATCGCTTTGACATGAAGTACAGAGGAGAGGATGAGGAGGGTGGCTGTAATCTTCATCATCACTGATCAAAACTGAACTGAATTCAATAGATGAGAATAAACAGATGAAAATAAACAGATGAGAATAAACAGATCAGAATAAACAGATGAGAATAAACAGATGAGAATAAACAGATCAGAATAAACAGATGAGAATAAACAGATCAGAATAAACAGATCAGAATAAACAGATGAGAATAAACAGATCAGAATAAACAGATGAGAATAAACAGATCAGAATAAACAGATCAGAATAAACAGATCAGAATAAACAGATGAGAATAAACAGATCAGAATAAACAGATGTTTACTGAAAGAGAAGTTCTGGAGTCTGAAAGAGAATGAAGGAGGACTCGTTCTTTAGTTCAGAAGAATCAGCCAATCAGATTAAAGATAAGATGTTACATCATCTGTTTCCAGAAAGACGACAGTCTGGATTATTGCACATAATCATATATGGTATATAGCTGCTGCTTATAAACCTTATGTCTCCTCATGTACATACTGTACCTTATGCACCTTATGTCTCCTCATGTACATACTGTACCTTATGCACCTTATGTCTAACCTCATGTACATACGGTACCTTATGCACCTTATGTCTCCTCATATACATACAGTATGTAAATATATTTGTTTCATTCATCTTTTATTCTCTCCTTGCCCCCCCGTCCCCCGTCTTCTTTTCTTTCTCTTTCTGAAAATAACTAAAACGATGGAGCTGCACAAAAAATAATTCCACCCACTTCTTTACACTTTTAACCTGTTATGTGACAATAAAGATGATTCTGATTCTGTTGAAAGTAAAATGTTATAATGAATTAAAAGCTTTCAGATGAGACATGATGGGAGGCTAAAGGTTAAAGTTAATCACTTCAGATTGAAGTGATTACAGAATATTTAAAATATTAATAAAATAAATAATGTCTCCCATGTAGTTGCTGTTGGAGGGCAACGGGTGGGGGGTTCCAATCCACACCAAACTTTACACAAACACTGTTCAGGTCTGGTAAGAGAATAGTCTCACCAAATAAACTGAATGTCACACATATGGTTCTACAGCAGTGTTACACAGTGTTTAACACTTCATATGGACAGAACTCAGAGACCATTGGATTGGAAGGCTGTGCAGTAAAAGTCTATTTAGTCTATTCATTTACTTTTACTAATTTATAAGCTAAGGTATTCTCACACAAAGGAGTCACATTTGACCTCCTAACTCAACCACATCTTCTTGGTCAAAGGTCAAAGGTGACATCTTGGAGCATCAGAGTGGTTAAAGGTAGCCTGGGATCAAATACCATTTTCAGGTTTCTGGTCGGGTCTGGAGTGGAAATAACTTTACGTCATCAGGCGGCCGGAACCCACGACCGGAACCTCCAGCGCCGTGCGCCTCCAAAATGATTCCCCTAGTTTAAAACTTGTTTAGTTTGGTATAATCGTTTAGTTTCTTTTGGTATAATAATGGTTTGGTATGTTCATCTTTTATTCTAACTCGTAGCGTGACTAGCGAGACTAAACAAACTGATTCACATTATGTGGGGAACAAAAACAATGTGACACCAACCGGAACCAACCACCGAACATGATCCCCCCCCCCCCCGTTTTTTTGTAAACCGGATCACAGGGCTCAGTTTTAGAATGAATACCAGGCTTTCCTCCAACCTGCTCATCAGAAGCAGTTAGGGGTTCAGTGCCTTGCTCAAGGACACTTCAACATGAAGCCAGGAGGAGTCAGGAATCAAACCGGGAACCTCTGTTAACTGAACTCACAGACGCTCCTCTAATCCAAGCCTCATTACATCTCACTGATGAAACCATCACGTCATGTGATCATATAGTGTCACATGAGAGGTGTGTGTGTGTGTGTGTGTGTGTGTGTGTGTGTGTGTGTGTGTGTGTGTGTTCAGCGTTGCTGGTAAAATGCTGTTTATGTTCATTAAACATCAATCCAGGCCTCATTACATCTCTCTGCTGAAACCATCTAATGTCTTTAAAAACACACTGGTCATGTGATCAAAGTGTCACATGAGAGGTGTGTGCGTGTGCGTGCGTGCGTGCGTGCGGTTGAACTCACCACTGAAGCTTCTGACTGGAAACTCAATTTCACTTCCTGATTCACTCAGCAGCCAATCAGAATTATTCTTTTATTAATCATCACCAGTTACTAGAGAGACATGTTGATGTCAACAACCTCACAGACTGTACATAATTATGTATTTATTTATTGTTTGTTTTATTTGACTCTTGTTGGTAATGTCAACGTGTTGCTCATGGCAATAAGGACACTTTAAATCTGATGTTAAAAGTTGAACCAGACAGACAGACAGGCAGTGAGGCAGACACACAAAATACACTGTGTGTGTGTGTGTGTGTGTGTGTGTGTGTGTGTGTGTGTGTGTGTGTGTGTGTGTGTGTGTGTGTGTGTGTGTGTGTGTTGAAGCGTCCCACTGGAAACTCCCAAAACATTAATTTCACTTCCTGATTCACTTCCTGATTCAGAGAGAGAGAGAGAGAGAGAGAGAGAGAGAGAGAGAGAGAGAGAGAGAGAGAGAGAGAGAGAGAGAGAGATTGTTGTCACATGATCTAGAAGCTTCTATCACTTAAAGGACAAGACCACTTTGGTAGAGGGTTGGGTTGTGTAACTTGTGTATTTACCTTGCCATGATGTAACTCCAAATGTGGACAAGAAATCAAAAATAATTGCTCCATTGATTAGAAATTGATAATTCAAAACATGCTCCTCATTGACTTACATTGTACGGTGAAACATCTCTCAAAGTCACTCTTTTAGCACGTAAGCGAACACAAACAAAGCTGATTCAGACAATATGAAACATCATCAAACCCAGTACTGTTTGTTTTTTAAATAAAAATGTCAACTTCCTGTTGATTTTACTATTATTTATTAGGAAGAAACCCGGACTGGGTCTGCAGATCCGGATATTCAAATAGTAAAATGCATTCAAATTTAAATGTTTATCTTTTCTGGCATTTCTGCTTCATTTGGATAGGTCAGTGTAGAGACAGTCAAGGTGGGGGAGAAAGTAGGGGAGTGACAAAGAGCAATGGTCGAGCTGGTCTGGGAATCGAACCAGGGAATCGCTGTCGTGGCATTAGAGCCTAAGTTGCTAATAAATGGTGATTTCAAATTGTACAATAAAAGGTATTTCCATGCACCTCATATAGTGGATTCAGCATTCAGAATCATTCCATAAGAAACCTCATATGTCCAGAACTGTTACTTTTCAGGATTCAAATTCAAAAATATCAAAAGTAGCAGATCTACAAGCTCGAAACGTGTCGCTTCGCACCACGTTTCGAGCTTGTAGTTCTGCTACTTTTGATGCTTTTGTGTGACGCTGCATGATCAAGTAGGGCATTAATTTAGGAAAAAAATCAAAGTTAAAATATTGAGGTTTCTGCCCGACTACACTAGCCTGGTAAACCCTCCCTCCGGAAATCTCATTTCTATTTGATTCCAGGAGTGAGTCTGGCCTTATCGCCCATTCTGCAATATTGGCTGTGTATGCCAAACCTGTGCCAAACGGCCGAGCCTATCAGCGTCGTCGCTCATTGTTCTGTGATTGACAGCTTACGTTGGCCAATCAGGTGGCGAGTTCGAGTGAGCCCAAAACACGAACGGCAGCCATCTTTTTCTTGTGCGCTATAATCTCCGCTATTTTTTTACTTCTTAAAGCTCTCTAACTTCTATTTTGAGGCACGGAATTTACTTATAAGATATCGTTTGGATAGAATTTAGTTGTTTAACTTCATACATGTGGTCAATTAATCATGACAAAGCCTATTTAAAAAATGTTTTGTTAGAGAACCGGTAGGGGCAGGCAGTGACACCCATGTATCCGAATAAGGCAACCCATTTTGGGCATTCGCCGTCTCAAAAGTCCCGTTGCGTCACATTAGACTGGTGAACTGCTGATTGGCTGAAGGGGGAAAATTATCATTGGCTGAAGGGGTTGTCAGTCAACGGTATTACTCCCGCCCAACTCCAGCCCACAGCCAATATTGCAGAATGGGCGATAAGGCCAGACTCACTCCTGGAATCAAATAGAAATGAGATTTCCGGAGGGAGGGTTTACCAGGCTACGACTACACATGTTAACCACAAATAGCTGATATACAAGCTCACGTGTGTTTTGTGTTTTCACTATTTTTTTATTTGTGACATTTTCCCCCCTATGCTCAAAATAGGGACAGCAGGTAGAAAGTGGTTAATATAATGTATAGAGCAGTAACACACTGGAATAATAATAATAATAATAATAATAATAATAATAATAATAATAGTAAATATAGCTGCAAGCAGCGATAAGCGGGGCCAGTGAATGAAGAGAGAGAGAGAGAGAGAGAGAGAGAGAGAGAGAGAGAGAGAGAGAGAGAGAGAGAGAGAGAGAGAGAGAGAGAGAGAGAAACGGAATAGATTGAAGAGAAAGAGAGAGAGAGACATGGAAACGGAATAGATTGAAGAGAAAGAGACAGAGAGAGACATGGAAACGGAATAGATTGAAGAGAAAGAGAGAGAGAGAGACATGGAAACGGAATAGATTGAAGAGAAAGAGAGAGAGAGAGACATGGAAACGGAATAGATTGAAGAGAAGGAGAGAGAGAGACATGGAAACGGAATAGATTGAAGAGGAAGAGAGAGAGAGACATGGACACGGAATAGATTGAAGAGAGAGAGAGAGCGAGAGAGCCATGAAAACGGAATAGATTGAAGAGAGAGAGAGAGAGAGAGAGAGAGAGAGAGAGAGAGAGTGAGAGAGCCATGGAAACGGAATAGATTGAAGAGAGAGAGAGAGAGAGAGACATGGAAACGGAATAGATCGAAGAGAGAGACCGACAGATCGAAATTGTGAAAAAGCAGTTCACACAGATGATAGAGAAAGAAGACCATGCAATAAACATGAGCATTTTAAACCCTCACTAACCCTAACCTCAGTAAAACTATGCCTACCCATAACGTCAAGAAATACTATGCATAAGAATGCCAAATCGCGATCACCTCACACATCGTCGGGAACGGGGATCGAACCGGTGACCTCCGGACTCATAGGCTGAGAGAGAGAGAGAGACAGACAGAGAGATGGAAACGAGAGAGAGAGAGAGAGAGAGAGAGAGAGAGAGAGAGAGAGAGAGAGAGAGAGAGAGAGAGAGAGAGAAACGGAATAGATTGAAGCGAAAGAGAGAGAAAGACATGGAAACGGAATAGATTGAAGAGAGAGAGAGAGAGAGAGAGACATGGAAACGTAATAGATTGAAGAGAGAGAGACAGACATGGAAACATAATAGATTGAAGAGAGAGAGAGATGGAAGCAGAATGGATTGATTGGACGTCTCAACCTATTGCCATTAACGGGACTCGAACTCTCAACCTACGGATTGAAAGGCTGCAACACTGCCTATAGTGCTATGGCTTTGTCTAGGCTGAGGTTGTCTGTTGAAGATAAAAGTGAACCAGTGAAAGCAGCCGATCTACAAGCTCAGAAACACGTTGCTATCTGAAAAGTTGTGAGATTGTAGATCGGCTATTTTCACAATGAAGTTTGTCATACATTGCAAAAACATACTCTCAAATAAGCATTTCAGGTTATCTTTAACAATTGCAGTTGCATTAATTGACACAATCATGGTGTGTGCAATGCAACCTAAATGAAGTCTGCATCAGTGAGGCTTGAACTGGCAACCTTGAGGTTCTAAGGCACATACTTAAGCGAGAAGCCATTGACCAACAGACCTAACCTGGTGAATATGAGTGAGAGAGAGAGAGAGAGAGAGAGAGAGAGAGAGAGAGAGAGAGGAGAGAGAGAGAGAGAGAGAGAGAGAGAGACTAATGAGGAGCGAGGGCAGGTGTGATTATGGATTGAGAAGGAATGACACCAGGTGAGGTGGGTAGATCCAATACATGGGAATAGGCCAGGTGGATAATTATGTCAGAAAATTTACAAACAAATATTGTTAAGCATTTCATGTTATGTTTAACAATTGCACATGTATTCACTGATACAGTCATGTTGTGTGCAATGCAACTTTAATGAAGCCTGCATCAAGTGAGGCTTGAACTGGCAACCTTGGGGTTGTGAGGCATTTGTTTAAGGAGAAGCCATTGGACCAACAGACCTGATCCAGTGAAAACGGAGGTCAGACAGATGATACCATTTCACGCAAATAACTGAAAAATCCTGGGTTTAAGTGTTTTTCAAACTGCTCAAAATTGCGGACAATCTAAGGGCGGAGCTTACTGGTCAAACGTGATACATGTGTTCCTCATGAGTCAAGGCACATGTGTAAGCAGGTTTAATGGCTGTCGGCCAAACGAGGCATGACTTTTGCCTGTTTAAAGTTTGCATTTTAAAAAAATCGCTATAGCGCCCCCCTTTGACCAATTGGAGTAAGATTGGTTTCAGTGATATTTGGAATGACCCTCAACATTACCGCAAAGTTTCAAAGAAATGTGAGTCTGGATGTATGTGTTAGGGGCAGATGAATAATTGTCATAAAACTGCAATATTCATTGGCTCATTAAAGCTTCATTTTTTCACTTATGGAAAATCTTTGCTGCTTTTTTGTCGGCATAGGTCCAAAGTTCATGTGTAAAACGTTTCGTGCAGATTACTCAAAAATCCCAGGAGGAGATATTCATATAATTCAAAATGGTGGGAGATCTAAAGGTCAGAGGTCAAAAGTCAGAGGGTGAAAGTTGTTCAGCATGAAGAGACACATATGTGTATCCAAGTTTCATGGCTGTAGGTCAAACAGGGCATGAGTTGTACCTGTTCAAAGTTGGCATTTTGCTATAGCGCCACCTTTTGACGAAAGATTGTGAGAATTATTTCTTGATTGTTTTTCATGACCATCTACCATATGGCCGAGTTTCGTAAAAAGCGACAGCACGGTTCAGCCAGAACTGCGAAAAGTGGCAGAAACGGAATACTGCCAATCTTAAAACAGGTCCAGAGCTGAGCTCTGGCCCCGTAATAAATATTATCTATTTTCTTATTTTCTTTTTTTTATTGTCTATTTTCCTGACAGCAGGAAAGTGCAAAAAAATAGATTAGCCAAGTTTGTTTCTAAACTGGTGTAGAGCAACAGACTCAGACTAACATTGCACCTGATGATGATGATGGTGATCTGAAGGTGGAGTACAGGGCCAAATGGACGTTACAACTGCCTACTTGAATGCACCAATAGACTGAAATATGAAACACAGGTCACAACTTACCATAGGGAGCAAATTTGTACACCTAATTAACGCTTAATTAACGCTTTATTAATGATTAACTCATACTGTACATTAATTTACCATGAATTCATCATTAATTGGAAGTCACTATGACTTAACCAAAGTTAACTTATCATTAGTTAAGGGCCACACGTGGTGGGTTTGTAGATCTGCTTTCCCCCCCCGGTGGCTTCTATACCCAGGATGAGTGCTCATACAGTAGGTAGGTACGTAGGAGTAGTGAGGAGAGTCGCTCTCTAGTGGTGTTTGTTCCTAAACCTCCATGCGGTGCATTGCTGTGTGTTAGGGTGGCGGGGGTCTCCCAAGTTGGACTGGTTCACTGGACGGGCCCGGTGGTCCCAGGTGGGTCATGGTTTTCATCATTAGTAAATCATTACTATTAATTAATTCATATTTACGCAACATTTAGTTCATAACTAGTTACTTGATTTCCACTTTTTTCTACTATTTTCTACATTGTTGCGAGCTCACAGTTTCACCAGGAACTGCACTTTTCTACTTTCATTTGTAAACACTGAGGATAGCGGCTAAAAGGTTGTAGTTTTTTACTCCAGTGACATCACTAGGGAAACTTTGAAGCACATCTTAAGTTGTATTTCAGAGTTATATGGCTGCTAAGGCTAATAGAGCATTTGCCTTGCTGTCGGGCAGAAACCTCTTATCTCCATATTCTAACTTTCATAAATTAACGCCCCACTTGATCACACTACAGCGTCACACAAAAGCATCAAAAGTAGCAGATCTACAAGCTCGAAACGCGGCGCGAAGCGACGCGTTTCGAGCTTGTAGATCTGCTACTTTTTTGTAAAAAAAAAAAAAAGATCTGTAGCAGATCTTTTTTGTAGATCTGCTAATTCACATGAATTTTCTCCAAAATTTCTCCCATGCTTTCAACCATGCGACACTAATGGTTGGGAGGTGTATTGCACTCTGATGATCGGATTAAAATGCTTTTTATTTAACAATACGGGAGATACGGGTACTTATCGTGGAACGGATCAACTTGTAACAACCGACACTGTGTGTCGATCGTCCTGGAGCAATGTGTTCTGTGGCTCTTGAAAGGTTGGTAAAAATGTTCTGGCACTGGCTGATTTAAAGGGTCTACACCATGAATTTAAAAATATATATATATATTTAATATCATATTGTTTATGTCCCTCAAACGTTTTTCAAAAGGTTTGAGCCTAAATCAAGCCTCAGATATACTCATTCCAACTAACTTCTCTCTGGCTTATAAAGCACTTTCACCTGCAATACCACATTGTCCTGTTTGGCACGGGGCGCTATTGAGCCAGTTTGTATGCATGTTATCTCCTGGTTCTGTATGGAATAAGTAAAAAAATATATATATATGAAAAAAATAAGAAAAAAATAAAATAAAAATTTTTGGTTGGAACTGAAAAACGGGAGGAATTGTTCCCTGACGTGACATCACGTCAAGGACCAAATCAGTTTGGCCTGTTTTGAGACCAATTTACAGAAAACCCCAGATTTGCTGTGAAAGCCTGAGTGTTCTAACTGGGGTATTTTTGAGGATAGAAGAGAGGTAGGGGAGACCAAAACACACAAAAAAGAAGAAAAAGTTAAAATTCATGGTGTAGTCCCTTTAATTCATTAATTAATTCTGGCACTCAATGAGTCAAATTTACCCGCAGACCTTAGGTGTGACTAAAGAACGAAGACTCTAGGAGGGTCAATTTGATCCTTTTGGTGTGAATAAGCTGAAGTCTTTTAAAGTAACCTGGGTGATTGAATCTCTTGTCACAATGTTAACAATTGACAGTGGAAAGACAATTTTTACAGAGAAAAGCTTTTTCTCCAGTGTGGGTACGATTGCGTGACTTCAGGTCACCTAACTGACTGAAACTCTTGTCACAATGTTTACAATTGACAGTGGAAAGACAATGTTTACACTGTAAAGCTTTTTCCCCAGTGTGGATACGCTGTCAGGGACGTGCTTTGCTGTAGGAAAGGTTCGGCGGCCGCCTGGGCCACCACACAGGCAGGGGGCCCCATGAGATTTTTTTCTTAATTTTTGTAAAATATATAAAAATAGAAATAAACAGCTTTCCAATCCATTCGAGGCCCTTAAAAAACATCCAAAATGCCCCCCCAAACAGTCAGGGGGCCCCATGATATCTCAACACTAGGGCCTCCCTCAAACCAGAGGAGACTTATTCCATATAGGCCACCGGCATAAAGTCTCTCGAGGCCCTTAAAAAACATCCATGAATAGTGTCATAGTCTCTCTCTCTCTCTCTCTCTCTCTCTCTCTCTCTCTCTCTCTCTCTCTCTCTCTCTCTCTCTCTCTCTCTCTCTCTCTCTCTCTCTCTCTCTCTCTCTCTCTCTCTCTCTCTCTCTCTCTCTCTCTCTCTCTCTCTCTCTCTCATATATACTGGGGTTTGCCTAGGGCCTCCTGATCATTAAGCACGCCTCTGTACGGTGGTGTGTCTTCAGACTACGTGACTGACTGAAACTCTTGTCACAATGTTCACAATGGAATGGTTTTTCTCCAGTGTGGACACGCTGGTGTGTCTTCAGGTGACCTGACCCACTGAAACTCTTGTTACACAGTTTACACTGGAATTGTTTTTCTCCAGTGTGGACACGCTGGTGTGTCTTCAGGTGACCTGGCTGATTGAAACTCTTGTTACAATATTTACACTGGAAAGGTTTTTCTCCAGTGTGGACACGCTGGTGTTTGTTCAGACTACCTGACTCACTGAAACTCTTGTTACACAGTTTACACTGGAATGGTTTTTCTCCAGTGTGGACACGCTGGTGTCTCTTCAGACTACCTGAATTACTGAAACTCTTGTTACACAGTTTACACTGGAATGGTTTTTCTCCAGTGTGGATACGATTGTGTGTCTTCAGGTCACCTGACTGACTGAAACTCTTGTCACAATGTTTACACTGGAATGGTTTTTCTCCAGTGTGGACACGCTGGTGTGTCTTCAGCTGACCTGACTCACTGAAACTCTTGTTACACAGTTTACACTGGAATGTTTTTTCTCCAGTGTGGACACGCTGGTGTCTCTTCAGGTAACGTGACTCACTGAAACTCTTGTTACACAGTTTACACTGGAATGGTTTTTCTCCAGTGTGGACACCTCCACTTGTCTCACCCCAATCATCACTGTCTTCAGTGACTTCAGTGTCAGATTCAAGCTCAACTTCAGAGCAGTGTGAAGAGATGTCTTCATCAATTTCACTTTTCACTGCTAGTAATGTCAACATTGATCCATCAGGCTCCTCTGGTCTTTGAAGTAGCTCCTCCTGTTCCTCTTTAATGTGTGAAGGCTCTGGTTTCTCGTGGAGCAGACTGGGGCTCCTCTCCTGTTCAGAAGATTCCTCCTCTTTACACACAACAAGGTGCAGGATGTCTAGGAGCAGAACAATAACATGATATTGAACAATGGATTTCTAAAATGTAACACTATTCTTCCTTTGTCCATGTAGAACAGGGGTCGGCAACCTTTTCGACATGAAGTGCCATGTTTTTATCTTCTTGATAGTCAGTGTGCCTTAAGTTTAAGTATGACACCACATCAAAATGTTGTATTTCCACCTGATTTTGATTGTCCATAGGCTATACATAACAAACATTAGACTCAATGACCGTCCTAAAGTATCTCCCAGACTGCCTCCCCAGTCAGAGTTATCAGTTTGAATGAATGTAGAATTATGTGCAGGATGTAATTTGTATATAGATGTGAGGAGACTTAATTTAACTGACTAAACCTTTTTTGAATATTTAATTTTAAAAGAAAAAAAAAACTCTCTCTCACACTTATGTCAGTGTGCCAATGATCACCCTCCCCTGCGCCAATGTTGGCACTCGTGTGTAAGGGTGCCTACCCCTATTGTGTAATAATTCATTGTGGCCCTTTGATGTCATCGGTTTCGTAGGCTTGCCTTCCAGCTGACCAGGGAGCATTGTTGTAGCCAACAGACCAGCACCACCTTCCCCACAGGAGTCGGCACCAACCGCCAGTCCTTCCCGCTCTACTCCTGAGGCCCACATCACCGTTCAACTCTACGTTACTCTGCAGGCTGCCATCGCTCAAACCCAAGCTACCCTGCAGACCAATGCCAGCGTTCCAACTCCACACTACACTGTTGGCCATCTCCGCTCAACTTCACGCTATACCAATGTTTTCTCTATACTTGCCTACTTGAAACTTGCCACTTAAAGTCGCGGTTGAATATATAGACCCCTTAACAGACGACGTCACACTGATAAGAACCAGTATGCGTGCAACCAGTATGCGCACAATGAAACCCATTCTGTCAGGTCTCGCTAGGACGCGCCTCACTAGCCAACACACAAGAGGGGGTTGGGGTGTGCTGAAACCAGCGCACCCCAAAACAACAGGTTGGGAATTGATTGCATGAAACAATCACCTGTGCGTCCAGTCTCAATGTTAGTAAACAAATAATTGGTCTATAGGCCAGGGGACGGCATCCTTTTTGACATGAGTGCCATGTTTTAATTTTCTTTATAGTCAGTGTGCCATGTCAACATCTAACTATAATTTGACAAACCTCTGTCTTGGTCAGGGTTCTTGCACCATTTTGAAAGTCAAATTTAAGACTTTTTAAGACCTTTTTAAGACCTCAACAAATGTAATTTAAGACCCAAATAAATGTCGCAACAATGTCTTCCTATATTGAAATTGGCTAATGGGAGTGCAGGCCAGCGGATGGTAGAACTTCTATTAATCCATTAAGACCGGGAACGCATCCGTGTCATTTTAAGATTTTTGGGTATTCAAAAATAGCAGATCTACAAGCTCATAGCGCGGCACCGATATAATACCTCCCCCTACAGGCTGGTATTATAATATGTTACTCTCTACCTCCCCCTACAGGCTGGTATTATAATATGTTACTCTCTACCTCCCCCTACAGGCTGCTATTATAATATGTTACTCTCTACCTCCCCCTACAGGCTGCTATTATAATATGTTACTCTCTACCTCCCCCTACAGGCTGGTATTATAATATGTTACTCTCTACCTCCCCCTACAGGCTGGTATTATGATATGTTACTCTCTACCTCTCCCTACAGGCTGGTATTATAATATATTACTCTCTACCTCCCCCTACAGGGTGGTAATATAATATGTTACTCTCTACCTCCCCCTACAGGCTGGTATTATAATAGGTTACTCTCTACCTCCCCCTACAGACTGGTATTATAATATGTTACTCTCTACCTCCCCCTACAGGCTGCTATTATAATATGTTACTCTCTACCTCCCCCTACAGGCTGGTATTATAATGTGACTCTCTACCTACCCCTACAGGCTGGTATCATAATATGTTACTCTCTACCTCCCCCTACAGGCTGGTAGGGCCTGTAAAAGGCCAATCAAAAAGAAGGCCATAAAAAAAACTATGATTTTTAAGTCCACGGAAATAATGAATTAACCTGAAGGTTAAGGATGATTTAATTTTAATATAGTACAAGAATAGTGTAACTATCTGTAAAATATAACCAATTTATTTAATAAAATTATGTATTGGGTTATAGCCTATTTGTCTCAATATTTGTCACATTCAGCCCTGGACTTCACTGACTGTAGGGGTCACATTAATCACATTAGAATCACAGATTAGAGATTTTATGTATTTCCCCTATTTTCTGTATTTTTCACTATTTAAAATAGTATTTCTTAATTTTTAATAATTATAGCTTGTAGATTGGCTTTTTTCACCATTTGAAATTGTTTTAAAATAAAAGGAACAGTTTTCCCAACCGACAGAGAGTCAGAGACAATATTTAGCCTATATATGGTTCTGTATTAGTGTATGAGTCAGTTTTAGCAGATTTCATTCTAATTGGCTACTGTAGACTGCCTATCAATTTCATGGGCCTGGGTAGGGCCACCTGGCCTGGTGGAGATCTGCCCTGTTGCGCAGCAGCACAGCAAGTGAAGGCTCAAACTGTGTGTGTGTGTGTGTGTGTGTGTGTGTGTGTGTGTGTGTGTGTGTGTGTGTGTGTGTGTGTGTGTGTGTGTGTGTGTGTGTAGCACAATATTTACTTCTGATCAGTCAAACATTCACTTGAAACTGTTGCCTGATGACAGCTGAGGGGGAAGCGTCCGTCGTTTCTATTCCACATTGTAACCAGTGACATCCGTTATATAGCATACATTTGTTGTTAGCACTTAGCATTCATTAGCATGCTCTGTAGCAACAACAAGTACTGCCAAACAGTGCTCAACTACAACTACTGCTATATTTATCAACCCAAACGGTCACGGGGGCTCTGATTTTGCCCAATGTCCACTTAAACAGAGCTTCTGAGCTTACACAGACACCTGGAGCAAATTAATTAACGAGCGACACTGCAGCGCTGACGCTAACGGCCGGGCAACGAGACAAGCTCGTCAACTCCAGCTGAGTGAGTGACTGAGAGAAGGAGAAGAGAGACAGGGGAGGGCGGGGCTATCAGCCTATGGAACACACACTGCTGTGTGTGCGTCTCTCACCCGCTCTCAACACAATGGGAGAGATGGAGGAGCGTACTGATAATATATCTTTATGGAAAATTCAACACTAGAATACGCACAAATGTTTATGGCTTTCATTTTCCCATGAGCCTTAAAAACATAACCTTCAAATTTAATACCTACGGTCAAATTTAAGACAAATTAAGACCTTAAATTCCCGATATTTTTTTTAAGACAATTTAAGACTTTTTAATGACCCGCGGGAACCCTGTTGGTGTCTTGGTCTCTGTGTCGCCCGTTTCTCCTCACTGGCTGGAGCACTTGATCTGATTTTGCACACAGCCATTGCCCATTACCATCTGAACTTAACTGCGAAGCCGGTTTCTCAATTTCATCAAATCTCTTCATTAGCCATTATGTGTCAAACAATGGGAGATAACGTTGCCAGGTTTCGCGCGAGAAACAAGCAGCAAGGTCTGTACTTTCGCCTGCGCCCTTCACCGGGTATGGTCTAGTTAAGTTTAATTATGACACCACATCCAAAAGTTATATTTCCAACTGATTTTGATTGTCCATATACTATACATAACTGTTTTTTCTTCTTCTTTATCGGGATGTAATGATCATTAGACTCCCAGACAATTTGCTATGTACCCTCTACACCAAATGTCTTTACCTAAAATAGCTGATCTACAAGCTAGAGATCTTGTAGATCAGTTCATTTCAGCAAATATTACACCCCCCCCCCCCCCCCAAATAGGGATGCTAGGGATCAGTGTTATTATTGTAACAGCTCTACAACAAAACAGAAAATATGAAAGAAAGAGAGAGCATATGAAACTTACTGAGGTGTGGATGGTCTTCAGGTTCCTCCTGTTTAATAGAAATGTCCCTGGCTGAGTCTGGAGAGTTCATCTTCACCTGCAGTCTGGACTCCATACACTGATCTGAAATGAAGTAATTGAAAAAGGACTTTAAATGAAGACCTTAATGGTCTCAAAATAACAATAATATTTGCAGAAGGCAAAATGGCAAAGCCCAACTCTCCCACATATGAATCTTGGGTGCAAAGATTATAGGATTCATATATTAGGGAAGAAATCCTTCGTAATTTAGGATTGCACAAGGAAGAATGTGTCAAAAGGTGGATTCCTGCGATGCAAATAATGGTCTTAAGTGAATAAGCTGAAAGTAGCCAATAAGTTTTTCATGTTTCTGCAACCAGACAGAGTGAGCAATTAGTTTTAATCATCAGGATATTATCATTGTCATTTATTTTGTCATGATTATTTCTTAGTACAATTAGATATTGTGACAGCCCTACAACAGAAGAGAAAAGAATAGTGGGTGGGTGGTCTTCAGGTTCCTCCTGTTTAATACAATTGTCCCTGGCTGAGTCTGGAGAGTTCATCGTCACCTGCAGTCTGTCTTGTTATGGACATGACAAACTTAAATGCTGTTCTAACACAGTATTGGTGAGATGTCAGCTATACTCCATATGAAATATGAAATCTAGCCTAGCTGTAGCCCTGAAACATGAGTCATACCATGACAGTCATGGGCCCACTTGTTCCTGGTTTGCTATTTTTTTTTACATTTACAACTGCCACAACGACATAAACAAAGCTTTTTATTGAACAATACGGCAGATACAGGTACTTAGACCATTTGCACCTCAACTTGTTACATCCGAGGCTCGGGGGTCAGCACTTTATATTTGAAATCTGAACGTTTATGTAGATTTGCGCTGCAGTAATCTGATCACTGGTCAGTCAGTCTATCATAGCAGCACTTGATTCTTGCAGCCCGACCCCCACGGGCATCTGCTTCTTTCACACCCACAGGCAGAATACGTAAAGAACAGCGATTTGTTGAGTATTAGCTTGTCTGGCTCCTAGTTTATCGAGTTGAGAGAGCAACTGCACACGTAGCCAGTAACAGAACGGTCATTGCGGCGAGAGGCAAGCCAATGCAGCCAATACACAACAACCATTGTGCAACACGATGGGAACAGTGAGGTGCTACACCAGCGCTGGTCGGGATTCTTTTTTTAAAGAGGTGGTGCCATGATTTTGCACTTTTTCGGTTTTTCATGTGTCTATGAGGTTGATAGAACTTCATTAAGCCCCCTGGTGGTGTTTTTATGGTGTTTTATGTCTTCTCTGACTATTTTGAGTTTCTTCCTGGAGGCTGAAACCTTGAGGGTCAAACGTGCCAATAGAAAAACAGCCATTTAATGACACAGTAAAAATATACCCTCCCCCTCATTATCATAACACAACAGGTGTGGGCATGAGGAGGAGGAGGGACTAGGACAGGTGGGTGGTGCTAAGGTGGTGGAGGAGGTGCTAAGGTGAGAACCAGGTATACTTGATGAACTGGAGGCGTGTCCACATAAAAACAAACACTTTCTGTCTACACTTTTTTGAAAAAAGATCTTCCTCCTAGTATAACCATAATACCTGATGATTATGTTTTAGGGGGGGAAAAAATCTCTGAAAATCACGGCACCCCGTCTTTAAATAAATAGACCAGCGGTCGGCGAGATCGACAAGCCGATAGCTAGGCCCTTCTGACCCCCCTTCCGGTGCCTATGGCGTGTGCACCACAAGGCAACATGGCCAATTTGTTTAATCATCTTTAATCATCGGGATATTATCATATATTTCGTCATGACTATTGCATAGTAAAATGTTCATATTGCGACAGCTCTACAACAGAACAGAAACATATTTAAGAAAGAGAGAGAACATTAAACGTACTGAGGTATGGATGGTCTTCAGGTTCCTGTTTAATAGAAATGGCACTGGCTGAGTCTGGAGAGTTCATCTTCACCTTTAGTCTGGACTCCACACACTTGTCTGAAATGAAGGAATTGAATAAGGACTTTAGGGTTCCATGGTTCTACTTCCCCTAAAACGGTGATCATTGGGTATTATTAACCCATTTAGACCTGAGGCCCATTCTAAAAACGCCTTCTAAATCCTGACCTAAGTTTTCTGAAAAACTTCAAATATTTATTCCAAAATGACAAACAATGTACAGTATGTTGCTTTATACTGTACATAACAACAAGAACCCTAAAAGGGGTTCCCGTCCTGAAAGGTATAGTTACAAAAACGGGTCCCCGCCAAAAATATATGAGGAAGAATGTTCTTCCAAAAATGGTCTTAAAATAATATTTTTATGTGGACAAAACCCACCAGTTCAAAAGATATAGGGCTATGGCCCTATGTCAAACCATCTATTGCTTGTAGGCTTACAAGCATATTATAGACATGATGCAAATTCAACTGATTTTTTTTCTTTTCTGCATTTAGAGCTGAATTAATATTCCCACTGCGTGTTTGCCTTTTTCGTAAAATTGTGATGTAACAATAAAGTTGCACTCTATATAATTTGAAAAATAAGGAGAAATCCTTTGTCAATTATAATAACAGCAGACAGGTGAGTTTGGAGCTAAACTGTCAATTTGCAGCCCATGAACAAGACAGGGAGATCATTTCCAATTCCATGCATTACCTGGATGGTCATTCTAGGTCTGACACAATACAGCATGACAGATGTTTAGTTGGTAGAAGGATTCAAGGTGCATGAAGACATGGAGCTCTAACTTCACTTGACAATCACATTAACATTACAGACAGACTCTGTCTGACAGAGTAAAGATACTACTGGTGGTTAACAGGCCGTGACCCCCCAAGATAATCATATTTGAACTGAGGACCCCCCACCCTGATAAGGGTAGGAGTTGAGGATCTGCTATTGTGAAAATAGCAGATCTATAAGCTGACAACGCCTCGTGTTGCGATGCCCTCAAAAAAATGTTTGGGGGCCCAAAATTTAAAAAGGGCCCTTTTTAACGCTGATTTAGAGGAATTTAACATTAAGACTGATGTCTTCACCCCCATGCCAGCTGCTCTCCCTGTCGGCCCCCTCATGCTTATATAGTGTTAATAATTGCATTTATTCATTAATTCTGATGAAAAACACGACTACATTATGCTATTGTTAGTCACATTTATTCAACATTGGGTTTGGACACAGGTTTCACTTAGAGCAAAGGTATTATAATATGTTACTCTCTACCTCCCCCTACAGGCTGTTATTATAATATGTGACTCTCTACCTCCCCCTACAGGCTGGTATTATAATATGTTACTCTCTACCTCCCCCTACAGGCTGGTATTATAATATGTTACTCTCTACCTCCCCCTACAGGCTGGTATTATACTATGTTACTCTCTACCTCCCCCTACAGGCTGGTATTATAATATGTTACTCTCTACCTCCCCCTACAGGCTGGTATTATAATATGTTACTCTCTACCTCCCCCTACAGGCTGGTATTATAATGTGACTCTTTACCTCCCCCTACAGGCTGGTAGACAGGCTGGTATTATAATGTGACTCTCTACCTCCCCCTACAGGCTGGTATTATAATGTTACACTCTACCTCCCCTTACAGGCTGGTATTATAATGTGACTCTCTACCTCCCCCTACAGGCTGGTATTATAATGTGACTCTTTACCTCCCCCTACAGGCTGGTAGACAGGCTGGTATTATAATGTGACTCTCTACCTCCCCCTACAGGCTGGTATTATAATGTTACACTCTACCTCCCCCTACAGGCTGGTATTGTAATGTGACTCTCTACCTCCCCCTACAGGCTGGTATTATAATGTGACTCTCTACCTCCCCCTACAGGCTGGTATTATAATATGTTACTCTCTACCTCCCCCTACAGGCTGGTATTATAATGTGACTCTTTACCTCCCCCTACAGGCTGGTAGACAGGCTGGTATTATAATGTGACTCTCTACCTCCCCCTACAGGCTGGTATAATAATATGTTACTCTCTACCTACCCATACAGGCTGGTATTATAATGTGACTCTTTACCTCCCCCTACAGGCTGGTAGACAGGCTGGTATTATAATGTGACTCTCTACCTCCCCCTACAGGCTGGTATTATAATGTTACACTCTACCTCCCCTTACAGGCTGGTATTATAATGTTACTCTCTACCTCCCCCTACAGGCTGGTATTATAATTGTACTCTCTACCTCCCCTTACAGGCTGGTATTATAATATGTTACTCTCTACCTCCCCCTACAGGCTGGTATTATAATGTGACTCTCTACCTCCCCCTACAGGCTGGTAGGGCCTGTAATAAAGGCCAATCAAAAAGAAGGCCATCAAATAAAACGATGATTTTTAAGTCCACGGAAATAATTAATTTAACTTGAAGGTTAAGGATGATTTAATTTTAATA
Source organism: Gymnoscopelus braueri (assembly GCF_963280865.1). Taxonomy (NCBI): domain Eukaryota; kingdom Metazoa; phylum Chordata; class Actinopteri; order Myctophiformes; family Myctophidae; genus Gymnoscopelus; species Gymnoscopelus braueri. Next base: position 3,940,797 of record NC_137603.1, on the reverse strand, counting down.
TAGTACAAGAATAGTGTAACTACTGTATCTGTAAAATATAACCCATTTATTTCATAAAATTATGTATTGGGTTATAGCCTATTTGTCTCAATATTTGTCACATTCAGCCCTGGACTTCACTGACTGTAGGGGTCACATTAATCACATTAGAATCACAGATTAGAGATTTTATGTATTTTCCCCTATTTTCTGTATTTTTCACAATTTAAAATATAGTATTTCTTAATTTTTAATAATTATAGCTCGTAGATTGGCTTTTTTCACCATTTGAAATTGTTTTAAAATAAAAGGTAAACAGTTTTCCCAACCGACAGAGAGTCAGAGACAATATTTTGCCTATATATGGTTCTGTATTAGTGTATGAGTCAGTTTTAGCAGATTTCATTCTAATTGGCTACTGTAGACTGCCTATCAATTTCATAGGCCTGGGTAGGGCCACCTGGCCTGGCGGATATCTGCCCTGTTGCGCAGCAGAACGTCAGCAAGTGAAGGAAATGAATAAATACAAATAAACATAATGTTTTGATGGATAAATGCAAATGATTAAATCATATATCTTCGCTGTCAGGCCGAAACCTTGTATTTCCATATTTCAACTTTATGTTTTTTCATAAATGAATGCCTTACTTCAGCGGTTCTCAAACTGGGGTCCGGGGACCCCCAGGGGTCCTTGAGGAGTTACATGACTTTAACTATGAGAGTGTTCCATTTGTACACTCTCAGAGTTAGGATTTCTTAGTATAGATTTGGGTCCCAGAGATAGCAAAGAGGTATCAAATGGGGGTCCGTGGCCTAATGTTTATTAAACTGGGGGTCCATGAAATTAAAAAGTATGAGAACCACTGCCCTACTTCATCATACAAGAGTGTCACACTATAAGAGTAAAAATAGCCGATCTACAAACTCCCAACATGCCGAGATATGATGTGTTGTGAGCTTGTAGATCAGCTATTTTCACAAATTACAATTTCCTATAGTATTGTTTGTTGATTACTTTTCATGCAGTAATGCTATTTTATATTTCATTTCTTCCTTCTTTTTTTGTATTAAAAAGGTCTTTTAAAAAATGGTCACTTTACTGTCATCTGGGGACCCCCCCAAACAAAAAAATTACGTGGGGACCCCCCTGGGCCTTGTGGGTCCCGACACACAGGTTGAGAACCAGTGATTTGACTAACACTGCTAGTCACAGTTTGTTGTTAAACCCACCAGCAACATGTATGCTGCTCACCAGCAGCCTGTGTAACGTTTAAGTCTCATGTAGTCAGACCCACCATTTCATCAAAATAAAATTATTTGTAAAGATAATAATGTGTTTGTAAAAAGGAGGTGGTTAAGTTATCTACCGTTTGACCCGCTTCAGAATCAGTCACGGCATATTGAGGCGCTGACACAGACGCGTCGGTCGGCGTTTCACGTTGTATACATTTTTAATTTCTCCACCAAAGTATTGTGCTTCCTTAAATCCTTCTCCTTGGCTAGAGAGACGCAATGACCCGCCTTAAGCTGCCTCTGATTGGTTTGTATTAGTGACAGACGAGCGTCATGTGAACCGTGGCTGCAGTCCATCGCGCAGCGCACCAACCACAAATCTGGAAAAGTCGTCCTAAAACACACTCGCCCCCGGTCTAATGCGGCGGCCACGGTCCGCGAAAAAAGGGTGGCAGTGTGTTTTAGGACGAGGCTTCCGTTTTCCACCCGATTGCTCTTTTTTTTTTTTTTTTGCTGTGAGAGGGGGGAAAAAGCGTGAGAAATGGCAAGTGTGGCGTGAGGCGTGAGAAGAGGTTAAATTGCGTGACTCTCACTCTCAAAGAGTGAGAGTTGGCAGCTCTGCTCATGGGTCAGCACTTTATATTTGAAATGTGAACGTTTATGTACATGTGAGAGTTGTAAATGTAAAACAAATCGAACACCACTCTAAAGCAGGAACTCTCATGGCTAACATAGATGCAAAACAACCTGAATGAGTTGATCTTTATACCTGCTGTGTTTCAGTGGTTGAGCTGCTAACAAACGTCCTCCTGCTGCTTAACGACGACACTGTTTAGAAACGACACGATTTACTTTTCTTTGCATTTGACTTTGATATAAATCTATGGTATTTTAAAGTGTCAACAACAGTCAGTCAACACACCATGCTGTTTTCACTACTGCATTGTGGCACTAGAGCAGTGTTGCCAGGTTCTGTGAGAGAAATAAGCAACCAGGTATAGGAAAAGAAGTCCAAAAGCAGGCCACATGAGCACTTTAAACCTATATGATCTATTCTAGCCAGTGATGCTATGCTCATTTGGGAAGTGATTGTACTCTATTTTAATGACGTCACGTGCACGCACACTTGCACGTGCGCGCCCTCCCGTGCATGTGCATAAATGTTCCCTCACGCGCTCAGTGCGCACTGCTCACAGAACAGCTCCGAACAGCATTATGATTATTAAATGTGCATAAATAGTAGGAAACATGTTTGTATAGGAAATTACTAGTTTTAGTTTAGTTTTTGTAAATGTTGCCTTGAAATAGAGAAACACAAACACAAACACAAACTTAAAATAATCAGACAACTTGTTTACTTGAACTACTTTACTTTGAGGGGGAAAAAAACAAGCGCACTGAGAAAGGAGGCTGTGTGTGTGTGTGTGTGTGTGTGTGTGTGTGTGTGTGTGTGTGTGTGTGTGTGTGTGTGTGTGTGTGTGTGTGGGGAGGGGGGGTGAGTGAGTCAGGGTGAGACAGAAGAGAGGAGGGCGGGATGGAGATAAGGGAGCAGACAGACAGACAGAGTTTGAGACGCGGGTGAGAAAGATGACGTCACCTCCAATCTTATACAGTGTAGGTGAGGACGTAGTTGAACACACCTGACGACCTGAGCTATTGTTATGCTAAGTAGCCACTGGTACTCGCTCGGCGCACGGATCGAATGGAACGCATTCTTGCATGCACGCGCGTGCACCTCGCGTGCACGTGCGTGCACATCCGTGCATGTGCCTGCGCTTCCCCCTGGTCAAATAAGTGGTTGCACGGCGTGCAACCCCGTCCACTGAGCATTGCACCCCTGATTCTAGCCACCCCTGATTTGAAAAGAGCCAATCTACAAGCTCACAACACGTTGTGACTGTGAGCTTGTAGATCTGCTATTATCTTTGAAACATTTTATCAACACAAATCTGGTGCGGGGGTCCCTGGCACAAAAAACGCCGCAACTTTTAATATTTACAAGAAACCTTACTTATAATAAGCAGACATGGCAACCCTGATTTGTTGTTCTTCTTGTCTGGCATTTCAAGGAAGTTGCGTCCGACTCCAATGAGCAGGCGCGCCGCCTACTGGGCAGGAGAAGAATAAGAAAATGTGGCACTACAGATTCCCAAACTTTTCAGACGTGACCCCCAAGATAATGACATTTGAAATGGGGACCCCTCACCCTGACAACTTAAGCACTTGGCATTGTAGGAGTTGAGGCATTTAGTTAGCATTACATACAATTAGTATCCCAACCTGAAAATGTAGCTATCTTCTATTTAATAGAGAGCTGGAGAGAGACACCTGTTACTGAACAAAAGTGGGTTTCAACCTTTTTCATGCCAAGGACCCCTAAATTGATATACATTTGGCCGCGGACCCCCATCTGAAAATGTTTTGTGCCAGGGACCCCCAGAAGCAATGATTTGAGTTAAAAATGTTCGCTTATAAATATAAATATTCAAAGATATGCACAAATGTTCAAGATTTTTCAAAAATAGCAGATCTACAAGCTCATAGGCACTCGGTGCCGCGCTATGAGCTTGTAGATCTGCTATTTTTGTTGTTATCAGTGAGAACCAGTCATACAACAGGTTTATCAAGCTGTGGGCTAGCACGCAGGAGCATTGAGAATGTATTAAAATGGCATTAACATTGAAGTTCAACCTGGAGTCGACTAGTGTCTCTCTCACAACAACTGTGGATGGTCGTGTCCAGCAGTCCTATTTTGGACATTTATTAATACACAACCACAACAAAAACAACTACTTTTGAAGAGGTTTTGACATGTTTATTAATTGAAATTCAGCATCTCAACATCTAAAAAGCTATGAGGTCAAGTTTTCAGGATGGATGGGGGCTGGGGTTGGTTGGTGGAGGAGGTATATCTCTTCAGTTATAGCAGGGGTCATCACCATGCTTTCTTGTGGTGGACATTTTGGTCAAAATTCCATTTTTGCCACGGACATACAAAATGAGTGGACATTAATATTACCAGAAACACATAAAGAGCTATAGCCCTGAATGACCATATAACAGGTCTGTAACTCTGAGCGTGTACAAATGGAACCAAATGGACCCTTACGGGTCCATTTGGTTCCATTTGTACACGCTCAGAGTTACGGTGGTCCTTGCAAATAAAACATTTAAGAACCACTAGTACTAGTAGGACTCCTAATGTTCCATACATAGTGTCATAGTAAATCAGAGTCATGCATATTCTGAGGAAAACTAAATAAGAACATTATAATGGTGTGTAAATCAAAACATTTGCCACGGACAAGACCAAGTCTTTGCCACGGACACATTAGTCTGTGTACGGACATGTTGATGACCCCTGGTTATAGTATTTTTTTTAATCTTTCTTTTAGTTGGCAGCCATGACCTGGTCCACCCAGCTGCTGAACTGGGCCACGCGGGAGTAGACGCCGGGCACGGAGGTGGAGCAGCGGCTGCTGCCCCAGGACACGATGCCGACCAGGGTCCACATGTTGTCCTTCTCACACACCAGGGGACCACCGGAGTCCCCCTGAGACAGGGCACAAGCAAGGACAGGAGACAGGACACCATTAACAAGAAGCAGACCATTAAAGAATCACTCAATCAATTTCTTCACAATCCTCAATACCATGGACGGGTTACCAGTGGTGGAAAAAGTACTACATTTTTTTGCTCAAGTAAAAGTATCAATACTGCAATGTAGAAATACTCTGTTACAAGTAAAAGTCCGGAATTGAAAATGTACTTGAGTAAAAGTATCAGAAGTATCAAAATGTACTTAAAGTGCCAAAAGTAGAAAGTACTCATTATGCAGAATGTCCCATTTCAGGTGTAAATGTAAAAAAAATCATTTGAAAATGGCAGATCTACAAGCTCACAATGTGTCGCATCGCGGCTCATTGTGAGCTTGTAGATTGTAGATTGTAGATTGTAGATTAGCTATTTTCAAATGGACGAAAACAAAGTAACTAGTAACTAAAGTTTCCAAATAATTGTAGTGGAGTAAAAGTATAATATTTGCCTCTGAGATGTAGTGAAGTAGAAGTAAAAGTATTGGAGATTGGAAATATTCAAGTAAAGTACAAATACCTCAAAATTGTACTTTACGTAAGTAAGTACATGTACTTAGTTACTTTACACCACTGACCATTAGACCCTCCCATGCCAGCACACACACACACACACGCACACGCACACACACACACACACGCACACACACACAGTCGATTTCCAGAAAGCTTTCGACTCAGTCTGGAATGAGGGTTTACTTTTTAAATTAATAGAAGGTGGTATAGGGGGAAAAGTCCTTTGAGGTAATTAAATCCATAAAACCACCCTGGCCAAAATAGGGGTTACTAAAATCATAAATACTACTGACTACGCCAGTTGGATTTAAACCAACAAGTCAATTAAGGCTCAACATTAAAAGGAGGTTCGTTTAACAGAGCTTTGGAAACTGGGTAGGAGGCTCAGCAATGACACCATGACGTTGCAAAAGTTTTACATTTTATTCACATTAAATTATTAAAAAAAGATTATGCCACTGCAATACAACTGGTCAATAGAACACATCTCCCCAAGCATTGTCCAGATTGTCCAGAGCAGATAAGCCACAGCACACAAAAAGGGAGTAATTAACTCATAGGTTAGTCGTTTCACTGCAAAAGAGCACACACACATATTAGTTCACTATGCTCACAGAAGGCATCAAATAGGAGTTCAAATGGACCATTATTATATAAATACAGTGGGTTTAAAACATACAACTACATACCATGTACACAAAACAATCTGACTGCATTAAATAGCTTAATACATCGACACACATTTCAAAACAACCTGACATTACGCACACATAATAAAAACATCCTTACCACAGGGCGAGCAGAGTGGAGCGCACCTTAATGGCAGAATTCTGCCCCACAAGCTACACACTCCATTGTTAGCCCCATTTAAAAGTAGCAATAACTAGATGAACTATTACATTTACCATGGGTGACGCTGGATCACACTCTGCCCGCCTGTGCAAAATCTGCAAACAAATCTGTTGTTGAATGTCAACTTCCTGCTTTTAAAAGGCCAACCAGACCATGATTGGACAGCAGTCGGATTGGTTCACCAATCATGATCCATCCTCAGCTCTACACACACACACACACCACAGGGGGAATACGTCCACACGGCGTAGTGTCATCAGTGGGTCGTACCTAGGGGGGCGGAGTCGGCTCGGGGGAAAACTCAGATTTCCCCCAGCTGGTATAGACCGAGGGATGTGGGGTTTTCAAACTCATATGCTGTAAAAGTATACCAATTTAAAAAGTAGGCGTCATGGCTTGCCAGATCACAGGCACAGAACCTTGTTGCCACTCGAAAAGGAACGCTACATTAGCAAATTAAACAAGAGTCCGATTGGAATGTTGTCCTGACTGGACAGAGGATCCAACACAACACAATGGCCCGAGGTTATCTGATTTAATCGCCTGGTAAGAGACACTATTACATTTTCTATAGATATGATCAATTAAACATATCATATTATCAAAAAGCAAAAGCCATTCATTCATCAATGATGTTTATAACACGTTTTAGTGAATTCCAAGTACAGGAGGCATCGACGCCATTACAGTTTGGAAACGCAGTTCAACATGCAGCGATTTACACACAAAACAAGCCAAACCCGGCTATCCTCGTTTAAAACCTACAGAAAACACGATTGTAAATCTGGCAATGAACACGGAGCTAAAGCAGTGTGTAAATCCTGCATATTATATGGCGCACATCGCCAAATGATAATGGCGTCGGTACGTGCCGTTCCGTCTCTAAACTGTACTTCAAATTCCCTATAAACATTATTGATGACTTAATGGCTGTTGGGTTTTGATATTAGGGTAAGTTTAATTGATCATATCTTGTAATAGTGTCTCTACCAGGTGATTAAACACTGTGCATATGTAAACATGTTTTGTAACAAAGAGGGAGACGAGAGGTAACCAGAAGACTCGTCCCAAAACACGCTCGCCCCCATTTTTCTCACCGACCAGCGGTTCTTGTATTCTTGTATTTGTTTTACAGAGGATAAGGTTTGAAATAAGTTCAGGGTTAGGCATAGTTTTACTGAGGTTCAGTTTAGGAATAAGGTTATGTTTTGGCACCGTTTTACTGAGGTTACGTTTAGGAATAAGGTTATGTTTAGGCATAGTTTTACTGGGAATACCATCCTAAAACCATCCCAAATCCTTGCGGGTTTGCCCCGGGGCGACTGTGTTTTGGGGCGAGTGTTTTGGTATTCAGACGGAGATGTAAAGAAGGAAACAGATCTCCGATCTCAGTGGTGCTTGTGCTGAAACTTGACTCATGCAATAAGATATAAGGATAATCTGATAAACCACATGAACCCCAGCTTACGTATTCTGGGGGGAACATAAACCAAACATTGCCAATCTAGCTCACAGTTACAACGCGTCGCGTTCCGACGCGCTGTGAGCTCATAGATGTTTGGTCTTTTTAGTCACATATATCTTAATAATAAGTCAACTTTTCCGAGGGCGAGTGGACGATTGTGTTCCAGCTGTCCTTCTGATGGATTTTTCTTGGCTGAATGTTTCTATCGTCCATTAAAATAGCTCTGAAAGTGATCCAAACGATCGTGTATGATGTACCTCTATGAGGCAGGATCGTTCTGTTTTCCCCCAAGCTAAAATCGAATGGGGCGTTCCTGGGCGTTCCCGTCTATCTCCGTGTGTATCTATAAGACAACATTAACTCCACCCAGTTACACATATATGAAAATAAAATATTGCCTGTCAAAATTGGAGATGAACATACAGAATTCTTCCCACAAGGCAGAGGGGTGAAGCAAGGCTGTTTTATGCAGGTGATCAGGTCATACTGTATCCTACTAGAGAAGGTCTTCAGCAAAGCTTGGACATTCTTCATCAGTACTGTCAGACCTGGGCCCTGACAGTGAATATGAAGAAGACCAAAATTATGACCTTCCAAAAATTATCACGGTTACAGAGAAATTACTCAACATTCAAAATAGGTGGGACCCAAATAGAACAAACAAACTTCTATACGTATTTGGCTTCCAAAGGAAACCTCTGTTCAGCTGTGAAGGAACTCAAAGAGAAGGCAAAAAGGGCTTTCTATGCCATCAAGTGTTCAGTTCAAATCCAATTTCCGATCAGGACATGGCTCAAAATATTTAATTCGGTTATAGAATCCATAGCACTGTATGGCAATCCAATCCAATCCAATCCACTTTATTTATATAGCACGTTTAAAAACAACAGTTTGGAACCAAAGTGCTGTACACTCAATAAAATATTAAAATAAACAATAATACAAGAGAACACACACAATGAACAAGACAACGATTGACACAATGCCTGGGGGAAAGCGGCAGTTTCTCAAGTTGAATTTTCAAAGGCCAAGGAGAACAAATGAGTTTTCAAACGTGATTTAAACACAGGCAGGGTTTGAGACTCTCTAACATGGGGTGGCAGCTTGTTCCACAGTGTGGGCGCTATGGCGGAAAATGACCTATCTCCCCGTGTTTTCAATTTAGTTGCTGGGACTTTAAGGAGTGACTGGTCAGTAGACCTCAAGACCCTTGTACCATTATTGGGAGGTAGCAGTTCTGAAATGTATAATGGTGCCAGCCCATTTAAAGATTTGAAGACAAACATTAAAGTCTTGAACTGAATCCTGTACCGAACAGGGAGCCAGTGTAGGGAGGCAAGAATGGGGGAGATGTGATCAAATTTCCGTGTCCCTGTTAAGAGGCGGGCGGCCGCATTTTGGACTAACTGTAATCGAGACAAACAGGCTTGGCTAATGCCAACATAGAGTGCATTACAGTAGTCGAGTCGGGTTGAGATAAAGGCATGGATGAGACGTTCAAAATCAGAGACGGTTACAGCAGACTTGACTTTAGCTAAGAGCCTCAGCTGATAAAAGCTGGATTTAACAACAGAGTTTATCTGTTTCTCAAACTTAAAATCACTGTCCAATTTGACACCAAGGCTAGTGACAACTGGTTTTAGAAAAGGCTGCAGGGGGTATGGGGCCCTTTATTAGAAAGTGATTGGGCAAAATTGGACAAAAATCCAGTTGAGATCCTGCACGCAGAGTTCTGCAAAACTATTATCCTGGTACAAAGAAAAAGCACAAACTCTGCATGCAGGGCTGAATTAGGCCAATATCCTTTACTTCTTAATATACAAAAAAGATCTATTAAATTCTGGAGCCATATTAAAAAGAGTGACCCCGCCTGTTACCATTATAAAGCCCTTGTCTGCCAAGAATTGAACATAGAAAGGAGCCTCAGTCAACTGGTCCTGAAACTAGCTGACCTTTCACCTTCTGACATCACAAACCACAGCCAGCCTCAGATGATAAGACCTAACCACATTATAACTAAAGATTAGACCTAACCACATTATAACTAAAGATTAGACCTAACCACATTCTAACTAAAGATTAGACCTAACCACATTATAACTAAAGATTAGACCTAACCACATTCTAACTAAAGATTAGACCTAACCACATTCTAACTAAAGATTAGACCTAACCACATTCTAACTAAAGATTAGACCTAACCACATTATAACTAAAGATTAGACCTAACCACATTATAACTAAAGATTAGACCTAACCACATTATAACTAAAGATTAGACCTAACCACATTATAACTAAAGATTAGACCTAACCACATTATAACTAAAGATTAGACCTAACACATTATAACTAAAGATTAGACCTAACCACATTATAACTAAAGAAAAAGATAAATACATCACTTATTGGAATGAACTTACATAATGACAACACAAAGTAGAAACATATTTGGTCCTAAACAGACGGTATACTGTGTGCAGACTACCTAAGCACAGTAACTGATAAAAACCTGAGAAATACATTGACAATGTACAGGAAACAGATGTACAGACAGAGAGACAGAGACCGACCCCTACTTGACATATAAGATATAAATGAACAGTAGTGCTACGAACTTATACGGTCTAGAGGCTATAAAGAGGTACAATATCAAAAAAAAAATATCACAAACCAGAGGAACGGAAAGAGTTTACAATTTATTAATAGGATCAAACTTAAATGTACAATGGATTATTAAACAGATTAGGGAAAGCACAAAACGTCAGGGTGGCCAAAGCCAAAATACTCCAACCCTACCTGAAAAGAAAACCTAAACTACACCAAAACAAGAGTTACAGTCTAGGCCGTCGGTTCTCAAAGTGGGGTCCGGGGAACCCCAGGGGTCCTTGGAGGGGTTCCAGGGGGTCCCCAGCAAAATGTGTTAATATAGCATCACAATCATTTTAAATCACTTCAACCTTTTATACTTTGGTTATTCAAAAATAGCAGATCTACAAGCTCATAGCGCGGCACCGAGTGCCGCGCTATGAGCTTGTAGATCTGCTATTTTTGAAAAAACATGAAAATTAGTGAATTACTCATTTTCTGAGTGAGTTTTTAACACAAATCTTGGCTTCTGGGGGGTCCCTGGAACAAAATATTTCGAGATGGGGGTCCGCGGCCAAATACATATCATGTTGGGGGTCCTTGCCATGAAAAAGTATGAGAACCACTAGTCTAGGCTCCCTAACTAAACGAAACAGGCTCAAAACGGGGAACAAAACAAATGGCGGCACGCCCCTACCAAGCTTCCCTTCTCTAGTACACTCAGGTGAAGGTTTGGAACATAGTGAAGTGAAGTTTCCTATCTAATAAGTGTCTGTACTTTAAACACACAGTATTAAAGTTACCTTTACGCACTAAACAGAAAAAGGTATGGCACACAGCCTATATAGACCTATAGTAGTAAACACCAACTAACTAACAGAAAGGGTTCAGCACATGGAGGTGACGGAGGGTAACAGGACTGTAAAGGAGCTTCTAACAGGCTTTTATGCTGGCTGGGCTGATTGAGGATGAAGCCCAGGTGTGTCTCCAGACACCACGCCACTCCTCCAATCTCCACTCCACCCTCCAATTACCAAACGGGGCACTGAGAACACTCGGAGGGTTAAAAAACACAATATGAGGCCACACAGGGCCGTAACACATGTCATCAGTGTTTCACATTCATTTCATAGACTGTGGTGGCCCACCGTTGTCTAATTTGGGTGGACCCATCACCCCAGACCACCCTAGAAGGTCTAGGTCCACCCATAACCCCGGACCACCCTAGAGGGTCCAGGTCCACCCATCACAGGGAAACGGTGATGTCATAATGATCTTAACACATTCATTATCACACATTATAAATGATTACATAATAAACTAGAAAAAGTGCTCCTCGGAGCACAGGTCTCCGCCAGGTCGGGTAGGCTATTGTGGCCTCCTGGTGGCGCTATAATAGGCCAATGTGAAAAGGGTGCCATTTGTTCTTAGGCCTTGCACGACAGTTGGACCCTGACTGCATTCATGATTTGAGGCATTTTGTTAAAAACATTTGTTTTGCTAAATTAGACCTGCTGGTGGCGCTATAACAGGCCAATGTCAAAAGGGTGGCATTTGTTCCTCAACATAGTGTGAATGTGCGTGCAAAGTTTGACCGCAATCGGACAGTGCGTTCATGATTTGCGGAATTTTGTTCAAAACAAGCCAATAATGCAAACTTTAGATGTCAATCTTAGCCAATCAGGATAGAATATGAAAAATCAAACACATCCGTCTTGATCACATGACTATAGAGATCATGTGTACCGATTTCCGTGAAATTTGGATAAAATCGGAAGGAGTAGTATAAAATAATGTGTTTTACATAAGTCGACCTTCTGGTGGCGCTATAAAAGGCAGATGTGAAAAATGCAGGGCAAAGGTTTTTTGTTGACCTCTAGGAAAGTCTGCACACTAATTCTCGTTAGCCTTGGCTAGCTAATTAGCATTTGTGAAAAAGGTTGATGATCTCATCATTTTGCTGCTGTTATTAGTATTTAAAAGCTGAATGGACACACATGTATTTACTCCTCTCTCCACCAGGGGGCAGCGATGACTCTCTGCTTCTCTGAAAACACACCCAGGTGTTCTGTGAAAAGACAATAAACCAAGAAGAATCAGAAAGTATTAACTGTGTGAACATGTTAACACTTTAGTAACCTTCCCTTATAAAATTAAATTAATCATTCCCAAATGATTAGATAATGTGTTATTTATAACTTGTTAAATGTGTGTTAATGGTTAATGCTTTAACGATTATTTATAAAACTATGCTATTAATAGTTAATAGATCATGAACAAGTTATTAGTAATCCTAAACTACTTAAAAACCTAACCTCCCAGCACCTTCCCTGGAACTACAGTAACCATCAAAGTAGAAACAACTCAGTCCATTCAAACAACATTTGACCAATACTTTGTCAATAGTGTATCTTAGTAGGAAGGGCAGCTCAGTTGGTAGAACACTCTCCTTTGGACCACAAGGTTCTGTCTTTGATCCTGCTAGTGATGGAATGATCAGTGTTTTCAATGAACTGAATCATTGGGTACAGTTCACTGAAATGTTGTGTTCAAATGATTGGTTCTGGCTGCATTGTCTCTTCACTTCCTAACTGAGTCACCTGAACGTCCTCTCAGGCTATGGGATTTAAACTCCTGCGTCATGTAAAACATGTTTATATTTGATTGATGATGAATGGTCCAAACTACACAGTTCACCAAGAGCACCCCCCCCCAACTGACCACATTGTCATCAGTGTTGTCTGATACAACAAATCATTTGGTTATTACATTTGATTATTAGATTCATTATTATAAGAAATTAAGCAGAAGACACATGATAATGTGAATTCACGCGACCGGGATGGTGTACCAGGCTAGTTGTTTCACTTCTTACACAAGCATGTTGTTATGTGTATGTTTTCTAGTTGTATACACTTTTATACATAAAAACTGTATGAATGTATATGTAAAAAGGTTTAGTAAAAAGAAAGAGGAAGTGAACCTGGGTGTGTGGGAGGAGTCTAAAGATCGTCATTGGCTGTCGGCACCAGAATACGACCTGATAGAAGAAGAAGAGAGACAGTTAAAACAGACACACAAATAAATCCTATGTACTGTATTGTGTGTATTTCTCCATAAAATGCATAAATGTACACACAACACAATAACACAACAACACAACAACATTAGGGTTCAGTCATCAGGGTCACATGTTGCATCAGAACTAATCTGAACATTTGACTCCTATTTAAGACTAAATGTGACAACATAGCACACACTTTGACCTCTAACTAGGTCGTCTAAACTGGTCTAAACTGGTTAAGGTTCTAAACCAATATAAACCAGTTTAGGTTGTGGCTTTACATATGTGTTTGTTTGTTTGTTTGTTTGTTTGTTTGCATTTATGTGAGGGTTCCACATGTCATGTGATCCTCTGTTGATCTGACCTCATTTCTTCCACTGGTAGTAGATTAATTAATGAAACATGTCAATTAAACATGCTAATCACCTTGTTTCTTCCACTGGTAGTAGATGAATCCAGATAGGAACAAGACCAGACCCAGAACCAGACCTGATGCTCCCATGGCCACCTTGTTCTTCACTGACTCTGGCATGGAGTCATCTGACAATACAAATATTATATTATATTATATTATATTATATTATATTATATTATATTATATTATATTATATTATATTATATTATAAATTCTATAAATGTCTTTATACCTGCAGCCATTAGTAAACAAAGATGATGTACCTGATCTAGACACAAGACACTTAAAGGAGAGATCCGGACATTTTAAGTGTTATCTTTGATGTGTCGCTAATCACTCACCATCATTGAAATAACATTGAGTCGCACACGAGTTATCGTTCGTGCAGAACTAGACGACGCTGGTTGCTTACTTCTTCCACAGAACCTGGCGTCTGTGGAAGAAGTAAGCAACCAGCATCATCTCGTTCTGCATGAACGATAGCTCGTTCGCTACATTCAGTGCACGTTTGAGTATATCATGAGACTCCACAATGAGCAGTAGTAGAGAAAATACTAACTTTGCATCGGTTATAATAGACGATTTTCACTCTTACACGGGCTCCCATTATGCCAACGGAGGGGGTCGACAGACTGCAGGACACGGGACTCTCTGAAATAACTCAACGTCCCTTTCAATGATGGTGAGTGATTAGCGACACATCAAAGATAACACTTAAAATGGGCGGATCTCTCCTTTAAGCTCTAAGTAGGTGAGGCTCCTGTCATGACCTTCTTATTAGAATGGTTACTTTTTTAGGATGTTTTAATGTATTTGTATTGATTCTTATTTCTGGTGTCTGTATTATTATTGTGTCTTGTTTTTAATTGGATTGCTGTGTTTCCTTTCTGCAAAACAAATGTACCTTCAGGTACAAAAAGAGAATCCTTGAACCCTTAAAACAGAGTGCAGTGTAACACATTACAGTAGATTACAGTAGAATACAGTAGATTACAGTAGAATAGAGTAGATTACAGTAACTGACCCCAGTCCATCTTGATAGGCGCGGTCAGGCTGGGATGTTCCACCATGCATGTGATCTTCTCTCCTGATCTGTAACACACACACACACACACACACACACACACACACACACACACACACACACACACACACACACACACACACACACACACACACACACACACACACGTTTTTCTGCTGATGATCCTCTACAAAAAGCACAGCATGTTTTCTATCTGATGAGGATGATCAGTACCTACGCACAGGTGCCCCCTCTGCACCACGGTGCGGGGGGGGGGGGGGGGGACCACGTTGCCGAGGGGGCACCCAAAATGAGCCATGCCGCTCATCATAATAACTAAACGATGAACTATTATATTTAAATGTAAGATTAAAAACACAGCTACAATTAGTCACCATAGCACTAAACCGTTATAGGCAATAAGATAAGCTTATACTGATATTTTCTCCGCCTAAAATAATCATGACGTGCGTGCGTCCTCAAGTTGAATGTGTGTCCATGTGGATCTGCTCAGAGCTGAAGCGGCCCCTCCTCCCCGCCCGGTCTGGCAGTGAGTGAGCAGCTGTTAATTACCACTAACATTAGGACAGATTGTGAAAGTAGCCGATCTACATGCTGAAACGCGCCGCGCTTCCACACATTGATCTGTTGATCTTTGTTATTATTTATTTTTTTGGAGAGAAAAAAAAGGTTTGACTATTTTTGTGTAGGAGCGTGAATGCCCCGCTGGGCTCTCCTCCGCTCTAGTGTTTATTGTGTATTCCACTATTCCCTCCCCATTGCAGAAAAAATAGGAAGGCAAGAGGCAGAAGAAACTTAGCAACGAGATATGCACGTTATAGCGTA
Organism: Gymnoscopelus braueri; assembly: GCF_963280865.1. NCBI lineage: Eukaryota > Metazoa > Chordata > Actinopteri > Myctophiformes > Myctophidae > Gymnoscopelus > Gymnoscopelus braueri. The sequence continues at coordinate 3,925,222 of NC_137603.1, read as the reverse complement.
TTCCTGTGTGTGTATTCATGTATAGAACACACGCTCGCGGGTCTCTGTGTGCGTTCGTCATGCTTGCACGACGACGAGCTTGCTGCGTAGTTGTGTCTGGAGTAGACTGGTGATAAACACAGGACTCGGGAGCAATCGTGTGTGTGTGTGCGTGTGCGTGTGCGTGTGCGTGTGTGTGTGTGTGTGTGTGTGTGTGTGTGTGTGTGTGTGTGTGTGTGTGACTTAATATTAGCCTACCAATTAATGGTCAATTTTCAGCAAGTGAGTAACACTTGTTTTGTTTCTAAAGAATATATGTATAGGTGTCTATTAGGTGTGTATTTCTATGTATAGGTGTCTGTTAGGTGTGTACCTGGGTGTGTACTCCAGGTAGGAGTGGTACTGGTAGTACCAGTCTCCATCAGACAGCTCGTCAGTAGAGGAGAGACCAGAGGTCAAAGGTTCTTGACCTATCCACCAGGTCACCAGGATCACTTTAGGATAGAAGTCGTAGCTGCTGCACCTCAGCATGTGAGTGTGTTCACCACGACGAGGGGGAGTCTCTGACTTCAGTCTCACTTTGGGCTCCACTGGATAAATAAGATTATTATTATTATTATTATTATTATAATATAACCGTCATAGGAAGTAGGAACATGTTATTATCATTAATAATTGTATATCATCCAAATGAAAGCTGCAACACACTTGTTCTTCAACGAGCCAAAATGTTCACATTTCCCAGCTCTCCCCCGTTCTCCTCTCCCTCCATTGACCCTCCAGTTGCTGCCCTCACAGAGTACAAAACACTGATGTTGGCCTACAAACCAACCAAAGGTATAACACCTCCATATACCTGATCCAACCCTATACAACCTCTCACCCTCCACACGTCCTAGACGCTTCTCCTTTCCCTAAAACACCCTGGACAACGCTCCTCACGTCCTAGACTCTTCTCCCTTCTCTAAAACACCCTGGGCAACGCTCCACACGTCCTAGACTCTTCTCCCTTCTCTAAAACACCCTGGACAACGCTCCTCATGTCCTAGACTCTTCTCCCTTCTTGACCTAGCCTTGATGACCTTGCAGTCTTATTCAAAGGTTAAAATGTCATTTAGATCATTTACATATTATGTAGACAGATAACAGGTTCAACCTGGCATCCTATAATTTGGATAGTTTCAATGTACATATGATTTATTTGTTTGATATTATACTGTTTAGACTGATGATAGGTTATTGGTTTACATATGATCCTAGATTACTATTTCTATGCATTTGATGTATTACCTCATGTTTACCTTGCTTACTGTAAATCACTCTGGATTAAGAGCGTCTGATAAATGCCTACATTGTAAATTGTAACTGTAAATGTCAGTGTTTGGCCACCAGATGGCACCAGAGTACTGTAGAGTCTACAGTTTTCTACAACGTAGAATGCATTTATATAATATAATTTAAACATATTAAATAATTCACAGTTACACAATGCTTTACATAAACAACAATAAACCAAGCAATATCATTGTATGAAAATGATATTGCTTAATAAACAAACAAAACAATACACATAATCCTGTAAAATATTGTGATTAAAAACATACAAAACAAACTAGTTAAGACAATAATTAAAATATAAAATCAGGTGGTGAAATGAAGTGTATAGAGGTGTGTTCTAGCCTGCATGGTTCTTTTTAACGATAATTTAAAAACATTAATCCTGGTGTCTTTATTTTAGGCAGGTCATTATATGTAGGTGAAAACGCTCATAGCCTATAGATCTATGTTTCATTTATACTACTGTACGATGGTGACACCACATGTTGTGAGCTTGTAGATCTGCTATTTCCACTGCTTGACAGCCTGTTACAGTATAAATCAAGAGGATCTGAAATGTTTCTCAGCAGATAAAGAAATATGTAATCATTATTATATGATCAATATTAACACCATTAATCATCTCTGAATAGAATCATGTGATTTCATGTTATAGTTTATGAGGTGATGAGTGTTGAGTGCTGCTCTGAGATCAGCTCACCTCTCTTGTTCAGAGCAGAGGAGTAGTCGATCTCAATGTTGGGTTTGCAGGATGCCTCTCGGTTTCTTCTCATCGCAGCCAGTGCTCCAGGATCTTTATTGAGGCGTTCTGCGTTCTTCACACCATACTCAGTGTATCCAACCCACTGATCTACTCTACTGTCCCACCTGAGGATCTCATCACCATCGAAATTCTGTGAGTATATGTACTGTATGTCCTTCAGCTCACTGGAGTTAAACACACAGCGGGAAGCCACATAGAACACATATCCATCTGGAAGTAGTCGACAATGAAAAATGTCATTAATGTTCAGTTTTATTCATCTGTATAATATCAACACTAGGCTAACTGCCCCCCATCAGCCAAATATGTCTCTACATAAAGTCTACAATACGTTCAGGATGTGAAATCTGGCATTAAAATGTTTTAGGTTTTGTTTCTCTATATGTGTCCAGTTGTCTAGTGCGGCTGAGTCTGTCTGTCTGTCTGTCTGTCTGTCTGTCTGTCTGTCTGTCTGTCTGTCCGTCTGTCCGTCCAGCTGCTGGAATCTAATGTTGACCGGGCATAAACTGTACCCCCCCCCTCCCCGCCCCTGTGTTGCGGACCACATGCGTGCGCGACTCATGCGCGAATGTTTTGTATTAATTAATTAATTAACCGACCATAAAACAACATTAACAACACACTCTACCATCCTTCAGTGGTGGAAGAAGTACTCAAATGTTTTACTTTAGCTAAAGTGTCTGTCTGTCTGTCTGTCTGTCTGTCTGTCTGTCTGTCTGTCTGTCTGTCTGTCTGTCTGTCTGTCTGTCTGTCTGTCAGTCAGACCCCATCATGTATTTCCAGGATAACAGAGATAACACTTGCAAAAAGGTTGTTATTTTGAGAGAGAAATGCCTCACAATATGAATACATTCTGATATGTTTTATTTTGATGGTACTGTAACTGTTGTATAATCGTATTATTATCTTGGATTTTGACATAATTCATGTCTTTATATTGAAAATCCAAATAAATAAGTAAAGGTGTGTGTGTGTGTGTGTGTGTGTGTGTGTGTGTGTGTGTGTGTGTGTGTGTGTGTGTGTGTGTGTGTGTGTGTGTGTGTGTGTGTGTGTGTGTTCAACCGTTTTAGTTAATAACTATTGTGTTAATAGTATTCATGTACCTTTCACTGGTGGTTTCTTCAAGGCAGTGCGAACGATGTCCAGGTTGGCTTTGCAGAACGCCTGAGCATTCCAAGCATATTCATAAGCTCCTGTGAAGGTGATATGATCTACAAACGGAGGCTGAGGCTCCACCGCCTTCCCTTTGTTGAAGTCTGCGTACACCAACACTTCACCATCCAGTCCTATCATCCACTCTTTATATGAGTCTTTAACTGTGTCTGAACAGCTAAGGACTTGAATCTGCTCATGGAACACTGGAAATAAAACAAAGATGACGTTAAACAACAAACTTCTTCACAGTGACAATAACACATAATCATCATGTTAAACAATCATGTTTGGTTCTTATATGAAGTGAAAGGTTGGATATTAAAAGTAGCTTCCTGTCAAATGTTTTATTCACACTGATTCAATATTGTATATACAGGTAGCAGGGCCGATGACAGGATTCTTGGGTGGGGGGACAAGTTTTTTGAAAGTGGGCCCCCCCCCATGCTTGCGCGCGCGTGCGCTTTTAATTCAGTTATTTATTAATTTCTTATTATTATTTTCGGGTTTTTCTCGGTTTTTGAATTAATTTATTATTATTTTTGACCTCAAAACATTAAGTCGGGTGTCTTTGCGCGATTTCACGTTGGCCACTTTAGCCTCAAGCCAATATATAGTCAGTTCTGTTCATAACCAGTGGTGGAAAAAGTATTCACATGTTTTACTTAAGTAAAAGTATGAATAATGCAATGTAGAAATACTCCCTTACAAGTAAAAGTCAATTAAAATGTATTTCAGTAAAGGTACAAAAGTATTGGTATAAAAATGTACTTTGAGTACCAAAAGTAAAAGTACTCCAGTCGTTGTGAGTACTTTTACAGGGCACTTTTCAAATGGCCGAAATATATAGGGCTGAGATCTACAGCTCACAGAGCTTGTAGATCTGCTATTTTCAAAAGGTTTTTATACATTTGAAAACATGAAATGGGACATTCTGCATAATGAGTACTTTTACTTTTGATACGAGATTACAAGTCCATTTTATAACTTCTGCACATTAAACATTCTGCACTCACAATAGCTGTCCCTCCAACGTCCAAACATCTCCTAAATTCATCATTTCTAGTTGAAAACATGCTATTTTCTGTCTCATCATAAATCCACACAATGTTTTGTTTACTTTTCTCCCTGTGACTTGTAACTTCTAGTGTTGCCATATTCTGTGAGAGCAATAAGCAAGCCGGTCTATGAATATTATATGTTTATGAATTGAATACCAAGGACCTCAATGGAAACAAGACCACAAGGACTTTTTTGGACGGACCTTTTAAAATATTCAATCAATCAATCAATCAATCCTGTAAGCACATTTTTGCTTTTTTCATAGATTTGACCCGGCAACCCCCCTCCTCTCTCTCTCTCTCTCTCTCTCTCTCTCTCTCTCTCTCTCTCTCTCTCTCAGAGTCTCTGCCGGCGCCCCCCCCCCCCCCCCCCCCCCCCCGCCTGAGGCCCCTTTAGCCCCGCCTGTCAGCGGGCCTGACAGGTAGTAAAAGGAGTGTGTGTGTGTGTGTGTGTGTGTGTGTGTGTGTGTGTGTGTGTGTGTGTGTGTGTGTGTGTGTGTGTGTGTGTGTGTGTGAGTGCATGCGTGCGTGCGTGCGTGCGTGCGCATGTCATTTGTTTGTATTGTGCATTGTTCATATTTGGTTTTATATAATAACAGTAGATATAAATGTATATATTATATAATAACATAAATATAATGTACTTACTTCCTGGGATCGCTTTGACATGAAGTACAGAGGAGAGGATGAGGAGGGTGGCTGTAATCTTCATCATCACTGATCAAAACTGAACTGAATTCAATAGATGAGAATAAACAGATGAGAATAAACAGATCAGAATAAACAGATGTTTACTGAAAGAGAAGTTCTGGAGTCTGAAAGAGAATGAAGGAGGACTCGTTCTTTAGTTCAGAAGAATCAGCCAATCAGATTAACCCTGTAAGACCCGGATATATTTCTACTTGCAAAAAAAAATAAAAAATCTTTCAGATGGTCTTATAGGAGTACTTAGGAGAGGAAAATATAATGTTTTTTTATTTTTTATGTTTTGGTAAGTTTTTATGCAAATGTTTCCATATGGAAACGTTGGGTCCATCAGGTAGCAAAATTTCCTATAGGCCATTTTTAAGGATAACATGGCAAATGTATAATTACTTCACTAAAACAACTTAAGGATTCATTTATATGGTTTATTATTTGGCCTCAGATCAATTATTAATAATATTTGGCCTCAGAACAGTATACATTATGAATAATAACACCAATAAGCCATATTTTTAAATCAATTTTATTAAAAGAACAACAAAATAAAAATCTGTACAATATATGTAGTAAAGAAACCTAATAACCTAAACCATTGTCAGTGATCACACAATACTGTCTGGCCAACTCACTGATTTCACATCACATCAGCTACAGCCGTGTTTCGTGTGTCTGCTTCCCAGTACATCCGGCATCCATTCATTGGAGAAAGGCCCATTCTCAGATACATCCCCAACATTTGCTCAATTTCTTTTGGACTTGTGTTGACTGATGTTCCTTTTGTTTGAAGGCTGTAAATGTTTGTGTTCGTTGTGAGAGAGTCAATCATGTCTTTGGACACAAACTGGCGGAAGTACTGCAGAGGTGTTTGGAGAGAACTCATATCTTCAGAGGTCAGAGGTGGGCCAGAAAAGTCTGTATTAGGGCTGATGAAGTCCTTTTTCAGCCACTGATATCTTGAATCACGGCGCTGAGCGGGTTTGGTCAGTTGGGGCGGCTGAATTGTCTGCTGGGCGGTCAGTGGGTTCACTGGGTGGTTCACTGGGTGGTTGGTTTTCTTTGGACCCCATGCCACAGTCCTCTTCATCTGACTCTTCATCAGTCTCATTGATGTCTATGTCAACATCACTCTCTCCGTTCATCACGATATCCAGAACATCCTTGCTGAGAAGCGAGGCCCTTTCTGTGTTGTGGCATTCTGAAATGAAATAAAGACCATTAGTACATTTAGTAGTGCTTACAAACAACATTTCACAATACTGTCTGGCAAACCTATTGTGTGATGATGATTGCCGCTAAGTGGGCATCATTCCATTGCCCCTAAGTACCCACCACACCTTGAATGAATAATGAACAACCCCCACAACCCCCAACAAGTACCAAAGTGGTCCCACTGTCCTTGTAGTATCGAAAGCAAATTAAACATACTTGAGAAATAACAAGGGAATATATTGGTTAAACTATGGTTGAATATGTATTGTTTAGGGGGAGAGAGAAAGTTTGGGTGGACATTTTCTGAGGCTTACTGCTCAAAGCAAACAATTCAGTTTTTGTGAACAAAGGAACCAGCTTGTATGGTTCTGACTGTTAAAACAATGTATATATATATATATATATATATATATATATATATATATATATATATAATATATATATATATATATATATATATATATATATAGTAATGGCAAAGTGGGGGAAATACACATATAACTGTTTAAATCTATTGTGAAAACTATATATAAGGCTGAACAGTAGCAGGTGAACATTAGGCCTGCCCTTGTATTTTTTGCAACCAAGAGGGCCCAACGATTCCAAAAAGACACAAGTATGAATCATGCTTTAAGTTCTAATTTGGGACATATATTTCACAATAATAACATATGTACATGTTCTAGAGATTGTAATGTTCAACAAAAAAAATATTACAGGCATATTACTTACGTTTTTGTGAGGAATATCTTCCAGAGAAAAAAGAGATCTGTTCCAACAGAGATTTTTCAAGTTGTGATGATTCCTGGCTCTGTGGGGGGTATTTATATGCAAATATCCTGGCCAATGGCATTGTAAGACTAAACAATAGGACCCAATGAGCATTTAGAGGTGAAAAAATAACAGAAAAAAAAAAGATTTAAACATCTTTCTTTATAAAATATAATTGTTTCCAAAAGGGATCACTGGGTCTTAGAGGGTTAAAGATAAGATGTTACATCATCTGTTTCCAGAAAGACGACAGTCTGTATTATTGCACATAATCATATATGGTATATAGCTGCTGCTTCTGCACCTTATGTCTCCTCATGTACATACTGTACCTTATGCAACTTATGTCTAACCTCATGTACATACTGTACCTTATGCACCTTATGTCTCCTCATGTACATACTGTACCTTATGCACCTTCTGTCTCCTCATGTACATACTGTACGTTATGCACCTTATGTCTCCTCATGTACATACTGTACTTTATGCACCTTATGTCTCCTCATGTACATACTGTACCTTATGCACCTTATGTCTCCTCATGTACATACTGTACTTTATGCACCTTATGTCTCCTCATGTACATACTGTACCTTATGCACCTTATGTCTCCTCATGTACATACTGTACTTTATGCACCTTATGTCTCCTCATGTACATACTGTACCTTATGCACCTTATGTCTCCTCATGTACATACTGTACTTTATGCACCTTACAGTATGTCTCCTCATGTACATACTGTACCTTATGCACCTTATATCTCCTCATGTACATACTGTACTTTATGCACCTTATGTCTCCTCAGGTACATACTGTACTTTATGCACCTTATGTCTCCTCATGTACATACTGTACCTTATGCACCTTATGTCTCCTCATGTACATACAGTATGTAAATATCTTTGTTTCATTCATTTTTTATTCTCTCCTTGCCCACCCGTCCCCCGTCTTCTTTTCTTTCTCTTTCTGAAAATAACTAAAACGATGGAGCTGCACAAAAAAAAATCCACCCACTTCTTCACACCTTTAACCTGTGATGTGAAAATAAAGATGATTCTGATTCTGTTGAAGAGAAACACAAGAAACAAAGAAAGTAAAATGTTATAAATAATTAAACGCTTTCAGATGAGACATGATGGGAGGCTAAAGGTTAAAGTTAATCACTTCAGATTGAAGTGATTACAGATTATTTAAAATATGAATACAATAAATAATGTTTCCCATGTAGTTGCTGTTGGAGGGCAACGGGTGGGGGGTTCCAATCCACACCAAACTTTACACAAACACTGTTCAGGTCTGGTAAGAGAATAGTCTCACCAAATAAACTGAATGTCACACATATGGTTCTACAGCAGTGTTACACAGTGTTTAACACTTCATATGGACAGAACTCAGAGACCATTGGATTGGAAGGCTGTGCAGTAAAAGTCTATTTAGTCTAT